>NC_048896.1:20997230-21159516 GCF_011077185.1 Oxyura jamaicensis | reverse complement strand
TCCCTTCCCTTCCCTTCCCTTCCCTTCCCTTCCCTTCCCTTCCCTTCTTTTTCTCCTAGCTTTAGGAGACAAACTTCTATGCACCCAGCTTCAAAATCCCATCTTTCTTTTTCTCTGGAAGTCTTCTTTTGTATCAGAAGCCACTGGATGAAAGGAGTATCAATTCTACTAGAGCTTACAAAAAGTTCTATGGAGTAGCAAGTTCCGCAGTCTTTCCATGGAATTAGGAAAGTCTCTAATTCTCAGGATGAGCTCTTTGCATATGAAGTGATTAAAAAAAAAGAAATTCAAGTACAGAAAAAAAATAGGAACTCCTTTTGTTTTCATTTAAAAAAAAAAAAATCAAATTCCATATTCTTATCCAAGAATATTCCCACATTCTTATCCAAGGTTCTACTGAAACCAGCCACAGTCCCAGTTAAGTCAGTCTGAAGTACAAAAAGATAAAAGTGGCTGCATACTGGCAACTCTGTTGAATCAGCCAATTCCACTAGATTTTAAAGCACAGAAAACTTTCCCCACATCCCAAAAGCAGAAGAACTGGGAAGGCTTTCTTTTCTTGTGCCAAATCATTCAACAGTTTTCTTGAACACTAAATGGAAAGCCCACCTGATAAACACGTGGCTCAGAGGCTGGTGCCAACACAGGAATTTTGGGTTCTTCGACCATGGGCGCTTTACTTGGCACCCGGCCTGATGGCCACCGACGAGTCCCAGCTGCCTCCAAGGGGAAAACGGATCCTAGCCCAGGAGCTGGCAGGGCTCATTGAAAGGGCTTTAAACTAGGTAAGAAGGGGGACGGGGATGAAACAAAGCTTGTTGGAGGTGTGCCGGGGGAACAATGGCAAGGCTGGGGGAGAAGGCAAAGACTCAACTGAAGTGCGTCTACACTAATGCACACAGCATGGGAAACAAGCAGGAGGAGCTGGAAGCCATTGTGCAGCATGCAGGCTATGACTTGGTTGCCATCACGGAAACGTGGTGGGACCACTCTCATGACTGGAGTGCTGCAATGTCTGGCTATAGGCTCTTCAGAAGGGACAGGCAGCACGGAAGGGGTGGTGGAGTGGCTCTCTATATTAGAGAGTGTTTTGATGTCATCGAACTTGAGGCTGGGAATGATAAGGTGGAGTCGCTATGGGTTAGGATCAGCGGAAAGGCCAACAAGGCAAGCATCCTGGTGGGGGTCTGTTATAGACTGCCAAACCAGGATGAGAGGACGGATGAGGAGTTCTACAGGCAGCTGCCAGAAGTTGCAAAATCATCAGCGCTTGTTCTTGTGGGGGACTTTAACTTCCCAGACATATCCTGGAAACACAACACAGCCCAGAGAAAGCAGTCCAGGAGGTTTCTGGAGAGCGTGGAAGATAACTTCCTGACACAGCTGGTTGGTGAGCCTACCAGGGGAGGTGCCCCACTAGACCTCCTGTTCACTAACAGAGAAGGACTGGTGAGAGGTGTGCTGGTCGGGGGCTGTCTTGGGCAGAGTGACCACAAAATGGTAGAGTTCTCGATACTTGGCAAAGTCAGGAAGGGGATCAGTAAAACCGCTGTCTTGGACTTCTGGAGGGCTGACTTTGAGCTGTTCAGGACACTGGTTGGCAGAGTCCCTTGGGAGGCAGTTCTGAAAGACAGAGGAGCCCAGGAAGGCTGGGCGCTCTTCAAGAAAGAAATCTTAATGGCTCAGGAGTGGTCTGTCCCCACGTGCCCAAAGACGAGCTGGCGTGGAAGAAGACCGGCCTGGCTGAGCAGAGAGCTGTGGCTCGAGCTTAGGAGAAAAAAGAGGGTTTATAATCTTTGGAAAAGAGGGCGGGCCACTCAGGGGGACTACAAGGATGTTGTGAGGCGGTGCAGGGACAAAATCAGAAAGGCCAAAGCTCATCTGGATCTCAATCTGGCTACTGTTGTTAAAGACAACAAAAAATGTTTTTATAAATATATCAGTACAAAAAGGAGGACTAAGGAGAATCTTCACTCTTTACTGGATGTGGGGGGAAACTTAGTAATCAGAGATGAGGAAAAAGCTGAGGTGCTTAACGCCTTCTTTGCCTCAGTCTATAGCAGCAAAACCAGTTGTTCTCTGGATGCCCAGTACCCTGAGCTGGTGGAAGGGGATGGGGAGCAGAATGTGGCCCCCCCAATCCACGAGGAAATGGTTGGCGACCTGCTACAGCATTTGAATGTACGCAAGTCAATGGGGCCAGATGGGTTCCACCCGAGGATACTGAGAGAACTGGCGGAGGAGCTGGCCAAGCCGCTTTCCATCATTTATAGGCAGTCCTGGCTATCGGGGGAGGTTGCAAAAGGCTAGCAAACGTGACGCCCATCTACAAGAAGGGCCAGAGGGTAGACCCAGGGAACTATAGGCCTATTAGTTTGACCTCAGTGCCAGGGAAGCTCATGGAGCAGATTATCTTGGGTGTCATCATGCGGCAGTTGCAGGGCAAGCAGGCAATCAGGCCTAGTCAGTATGGGTTTATGAATGGAAGCTCCTGCTTGACGAACCTGATCTCCTTCTGTGACAAGGTGACACACTTAGTGGATGAGGGAAAGGCTGTGGACGTGGTCTACGCTGACTTCAGTAAAGCTTTTGACACCGTTCCCCACAGCATTCTCCTCAGGAAACTGGCTGCTCATGGCTTGGACTGGCGTACACTTCGTTGGGTTAAGAGCTGGCTGGATGGCTGGGCCCAGAGAGTTGTGGTGAATGGAGTCAAATCCAGTTGGAGGCCGGTCACTAGTGGAGTCCCCCAGGGCTCGGTACTGGGACCAGTCCTCTTTAACATCTTCATCAATGACCTGGATGAAGGGATCGAGTGCACCCTCAGCAAGTTTGCAGACGACACCAAGTTAGGTGTGTGTGTCGATCTGCATGAGAGTTGGAAGGCTCTGCAGGAAGACCTGAATAGGATGGACCAATGGGCCGAGGCCAACGGTATGAAGTTCAACAAGGCCAAGTGCCGGGTCCTGCACCTGGGACACAACAACCCCAAACAGAGCTACAGGCTGGTAGATGATGTGTTTAAAAAGCTGCCTGTCAGAGAAGGACCTGGGAGTATTGGTTGACAGTTGGCTGCATATGAACCAGCAGTGTGCTCAGGCAGCCAAGAAGGCCAACAGCATCCTGGCTTGCATAAGAAACAGCGTGGTCAGCAGGTCCAGGAAAGTGATTGTCCCCCTGTACTCGGCTCTGGTGAGGCTGCACCTCGAGTACTGTGCTCAGTTTTGGGCCCCTCGCTACAAGAAGGACATGGAGGTGCTTGAGCGAGTCCAGAGAAGGGCTACAAAGCTGGTGAAGGGTCTGGAGAACAAGTCTTATGAGGAGCGGCTGAGGGAGCTGGGACTATTTAGCCTGGAGAAGAGGAGGCTTAGGGGCGACCTTATCACACTCTACAGGTACCTAAAAGGAGGCTGTAGCGAGGTGGGGGTTGGTGACACGTGCCTGGTGACAGGACGAGGGGGAATGGGCTAAAATTGTGCCAGGGGAGGTTTAGGTTGGATATTAGGAAGAACTTCTTTACTGAAAGGGTTGTTAGTCACTGGAATAGGCTGCCCAGGGAAGTGGTTGAGTCACCATCCCTGGAGGTCTTTAAAAGATGTTTAGATGTAGAGCTTAGGGATATGGTTTAGTGGAGGACTTATTGGCATTAGGTCAGAGGTTGGACTCGGTGATCTTGTAGGTCTCTTCCAACCTAAACTATTCTGTGATTCTGTGATTCTGTGAATAAAAGCTCAGTTGCAGTCATGAGCTTTGCTTTGGTATTGTTTTAAAGATGGAGGGGAGAGAAATCCCAGAAATGCTGATGAAAACCCAGAAATGCTGCACAAAATGCTGTTATTGAGAAAAGTTTGTGTCCTGTTGAAGTTGAGAATTGCACTGACAAATTCCAGAAAATGCAAGACAATGGATTTGAGAGATGTCTGATGGTACAAGGAATAAGGGTATGCATTATTTCCATTACAGTAAGGTAGTAGTGCTATGCACATATCATCCCATAAAATTGTGAGATAAAACAGGTATATGAAGTTTGTGTTTCATAGGAAGTATTCTGCATCTATGTGGTGTCAGTTGGGGGGATATCAGAGCCATGAGTTAATATTCTGTGTTTAGGTGCCTTACTCACTTCCCAAATGACATGGTGGAACGCATTCAGAGGCCCATTAAGTTTCCAGACATTCCTAAACGGCAACAGGTGCTTCAGAAACACTTCTCCAGCATGTCACAGACAGCTTCATCACTGTCTTGGAAATAACTGACTGCACTTGTGTTTCCTCCGCAGCACCACTGACAATGTTGAGAGAAAGAAAAAGAACAGGAAGAACTCCCAAAACATCTGCATGGGCACAGTGAATGAGTCTAGAAAAATAATTAACAACAACCCCGCTGCATGCTCTGAATTCAGGTATGATACTTGTATGTCCATCCAGTATTGCAGTCCATTCAGGCCCCGATATCATGTTAAACCAAGCTCTAATGGGTTTCTGGGAACATATATTGATTAATTAATAGAAATGGCATTACAAGAAGTTGAAACTTTCCAGAGATTAATATTTATTAATCCTTTAAGTAGCCTGGCTATGCCTTCAGGAATACTGGAATGGATGCCTTGGGAATTTTCTTCAGCCATGAAAAGAAAGATGAGATTTAGCTGGAAATATATGGTTCTCTGACTGCCGTGTTATTAATGTATTTACAGGCTGGTTTAGCATTTGTAAGGAGTGCTATGTACGTGTATAGCTACCTAAAGCATTTCATATTGCAGCCTGCCACTGTAGAGAGATTCATTCACAAGAAGGCAAATTTGTAGTTTAACTCATACATTTAAAGAAGACTTCAATTCCTTTCATGATAGTAATAGGGTAAATACCTAACACCAGAAGAACTACATCCGAGAGTTCCCTGCACATAGAATACCAGGGTCTTGCTCATCTTTTCTCTACATAGAAGAACTATAAGATACTAAAGGAAATTCTTTGAAAATTAAATAACTTGGAGTCTTCTCTTGGCTCTTTCTTCTCCTATGTCTTGAAGGATTCTGTATGCATGGGTCTGTCAGCATCGAACAATTCCATAGCTGTTTAGAACATGAAAACTCTCTAAACATGATCCTCAGACAGCTAGTTTGTTCACTCAAAATTACTTGATACTGTATAACAAAAGGAAAAAAAAATGTTCACTATTTATTTACTTAATCTCCAGGCAAATAAATAAAGAAATAAATTGTCTCCATTCCTTGGCTACTTGGCTGGGGAGCAGAGGTTTAGGCTAAACCCATTCACCTACAGGAACTAATGCACTTCAAAAGCACTTGCCACCTAGAGCTAACTGCTTGAACAGAAAACAAACGGGAAGTGCTAATTTCTAGAACATCATAGGAAGACATAGATTTTAAGAACATCCTGTAATAACTCCTATTATAGAGGACTGAAGAAAGACAAAAAGTGCAGTGACATCCCTAATGTATTTTAGCTGCAAGGGACCTCAACAGACAATTTTGTAGAAGACTTTTCACTTCATGTTTTACCTTTTAGGTGAATCTGAAAGCCACTCTTCTGAGCCATTCTTACCATGAACAAAAAAAGCCTAACAGCAATGATATTCTCAGATCAGAAATTTAAACTTTTGTAATTTCCTTGCTGATGATATTTGTGGACATGCATGGTCTGTATGAACATGGAATCCACACAGACCTGCCATAATATAACCCCAGCTGGTTTTGGCAAGTGCTCCCAGGATGCTGGCATGGACCTCCAGCTGAGCTAGCTCTTTGCTCACTATTAAATCAAACAGACCATGGATTTCTGTTGAATCTGTTTATGAAA
The DNA here is from genome assembly GCF_011077185.1 of Oxyura jamaicensis. Lineage (NCBI taxonomy): Eukaryota > Metazoa > Chordata > Aves > Anseriformes > Anatidae > Oxyura > Oxyura jamaicensis. The sequence goes on along the minus strand of NC_048896.1, from coordinate 21,153,694 downwards.
ATAGAATTTCATTACACGAAGGACTCAGTTCCTACATGATCTTCACTAGTCAGTGTAGGTTTCTTTCCTGCAGAAAATGAACGACCTCCCTGGGAACTACATTTTCAGGTGTAACATTCAAACTTTAATAAGCACTTTCAATTTTTCCTATAATTCATTAGCAACAGAGAAAGGACATTATGCTTGAATGGTGTGGCGATTCACAAGTCCCTTGGGAAAACCACTGCAAATGTTACATTCCATGAGATAATCCTGAATCCTACCAAAATGGACAAGAGCTTGGGCTTTGATTTATACCCCTTTTTATTGGAGAAGTGTTATAAACTGCCTACCGAGGTATGCACAGGCCCACACTGGAATGCAAAGAGAAAATTTCAGAGATTTTCTTCTCTGAAAGAAGAATCTTTGCCACAAAGGAGAAACAACCAATCTAACAGGCACTCACTCAGGATGTAAATCCAGTCACTTTGTGCAGCATTATATGTTTACAGCTCAAACTATGCAAGTGTCTGCAACTCCCAGTGCAACCACTTATGCTAGAGCTAAATCAACCACGTCTTTTGGATCAACTTACCTAAAGATCCCAGACAAGCTGGAAGCCAGGAGCTAAACCAGGTATTACATCAGGGTCTGTAGCTAATACTGAATAGAATCTTATTAAAACATTTTGACTTGTCAGTGGAGATTACTACTGTGTAATGGAGCAGAGTATTCTTGTTGACAGAGCCAGTTCTCTACAGCCTGTGTGTAATTAATAGTTTTCTGGTTGGAGGCTTAGTAAATTCAGTGAGACTATTGCTACGGGAAAGTACCCATCAAAATGGAAACCGAGTAAAACTTTGTGACAATGACAATGTCACAAATGACAAGTCTCTTCCATTATACAGAAATATAAAAGCTCTTATATATACATAAATATATTTAAGCAGTAGAATCTTTATTTCCTAGATGAGGCAATGGTCTACTTCACATTTTAATATAAGATACAGTTTGATTACTTAAACCAAAATTCAGTGCAAAACCTGCCTGTGACAATCCTCAGTTCAGTATCAGAGACTCAGAAGGCGCTAACAGCACAAGCACAGTAAGTTCACTTTAGCCACATCCTTGCAGTTCTGCCCCCCTTTGTGATGATTCCTAAATACAACAGAGACTACAATTTATTTACCTTTATCCCAGGGAGTCCAGGAAGCCCAGGAAGACCTGGTTCACCCTACACAGGAAAATTGCATAATATTACAGACATTATGAACATTATTACAGACCTTATGGACAGTATGGACACAACTACAGACATTATGGTCACTATCCAGTGAACACCTCTGTATATTCTGCAGCAAGATAAAAGAGATGACTGCTAGTCATTTCAGGCAGGACTGATATTATGATATTTTCAAAATGAGTGATTTAATGTGACTGTCCTAAATGTACATTTAGGAACACAAATATCTTCTGGGAACCTCTGATGCTATGATGACACCCACATAAAAAATAATAATCAAAAAATCAAAAAAGCAAAACAAAACAACAACAACAAAAAACCACCACACAAAATGAATTCTCATTGGCCTTCACCAAAGGAGAGGAAAACAAGCAACACGGCTTTATTTTACACACTGCCATTTAAGTTCCATACTTACAACAGATGTTTAATTCTGTTCCATTTTCAACTCTGAGATAGATATTTTGCTGCATAACTGTCTGATTTAGCTAGAAAGTAATTCGGGTTTAAATTGTGCACTTCAAGCAGGACTGCCTAATTACAACCGCACCATCATTTTTATAGAGCTATCTGTTGCATCATTTCAGTGCTTGGTATTTATCTCTGAATATATAAGGTGTCATGAAGGATAGCGGGAATATAAGCTTCTATAGTTTCACCCATAAATACCTTACTTATTTAAAATTGCAATAAAATGACCTATAATACAGCATTTGCAAGGGTAAATTGTTAACAAGAATAGAAAACTGAATGTATTTATTTTGAAGTGAAGATGATATTAGTCTACGACAAGAAAGCCTAGTACAACATTCTCACACATGAGGATTTTGAGGTAACAGCTAAATAGAAAGATGTTGTCTAGGGAAATAAAAATGATGAATGACAAAAAAAAAAAAATAGCAATAACATGAAGAAAACATTATTTTAAAGGCTGTAGACTTTATTTTATCACACATGTGGATTGAAACCAGCACATTGGATCTGAATATTCCCTGAACTTTCTAGAAGCTCATGTCTGAACTCTGAAGCCAACTTTTACCTTTATAATGAGTTGAACTATATTCCAGATTTTGTACACTCTTGAGCTTTACAGAAATCCAGATTTCTGCTCTGTGGTTTGGGCTGATTCATACAGATTTTGCTATTAAAACATTTTGTATGTGTGCATACACATACATATATACTTACATGTATTCACTCATCTATACAGATATGTATGCATGTATATAGTCAAAAAAACCACATGCATACAGATGTTCCTCAGACTACAGTACCCAAAAACACTTTGAGGCAATAATATTTAACCAGACTTGAATCACTAATAACAAAATCATGTTCTGCCACAAAAACACTGCTGGAAAACACAATAGAGGGTCTGCAAATTGCTTTACCAAATGGAGTAATTTTTACATGTTATAGCCGAATCTGATAACAGCTTCTTTGTCCATTTCAGTCACTCCAACATTTTAACTATTCATACTGCCTAAAAGCACAAGGAATAATCCAGTCTGAAAACATTAACTATAAAATGAGATGAAAGAGTGGACTCTAGCTCTTGGTTTATTGCCTAACACTTTCTAAAGCAGGAAACGCGTTGTCACTCTTGCAAAAGAATAATCCATTAAACAATCTCCATTACACTCAATCCTGACAAAATGCAAGCTACAAAACCTCTCTTCATCTTTCACTTTCTTACCTGAGGAGCCATACGTGTCACACAGCTAACATGACCTAGCCTCTTCCAACTGTGAAGCACTAAGTTTCACTTCTAAGCTCAGCATTTGAATAATTAGAACTGATAAATCTATTAATATTGCTGCAGTAGGTCCCTGTTTAGTCTTGGGACAGAGCTAACCCCTAGGGAACCACATGTAATAAGCAGAGAGGATCTGGCAAGGCCACTTCGGATTCACAATAATCAAAAACAATTAAGATGCCCCTCAAAGATGGAAAGAATGTAGAACAATGAAATCACTAACGCTTCATTAAAATTAGTATCATAGATGATGCATAACATTTTCTTTTCTAGACCTTTCATAATACATAATATGTGAGTATGATTAAAGAGAACAAGGATGTTTTAAGAAGCAGAGGCTGTATACTAACTCCACCTCATAATGCTAGGGTTGGCAGGGCAGGTTGTTCTATCGCCTCTGCAATACAACATATGCCACACAACAGCCTTGTCAGGCCATTCAAACAGCATCACACCTCATCTCATGTAAATAATGTTCAGGTTGGCAGCTCAGTATTTATCTGTTCTTAGAAGATTGTTAAGGAGTAACTGGAAAAAGAGGAAAAAGTAATATATAAGGAAGGAAGATGAAGGAAGGAAATAGGAATGGGGCACAGTAGGGGGAAAAGAAGGGAGGTGATGTAGTGGGTATAGACATATGTCTGTTTGAGAAAGGGTTACCACCAGCCTCTGGTGGGGTGAGCAAGTTCCTGCTGAACAGCTGCAGGATGGCAGATGTGGGAGACCTGGCTGGACGAGGCACTCTGAGTGAGCATATTATGGGAGCTGCTGGCCCTGGCTGGGCACAGGGAGGTGGCATATTGGGAGTGTGTGAGGTGATGTGGAAAGAATGCATTAAGCCCCCTTTGATGTGAACAACAAGATGAGACTATACAAAGTCTGAACTGCATGCCTCTCACTTATCTATATTACATAAACGAGATCAAACCTGAGTGCCTGGGGACTGAGATGCAAGAGCCTGATGATAAATCACTGCTGCTTTTGCCTCCATAGCAGCCAACTAATGAGAGGATGAATCTTAACAGGCTCCTAAGTGCATTTTCTAGTTTATTACCCAAGCAGAGCACACAGTGCAGAATCCACACACTTAATGATTCCACAGATTAGATAGCTTTAAACTAGTATGATTACTTTCTCTAATTAAAACTGCATTTTACTAAAAAACTGCATTTGCAACCATAGTAGTCTTTGTTTAGTCTGTTATAATTGATGACAATTAATATTTCTCAAACAAAAAGACTCAACTTCTTATTTTACATTAATGTATGTTTGGGGGTTTTGCTTGGTCACGTAAAGGCCCTGAGTATTAGAAACAGCTGTACTGTCATTCACTATATAGAATTTTAGCTCTTGGCTGGCTGGCTGGAATACCTGCTCATTCAATCTTCAGCTGTGCTTTGCTCCACTCTGGCAGCAGTGGGTGATTTTCAGTTATAAGACACAAGAACGGTGCTGAAGGCTCCAGAGGGAAACAAGTACTGCAAAGCAAAAATCTGGTTCCCTCATTGTCTCTTCTCTTTGCCCTTTCACCATTTCTCCCAGCAGGACCTGCCTCCTACTCTCCTGAAAGGCAGCTGAAGGCACAGCATTCACCATGTTTGTTGGACTGTGGATTCAAAGGGGAAATTTCCCAGCTTCATAGGACCTCATGCAGCACAGAGTCAATACAGCTCCTGATGGATCTTTACTTGCAAATAAAATAAAATAAAATAAAATATATAATATAATATAATATAATATAAAATAAAATAAATAAAATAAAATAAAATAACCAGCCTTGGCTACATGGCACCCAGGGGAATTTCTTCCTCAGGAAGGAAGAATGAAGCAGCATTATCCATTGCATCTCTGATAGTTCAATTCTTCTTACAAGTACATGGAAAAGGGATTCTAGTCAGCATTTATTTTCTTCCTAATGAGATGTAATAATGTCCCATAATCTGAAGGTTAATATTCAGTCAAACATGCAAGATTAACTTGTGATCATTCAAGTAGCAGAATCATTATTTGTTAGTTTCACCAGCTGCAATTGGGTAAGCTTTCAACACAAGAAGTACTCTGTCACTAGAAGAGGAAGTGGGTTATTCTAAAATTGCCTTTCATGCTAATTAGTGTAATTTCTGTGCTTTTTAAAATACAAAATGACCATACAAAAAAATTGTACAAGTCTTGGGCTGTTAAATTGTAAAGCCTTTGGATTATCCTAGTAGAAGTAAATGTTACTGGTAACATATGCATAACAAGTTTTATCACAAATCTGACAGTGAAGAAAAAAAGACACAAGAATTTCCAACTAATACCTTTTGTCCAGGTCGCCCAGATTCACCAGGTTCACCCTAATAGAAAAGAGATGAAAGGCATGAAATCTGACAAAATGATTTAAAAATAAGGTTGGGGAAAATCATAACATTAATGGTACCTGAAACAGCTGTGACACTACAAAGTAACACAGACCAGCCACCCCTCTTCTTCCCATGCAACTGCTTTAAACATTAAGTTACTTACCTTAATTCCTGCAGCAGATGAACCAGGGTCACCCTGATAGAAAATCCACAAGAAACCATCATACTTATTACATATACACTTTTTTTTTAAGAAAAGAGATACAGCAAAATATGCAAGGTTATAGCAAGATTATGTAGCAAAATAACTATTTAGCAAGAGTACCAATTCTCTGTGATGCTACATAGAAATTTATCCATTTAAATTAAATCAAAATGATTCAGAAAAGAAGCAGTATTATTTTAAAGAACATTTGGACAGAGTTAGTTTCAAACAGCACAATAATTAACCTCAAATTTCACAACCAATAATGTAGATGCAATAATTGCAGATTTTGTATAGATGTGCTTCATAAAGCCAGAAGATGGAACATAGTTTGGCATCTCTAAATTGCTGATATACATTAAAAATCTCTTACTGCCATTTACAAAGCATATAAATGATCTTTTTGACCTGGTTCTGCAGATGGCAAGTGTCAGGTCTCGACTGACAAGGCTTTTTGTGCTAATGAAGGTAAGACTTGAAAAAACAGTAACCTATGTTTTTATCCCCATCAGGACAGGTTGTAGCTTAATTTCCACAGCTCTTCAGCCTATTTAAACTGATAGTTCAATGCAATTAAGTGTTGTACGTTACAGGATGAGATGGCTACAGTAATTTATGTATTCAGGAAAACTTTTTGTTCTGAAGAAACATCTTGCATTCAAAAAGAGTTCTTCTGTGTTAATGGATTTGATAGGCAGTGATATGCACTTGGTCAGAGGACTGGCAAGTGACCTGGTAGCAAAGCTTTTAGCTCACAGTTCATTTTGTGTAATTGCCACATGACTCTTAAAATACTTATTAACTCACTTTGCTGTATTTTTTTCTTAAATGGCATGCCAAAAATATGGAAAAAGCTAAACTAAGGGAAAAAAAAAAAGGCTGTTGAAGATAGCTAGAGTGCTTTTATTTGTAGAACTGCCTCATTTTTTGTTACTCAAAATAAATTTGGATTGTTCATTGAAAACAACAGGTTGCTATACAGCAGCAACTGCAAGCTCCCCAACAGCCTGTTAGTGATTTACATAGGTAGTACAGGAGCCAGTAGTGTAAACCACTTTCAAGATGTTTAAGCAGAGTATTAATTCCTAGTGGTTCATTGAAGCTTTCATTCTGTGAATGTCATAGTTTAAAATTTGTTTTAGGTATATATATATATTTTTAACAGTGTAATAAAATTAAATGATACCATGTAACATGTTCACTACTTTTTGAAGAAGAGAAATAGATTTCCTCTACACAGTTACCGCAGTGCTCTCGCGTGAAGAAAAAAAATAAAAAGTCAGTTTTATGAAGGGTTGATACATGTCTGGAAACCTGAGCTGCCTCATCTTGACAGACATGCATGAGTGATACAGCTGATATCCCTTACAAGCATGTACAACTGCAAAGCTTCAAGGACTTTTTATAGCTATAAACTGGCAAAGCAACTGGTAAGAGACATTCACAACTTAAATATTTTAAAGGATAATGATGGATATGGGGGAGATAAGAGTATTTATAAAGTATTTATAATCCATTTTCACATAAGAATGAAAATTAATATGGGATTAAAGAAAAATATACGGCACAGCATGTTCTTAGTTCTCTGATGAGTCAGACAGCTTAGAAATGAAGAAACTTTAGCAGGGGAACATGCACACACAAGAAAGATACTTGGTAATTTCCGGCAGCCAAAGCTAGAGTAGAAAACCAGGAATAAGAACTCAAGTCTGTCATTGGCACTGTCTTCAAAGTAGGACAACTCAGCAAAGATGGTTTCCTTTTTAAATCACAGGTCAAGAAGTACGTACCCAAGCCTGTGTTTCTGAGATCTACTGGGTAGAAAGAAAACTTAAACTAATTGCACAAATAGGAGCCAATTCCTAAAACCAAGTCTGAAATTGTTGCCACCTGACCTCTCTAACCATGCTAATAAATATTTAGTATTTATCTCACAGAAACACCATTTAATATTTTAAAGAAATGCTTTTAATTTTCTATGAATGAAATCTCTTAAACATGTGGCATGATAATTTAGTATAATAGACTCTGCATTTACTTATATAAAATGTCTTTTTTACCGACCAAGGAGGGGACATACATGTAAGTGTTTGAACAGCTGAGAACTGAACCAGTACTAGCCTTATCTCATCTCTGAACAATACCTCCAGTAGTTCTCTTAAAAGGTATATTTATGAATGGACACTTAGTAAGTCTTGAACTCCTCTCCGCACGTGTTCAGCTGGCAAAAACTGTCAATTCTCATCTGGTAATGAAGTTCCATAATGTAACACATGCCCCAGACATTTCAGAGCTACCTAAATACAAGACATAGGTTGCATAGTAGGGAAAAAACATAGCAGAAGACATGTGTAAGCCATAATGCATTAATAAGGCTGGGCTGTGAAATTTGCTGGGACTTGATTCCATCTGCTTCTTTTAAGACACCAAAAAAGGACAGTTTTCTATGTTAAACTCTTGCCCCAATAGAAAATACCCAGAGGAAAACACAAAGGGAATGCCACTGTGCTACTCTGATACTCTGCATTATAGCAAAACAGTCCAGTAAATTTAACTCTTTGAGATGATCATGGCAAGTGAAAAAAGTGCAAACAAGAAAGCAAAAAAATGCAGGAAAAAAAAAATCAAGGCTTTGTGAACATATTAATTAAATGTGGCTGTAATAGACATTCTTATTTCCTCTATCACTAACATGATTAATAATTGCTAGACAAATTCATGCCTGAATTATATTCAATTATCATGTAGCAAAATCTTTCCCCTGCGATGAACAGCAGGAAAGAACACAATCCTTGCTAAGCAGTGCAAATGTAATGACACCATGTTTAATTCTTGTTCCTATATTATCTGTCAAAATACACCCTTCTGAGCTCTCTAGCAAAGTGCTGTTTGCAGAGGTATCTTTTGGAACAATTAAGCTGCAGCTCTGCTACAAGTTCTGGATATTTTTTGAGTGGCACATTGCCTTGCAGGCAAGGAAAATGGGGGGGGGGGGAGGGGGGGGTTCAACTAAACCACAGTTTTGCTTATTCTGTCCTAAGAATTCATGCAGTGGATGCCAGCCCATCACTATTAGAGCAACGCACTCCATGCAAACAGGATGTATTTCTGTGTCACCACACCACCTGTAAAACTTACAAAAAACCTTGAGGAGATGGAAGACTTCTGTATTGTGAAGTCCAACAAATTTATTGAAATTTCTTTAGATACAGAAATATAAGAAATCTCCTGATGACCTACACTTTCCACAAGTTGATCACAAACTGATTAAATACAGAAATGTTAAAAAAACTACACCCATGAAGAAAGGATCTCTCACTAGAAGAGGGAAACATTTTTTTTTTCTTTTCATTAGACAAGATCCCAAGCAAGGAGATGCGTGCACTGCAGACCACAGTGCATCATGGGCATACTAATGGATACAGGCTTACTCTCACAGCTGATAAAATAACAAAGCAACAAGGAAAGCTACACTTGACTTCCCAGGCTGATTATAAACTTCCTGTTTACTTTCTGCAGGACTAAGTCTGAATAAAAATCTCATATTTGCCTAGAGATTATGCTCTTAAATCTTATAAAAGTGGATTAAGAAGACTTTATTGGAATACCCTGTGTATGTAACTAAATAAGGTTTTTGAGATTTTAATCTGGGCTAATAAGCAGGACTGTAAATGAAGTATTATTTAAATGAACTTTTGGAATCAAAGAACTTGACTATTCTTAAACCTAATGACTATTTTTAAGATCTGATTTTAGAATATGCCCTATAATATATTTTTGTTCTTTAATACTGTTTCCAAGTTATAGAGCCTGAGAGATTTGCATGTATTCCTTACCAGCATTTTGATAAATCTGTCATAAACAACTCCTTGCAGTATACGCTGATCTGAGGTCGTTATGCAATTAAACATGGGGGCCGGGGGGAAATGAGAATGACACAATAAATTTTTGTGCTTCTGCCCAAGTGTAGGGTGAACTGAATGTTTTTAGAAGCATATGCATTCCAAACTGGTGGTAATAAGCCATGTACAACATCTACTCAAAAGGATACATCATAAATAGGTAAGATTATGTGGCTAGAGACCATTATGACTGACCCTTCTTTCTGTGCTCCACAGGCTTTGTTCTGACTGCTAAAATAAAGACTCTTGACTTATATATAAAACACATTTAAAAACTCAAGTTCAATTTTGATCTTTCGTGTAGAGACAGAATGATCTTCACATAAAATAAAGCAAAAGAAAAAACTAAATAAAATAGAATTTTAACAACTTATACTCTGCAGTGACTACTACCTGTTGGTACTTTGCACCAGTGAACTAACAAGGCTTTAAGTGACATTATTACTGATATCACCCATTAAAAAATATATAAAATGTAGTTTTTATTTTCAACTCTCATTTGTCCAGCTGGCTGCTTGGAAGGAAGTTAGCTACCATGATACCATATTGGTTTAGTCCCTTTCTTTGCAGGTAACAGAGAGTGGGAAATGTGAACAGCTAGGATATATCTGAAGTGGATGTAACTTACCAGACACAATATCAACAGTCTTGCAGGTTGTGTCCAAAGTTTCTGTACATTGCACATATCTGCTAAGAGGAGTACTGATGCTGATATATTCTGTACTAAAGCTGCTGCTGCGTAAAGTCAGGAATTTTGTACTTAATTGGACAGAACAGTGACCTTTTTTCTGCTGTTCATAAGAATGAGCCCAGTCAGATGTTCAACATATTTACAAGAAAGTTTAAAACACATTTTCCTTTTGATCAAATTATTATTTTAATTAGTTGTTTAGACTGAAGCATGCCAACACCACATTTTATTCTCTATCAATACAAAGCGTACCTTTTCTCCTGTGTCACCCTTTGGTCCATTTTCTCCAGCATCACCCTATAATTAAAATGCATGTATTTTATTAATGATTTTATGTAAGCACACAGCATGCAGAGAGAAGTCAGCATTCAACCATGAGTAGCAAGCTAATTCTGTTAATCATGTCAATCTCTCTATGACATGGTCAGGAAGTGTGGGTTTTATAGCTGCTACATCTGTTGTTTGAATATAGTCTTCCCTATAAACCTTTTCCACAGATCCTCAGAAACACAGAAACTATCAAATAACTATCTTCCTGTTGGTATAGCCTACAGACTTGCCCAATTCATCATGGTTTAGCAACAAAGTAATGATTTCATGATGGTTCAGCATTTTGAATTACCAGTACATATTTTTTTCCCAACAGAGACACTCACCTAAACACACCTTATCAAATTCAGTTCACAGTTACCCAATCCTATTACTTAGTATTAGGATTCTCAAGTGGTGTATGGTATAAACTCTTTGAGTTTGAAGTACTGCCATGAATGATTCATGAACCAGAAAAACTTCTAATTCCACTCATTCAAATAGCCACCAAAATGGTCGTTATTGCTAAATAAATTCTATATATTAATATTAAAAAATGATATTCAGACAAATTCTTTATGGCTGGATAGACATTCCCTATTTTATAAACAACTTTTTAAAGAAACACTTCAAAATTTTTATCTATAAAAATACCCCTTATTTTTAATTCAGCCATATGGTAAGACCAGAGTACAAGAAAAGGTCTGCTATATGTGAAGATTTAGGCCAAAAATGTCTGTGGGACTTGAGTGCGAGAAATATTTAAAATGCCAAAAGTATTGATAAATATTGACTAAATATGCTAAAAACATTCCTCTAGGTCTTTGTCAGATAACCAGTAGTAATATTTAAATAACAATACTCATTCAACACCTGTCATATTGCTTTGAAAACCTTAATGTAGAATTCCATTCAGAGGACTTGTAACAGAGAAAGTTTTGTATACCACAGTCACTAACACAAGGGGAACTAGCTAACAGTCTAGCAACTGTTATTCTAGCAACTTGATATTCCAAGTCCATTTGACATGATAAAGCACATAGAGGACATTTACAGTTACATTTTTTTAGAGAAAGACAATAGATGACTACAGGGAAACATCATGATTGTAAGTAACAGAAATCCAGAATATGTTAGAATTTGTTGTTATATTTCCTTTGTATCTGAAAACAAACAAGGGATCCCTGGAGTTCCTTTAAAAATACGATTTTAACAAAAGTAATGATTTCATGAAGAGATTCCCAATTACATACTTCTACATGTGGGGTATACACTTTCAAGACATCCCTGGATTAATTTTATGATGTTCCTGTGAGTATGCGAATTGCCTTTACAAAGCATGCTTGCAGCTGCTACTAGACGGATTTTCACAGATCTGAAAGTGAAATTCAGTTGCAGCTGCAAATTGAAGCTGCATAGGCAAGCATTTCTCAAGAGCAAATAGCACCTGAGTACAAGCAGCTTACTTTTTAAAGAAGCATGTGTCAGTTTACTGACAGGAGATGAGCCTGTGTACAGATTCCTGCTCAAGACAAGGCTTCCAGCATTTCTCAGACTGTCCTTGCAGAGTTGCAGAGGCTTGACTCACACTTAGCATTTACTCTAACATGGGTGCTCCTACCAGCAACTTTACCTGAAAGGGGAGAATTGCACCCACGTTTTGCAGCATGGAGCTTGTCTCCTCTCTGCATGACCGTATATTTTGTGGATTCTGTGTAATTATCACTCTGTTACCTAACTGATTTACTCCCCATCAGTAACAGAGCATCAAAACCAAGTTGCAAGAAATGTTTGGCATTTGCATTTATTCTAACAGACTCATCTTTTTCTGATGCTAACAGTCATGGTTAGGTGCAGTGTTGCTCAACTGTCCAGCCTTTAACACATGACCACTGCTCTGCATGAGTAATCCCACCACAGTAATCCCAGAAGGAGTAATTTGTATTAGTGTTATTTGACACTAGCAAAAGCTGCACAATGAGTGTCAAGTTGTAGGCTGTAGCTGCATTCATTTTTTGCAAACTCTGAATCAGTGCAGTGACAGTTTTCAAAAAACAGAACAACAAAGGAAGCAAAATATGCCTCACCTTTTCTCCTCTCTCTCCAGGGTCACCCTGATTGAAGTAAGTGGAGCAAAGAAGTCGTAAGTTACTAACATGAGCAAAATTTGAAAGTTAGTATTATTATGTCACTATTGATGACACTGTATCAAATGACAAAATCCAAATAAATCTATAAGCAATAAGACAATTTAATAGAACTCAACAGACAATGTATTTTTGACATAATTTTTAAAAGATTTTTTTAATGAAAAGTTTTTTGTTTGTTTTTTTTTTTTTTTTAAGTTTTCTTCCTCCTTGGTTCTAGATTAAACCCTGACAAACAGGCATATATGTTTGTGGGATGGCCTACTGTGACAGAAATAACTTCTGCATTTAGTTCTCCTTATTTTGGGAATAAATAAAGGAAAAATCCAAAGGTTGAATATGAGGGGAAAGTCTTATGATTCTATTAATGGCTTAGAAGGCTCCAAGTAAGAAACAGAAAGCCTTAAGTGTCTCAATATAATTCATAATTGATTCAAAGCAACGAGTCTTTATTGCTCCTGACATTCTGTGTAACAAAAAGATGGCTTATAGCCTTTATTTGTAATTATAACTTGCTTGAGAAACTGGCTCAATGGCAAATGCACTTTTGCACACTGAGCATGACCCTGACAGCTCATCTCTGTGATTTTGGCTCAGAAATGCACTCTGCCTCATCTTTGCCCCTTCTGATAGCTGGTGGTCGCTAGGCAACTCAAAGATTGCAGCTGTGAATATGAATTAAGCATCTACCATTACCATTTGGCTTCTTCTGTATGCAACGTAAGAAAAGGTCATGCTCCCAAATGGTTTGTTTTCATCCCTGATGGACAAGCCGCCAGTCAGTAAATGTGAAGAGCCTGCCCTGAGTGTCCGTCAGCAGCAGTGTGATGCACAGAATCAGCTGAGGAGCACATATGCACCCAAGATGCACACTCACAGCTGGTGGGATTAGCATTTAGCACTACCCGTTCCAGGAGGCCCACAGATCACATCGTCTTGCATATTTTGAGTTTTCTTTTAAACAAAGTTATCATAAGCTTTATGTTCTATTTCACTAGTTCAATATTAAAAGAGCAGGAAGAAAAAAAAATATTTTAACAATAACGTAAATGCAAAGAAACATTTTGATAGAGCAAATACAGGCCCAGACATGTTCCTAATGTGGTTTGTTGCTAACTTCTATAATAGCAGGATCAGGGCTTAAGACTTAACTCTGACTTTCATCAAAGAACTGACCACAGTAGCTCTTGAAAAGAAGCGTGAGACACATTGTAAGGAGTATAAACAAAGCCTTTCTATAAAAGGTCCCCAAATTCCCAAACACTTGCAGGCATATTACATTCACTTGGCAGTGGATACATATGCGTCAGTGCCGCTGACTGGAATTATGCACAGCAGAAGATAATGCTTCCTTATGGTGAAATGTGTAAAGCCTCTTACAGCACAGATCACTGGAGTGAGCAGATCATTAAAAGCTAGTCAGAATATAAACACAAGTTGGAAAGCATGACTGTAATGTATATGCACCCACTTACCATGTGCTTTTGTTTTTAATCCATTTTCAATACTAACCTTAAGTCCCGCTGCTCCCTTCTCTCCTGCTATACCAGGCAAACCAGGTTCACCCTAAAGGCAAAGAAAATAAAAGATGCAGTTAAGAAAGACATAATGAAGTATATTAACACTGTTTCATGAACTCTCTCATATTAGGTAAGTCATGATAAATAAAATTTAAGATTGCTCAGCCTGAATATGTACTCCACAAACAGGTACTAATATGTGCTATTTCCTCAGTTAGAGTGGACTAACTCTAATTCCAGTTCCTGTATAGATAAGAAATAATTCACTGGAAGTGGTGGAAATACACAGGTGTGAAACTAAACAGAAAAAGAACTGAAACTTTTGATTCTGAAAAGCTGTCCAATTAACCTTAAAAGCACATTCTTTCCAGAAAGACTATCAATGTTTCTCTCTTCTCTACAATTCAGAAATACTGCAAGAAAGGCTTATCTAAATGACTTTGACATCTGTGCTTCTGGTCTCATAAGAAAGGCAGATAGTGATGAAAAATTAGAAGGGTTATTTCTAGAAATTGAAGAATTTGGAAGAATAGATAGCGATTATTATTATTATTATTATTATTATTATTATTTTTAATATACCTTGCTTGTCCATTTTACATACTCTAGTACCATTGGCTGAAATTTAAATTTAAAAGTTTGTTAAAAAATTCAGCATAACATCAATGATCCAAATTTTGGGGACATTTAACAGGTAGCATATAAATCCTTCCACAGTACAAGGAGTCACGAGTCGCTTTCAAAAGTCAATCAACAAATGACAACTACTTGCAAATTTCTTTTTCCCCCAAAGTTAAAAAACAAGAAACAAATACCAACAAACAAACAAAACAAACAAAAACAAAAACACCACCAACAAAAAAAAACCTTTAAAACATTTTCTGGTCTTCATTTCACAGATTTATGAAAAAAAACCATGGGTATTATGTATTTTAATTGATGTGATAAAGCAATGGTTGGACTTTATTGTTAAGCAACTAGGGGTGATGGCTGAGTGAAACCTTTTGCAGAAGTATTCCTCAGTTTCTCAAGAACCATGCCTCTTCTTTTGTAACCCTCACCTACACAAATGCATCGCAATTCTGGTGTGGCAAGGAATGTTCAAGTAGCATCCAAAAGAATATCAGAAAATCCTTCAGCTAGGTTTTTCTGTAAGTCTTTTGCTATGTAAGTGTATAAAATGCTTAGAAGTTAAATACAATAGTCAGCATGATAATCAGATTAGAAAGAATAATTCTTATCAGAAACTCAGCTGAAATTTTCATACAGGACTTGAACTCAGTACACATGATGAACCAACTCTCTGCTCACAAGTTACAAAAGAGTTAAGCTAAGGGCTTGTTCCAAGTGCAACAACAAATATTTTCCAATCCTCCATAAAAGCCTTCCTTAGTTCTCCAAGGAAGAAGGTTCCATTCTATTTCTAAATTAGGTAAAGGAACATAAAATACAATAATGTCACTAAGTGTTGGAATATTTTGAAATATAAAACAAAAATGTTGAGGTTCTTGCAAAATTCCGGTGAGATATTTTCCTCACCAGAGAAAAAAGTGCTAGGTGCTATTAAACCCATGGGGAATTACATAGCTATTTGAGTCAGCCCTTTTTTCAAGGTTCGTTTGTACTACAGTAGCTTTTAGGCTGATACAGTAGCACAGGCATTTGATATATGACTGGTAATGATTTGAAGCTGTTGGAGATTAGTCATAAGTGTTCCAAGGGATTGACCTAAAAAGCACTTGAAGAAAATGGCCAGTTGACAAAATGAAGCAGAAGGGACCAATGGATATGGATTTGTTTCTCATCCCACACCCCAACAAGTTTGTTTCTGTCTCCTTCATTTTAAAACAGCTGCAGTTGGCTGACACTTTAAGGGGCTTAAGTCACTAATCAAAGGGTCGATATCACAAGCTTGCACTTTCCTCCCAAGTTTACAAATCTGAGTTATAAATGCAGACATCTACTGGTATGAAAGCAACAAAAAAAGAGATTCTAAAAAGTGGACAAAAGGGTTATCTTACTTTCTTTGGAAAAACAAGTGAAAACCTCCAGCTGTTACCAGTCCTAATAAATCCCTATTCACTCCAACAGTTTTGTCTCTGGCCCACATGTGACTTTCCTATGGCCAACACACTGCATGTTTCTAACTCTGGAAGTACCAGCCAGAGGCATAATCACACCAGACATTAGCTCTGGGAAGGGAAAAGATTGAAGATAGACCTACAAAACCAGCCCAGAGATGACCTTGTGCCTTTATGCTTTTGAAGTGATTATACTTCAGTTTCTAAAGGCCGGAAGCATAGGGGGCTAGTATAAAATCATTTTCTGACATACCCATAATATCCCTTTCACTGCTTTAGAACTTGATTTTCTTGTCAATACAAGGAAGCAGGGAGCAGTAAGATGAAATAAAAAATTATAGCACATAAGCTATATCTATATCCCTGGTAAACATTCCCAATGCAGAGCAAAACAAGCTTTGTCTCAGGGGGCTTCCATTTTTCATACTTCAGGTCTTTTAGGCATGTCTGGCTTCATATTTTAACTATTATAATAGAGCTTAAAATAAAATAAAAACCAAAAATAAAATACAACCCCTGACAGACCTCCTGTTGAAATTCTAAAAAAGTATCTACAAAGCAAAAGAACAGCAAACATTTTGGAGGAACTTAGCTTGGCTTCTTCCAGACTTACTTTCTACTTGGTAGTAGAAAGTAGTTCTTGGTAGTAGAAAGTAGTTCTTCCACAGCTATACACTAAAACACAATGTTATCTTAGGAATGTTTGTCCCATAAGGATGATTTTAGTATTTGGCATGAAAATAATTTACAATACTTCTGTTAGGAAGTATGGTTAATTACTTTCCTTCCATTTATTTACTTTTCTTTTTTTTAAATCAAAACATATATTAAAACTTAAAAAAAAATGTATACATGTGTTTCATCCCCACAGGTTAGCGCTTGGGAAATTAACAAATGAACTACTTTTTTAAAAGGCTGAGGACAGTTACACTGCTGTTGGTGCATGCATGGGGAAACCGTACATTCAGAAACACTGTCTGTAGTAATTGCAATTAGACTGCTTTTCAGCTTGGCAAGATGGCGGAAGCTATAAAACTAAATCCTTAATCTCATATATTTTTATATTTACCAGGCCATGGCTAATGTGTTTCCTGACTCATATTGCAGTCTCTCTTTAATAGCTCTGACAATGAACGTGTTAGGCTGCACAAACAATTGTCTTCTGCACATCATTTAGCTTTCAAAACAACTTTTTTTTTTTTTTTTTTCCCATTTAAAGAGTGACTTTATCTATAGCGCACCTGAGTTTAGGTCACAGCTTACCTTTCTGCAGTCATGACTTCCTGAAAACCCACCACTAAGAGACAGGGACTGGAATAACTAAAACAAAAGATGCTCTAAAACGTTGTAGTGCCTATATAAAAATGTAACCCACGATTCCAATTAAAATGGTACTGAGGGGCACAGTGCTCCCTCAAAGAGTTGCAAGGACCAAAGAAATTGCATGAAGACATCCTCAGAGGGGCCCCTCTTCCTTTACACTGTGAGGAAGATGCTGTGGGCAGGCTGGACATGTCTCAGTATGCAATTTTAAGGGATTGTTCAGTCCACATGGACTGCTACCTCTTTCTGCCCTGCCATGTTCTGATTCTGAGTTAGACCATCCCACAGAAACTGCGTGCTGGACATCACATGGGACAACAATGATACACCATAACAAAAATAAATTCTGCCTTATTGCAAGAATAAACCCTGTTAATAGTGGCATTAAGATGGTTATATTTCCACATGCTGCTTCAGCAATTTGGGGCTACTGTGACTGGTAGAGAGTCTAATGGAATGCTGTGGTAACAGCACCATCTTATTTGAATATACTATCTACTTAGGTTTTCAAGTACTTGTAAAAGTAGTAAAGAAACCTACCAGACGTACAAAAATATCATGTGCCAAACTGGTAAACCTGCATATGTTGCATCAGAAGTGCTCTTAGCCTTTACATTTTGTTTCACATGGAGTTGTTTTCTCTTGCCTTCGATTACTGGATAGTGAAAGAAAGGTCTTGATTTCATGACATGACTCACTATACAAATAGACCAAAAAATACTAGAAAATGTTAGAAAAGGTGCCTTTTCCTAAATTTAATGTAAAATACTGTTAATAGTAGAAGGCAATGCTCTAGGCATTTGTCTACCATGGAAAAGGACACCACTACGACTAGAAGCTTTGTAAGCACTTAAGTCCCCATTTATTCACTACCACCATCTGAAGTTATTTAGATCTATCTTGCTGAATTTACAAATAGTCTCAGAATGATGGAAATAAAAATTTCCAGCAAATGTGCTATTGTTCTTACACTCATTCAAAATCAAGCAGCTAAAGTAGGAGTTTAAATGCTCCAGTAATTTAGTTGATGACTACTTACAGGGAAGAAAAATGCATCAGACATGGTGTGCTTTTGTTGTTATTGTTTTGTTTTGTTTTGGTTTTGTTTGTTAGTTTTTTGGGAGGTGTCCATTGTTTATATGCTATAGAGAAATTGCAGGGTCCCCATCAATAGAATTGTGATGATGCATTTTCAAACAGATACATTGCATGACATTGTGTTTGCTGTCAATAACAGGAAAGGCTTTAACATGTTACACAAACCAGCCCATGGATGTGAAGCTGCTATTAACACTAATTCAGTTCCACAAGTTAACCCCAAATGCCCTGATAGGCACTTTGGTTTCTCAAAAGCAGCAGCACTCTAACAAACTAAGTAACTGTCACTATTAAAATGAATTAGAAAGAAAACTGTTGCACCAACAGACTGTGATGTTAAAGCACGACTGAAACAAATTATGTAGAAGAGCATCATTAACTATTCAAAACATTTTGATATATTCAAAACATTCTGATAATTTCACAGAATCACAGAATTTCTAGGTTGGAAGAGACCTCAAGATCATCGAGTCCAACCTTTAACCTAACACTAACAGTCCCCACTAAACCATATCCCTAAGCTCTACATCTAAACGTCTTTTGAAGACTTCCAGGGATGGTGACTCCACCACCTCCCTGGGCAGCCTGTTCCAATGCCTCACAACCCTTTCAGTAAAGAAGCTCTTCCTAACATCTGACCTAAAACTCCCCTGGCGCAACTTTAGCCCATTCCCCCTCGTCCTGTCACCAGGCACGTGGGAGAACAGGACAACCCCCACCTCTCTACAGCCTCCTTTAAGGTATCTGTAGAGAGCAATAAGGTCGCCCCTGAGCCTCCTCTTCTCCAGGCTGAACAAGCCCAGCTCCCTCAGCCGCTCCTTGTAGGACTTGTTCTCCAGGCCCCTCACCAGCTTTGTCGCCCTTCTTTGGACCCGCTCAAGCACCTCCATGTCCTTCTTGTAGCGAGGGGCCCAAAACTGAACACAGTACTCGAGGTACGGCCTCACCAGAGCCGAGTACAGGGGGACAATCACCTCCCTAGCCCTGCTGGTCACACTATTTCTGATACAAGCCAGGATGCCGTTGGCCTTCTTGGCCACCTGAGCACACTGCTGGCTCATATTCAGCCGACTGTCCACTATCACTCCCAGGTCCTTCTCCGCCTGGCAGCTCTCCAACCACTCATCTCCCAGCCTGTAGCTCTGCCTGGGATTATTACGCCCCAGGTGCAGGACCCGGCACTTGGCCTTGTTAAACTTCATGCAGTTGACCCCAGCCCATCGGTGCAGCCTATCCAGATCCTCCTGCAGAGCCTTCCTACCCTCGAGCAGATCGACACACGCACCTAACTTGGTGTCGTCTGCAAACTTACTGAGGGTGCACTCAATGCCCTCGTCCAGATCATTGATGAAGATGTTAAAGAGGACCGGCCCCAGCACCGAGCCCTGGGGGACACCACTAGTGACTGGCCTCCAACTGGATTTGACTCCATTTACCACAACTCTCTGGGCCCGGCTATCCAGCCAGTTTCTAACCCAACGAAGCGTGCGCCAGTCCAAGCCAAGAGCAGCCAGTTTCTTGAGGAGAATGCAGTGGGAGACGGTGTCAAAAGCCTTGCTGAAGTCAAGGTAGACCACATCCACAGCCTTTCCCTCGTCCACCCAGCGCGACACTTTGTCATAGAAGGAGATCAGGTTCGTCAAGCAGGACCTGCCTTCCATAAACCCATGCTGACTGGGCCTGATCGCCTGCTTGCCCTTCAAGTGCCGCACGATGACTCCCAAGAGGATCTGCTCCATGAGCTTCCCTGGTACTGAGGTCAAACTGACAGGCCTGTAGTTCCCCGGGTCAGCCCTCCGGCCCTTCTTGTAGATGGGTGTCACATTCGCTAGCCGCCAGTCAGCTGGGACCTCCCCCGATAGCCAGGACTGCTGACAAATGATGGATAGTGGCTTGGCCAGCTCCTCTGCCAGTTCTCTCAGTACCCTTGGGTGGATCCCATCCCGCCCCATCGACTTGTGCACATCCAAGTGCCGTAGCAGGTCACCAACCAGTTCTTCGTGGATGGTGAGGGCCACATCCTGCTTTAATTTCCAGAATTATCTTCTGGATTATCTTCTGGATTCTTTCCAGAACTATCTTCCTGCTTTAATTTTCTTTAATTTCCAGAATTATCTTCAGCAAAATGCTTTGAGGCTCATAAATATTTGTATTTTCCTTTCAATTATGTCCTGGTTTCAGTTAGGACAGTTATTTTCCCTCCTAGTAGCTGGTAGGGTGCTATGTTTTGGATTAGGATGAGAAGAGTGCTGATAACATGCTGATGTTTTAATTGCTGCAGAGCACTGCCTATACTAAGCCAAGGACTTTTCAGCTTCTCACTCTGTCCTGCCAGCGGGCAGGCTGGGGGTGCAGCAAGAGCTGGGAGGGGACAGACCCAGGACAGCTGACCCAAACTGGCCAAAGGGGTATTCCATACCATCTGACGTCATGCTAAACAATATATAGGGGTGGCTAGCTGGGGTGGGGGGGCCGGCTGCTCGGGCTTGGGCTGGGCATCGGTCAGCAGGTGGTGAGCAATTGCATTGTGCATCACTTGTTTGTACATATTATTATTATTATCATTATTATTTTCTATCTTAATAAACTGTCTTTATCTCAACTCACAGGCTTCACTTTCCCGTTTCTCTCCCCCATCCCAGAGAGGGAGGGGGGAGGGTGAGCGAACGGCTGTGTGGTGTTTAGCTGCCAGCCGGGTTAAACCACAACAAATTAATATCAATTACTAGGGCAAACAAAATGCTAATATGCCAAGAAGAACACAACCAACCCAGATATTTGATTCAGGAGTTTCAGATAACTCAAAGAATAACAAGAAGGTTTTTCCTTTGGACAGCAGATTAGAGCACCTTGGTTCAAGTCCTGGTGCTCTTGTGCCTGTATTAACTATGTAACTGTATTAACATTGAAAAACTGGCTCTGCACCCTGCCCAATAAATAGGTGTAATAATTTCCCCAGAAAGTCTGGTGATGCAGGTAGTCTGAAGGCCTCCAATGACCCAACTCTGAATTTGATCAAGACTCAATTGTACAGAGCACTGCTGGGCTCAGCTGTCAATATGAACTCATAAATCCTACTTCAGACCTGTTTTGAAAATGTATCACCCACTAGAGTCCATATCAAGGGAGTCAAGGCTGTTGAAAGCATACCTCTTCTTACTAGAGCAGTCTGTGCCCTGGAGATACATAACTTTATATGCAGAATTAAACAGCTAAAAATAATGTGGCTGGAGGCCCAAGCTTTTCTTGTTTGTAACAGAAAAACAGCCTGGAGGCCACTGTTCTGAAATAGGTTTGGTTTCGGAGGGACACATAACTCCGTCCACACCAGCTGGTTGATATCCATCTCACCCTGAGAAAAAAGGCTGTCAGTATTGCTATATTTTTCAGTCACTAGAATGTAATCTGTTGTAAGGAGAAGGAAATACAAGAGGCCCCCAAATCTAATCCAGTCTAATTTTACTCTAAAATACATAAACAAGTACAGAAAGGAAAAAAGTAGTTTCTCAGACACATTACTGCAATTTCCATTTCATACCAGGCTTGAATTATTTCCTTTCAATTTGCTTTTCACCCTCCTCAAAAGTAACTTAAAATTGTTTGTTTAAGAACTGGAAATCTCTCCTGGCCCACTTACCAGCTGAAATTAGGTGGAAAGAATCTTCAAGAGGACTCAGCTGGCCTGCAAACCTGTCTGAGAATTTGTGAACTGCATTCAATGATATTTCCTTCTTTTATATTTCTTTATTTGAAAAAAAATGTTAGTACATGCATACCCTTCATTTCTCTAAAGAAATGTGGTAATACCACTTTTCAAATGCACGTCCTACATGGTATAGTACATATCATTGGGAAAATACATGTGAATTAGAGTAATAACAAGCACGATGAAAGCAGTAAGAAACGTGTACAACCAGTCTCAAAGTCTGCTAATAAGAAGGGAAATTGTTTTAAGTTTATGAAACTGCTATTGTCAAACTACTGAAACCATTTGAAATTAAATGGCTTGTCCTGACCACCACTCTGTTCTCAATACATCCTTGCAAAATAATAAAAATACCAAGTACTGTGTAAAAGAAACAGTCCAAAGAAGACACAGAGTGAGGGTTTATGCTCTCCAGACGAATTCCTATTTCAAGCTGAGAGTGCTGGCTACAGAGCCTCTAGAGACTGGGTTATTTTAGACCAAATGCAATCATCACTCAGCCAACTTCACCTTTCTTCCTTGTGATGCTGCTGCAGTCACTGGGAGTCCTTATCAAATCAGTACCACTGAGCAAATACCCCACTAAGTATCCTATACTTGCACAGCTGAACTTTCCAAGAACCCCTTTTTGGCCATTTTGACATGACTACTGTAGGGGTCTGATATCCCTAGATCACTACTACCTCATGTCTGGAAGCAGTTATAATCCTCTTTCATTCCATTTTTATGTCTGAGGACCTCTCACCAGGGATCAAGAAAGAGAGGGTTATAACCCCCCAACCCCACCCCCACCAAGCATCATGCTAGGAAGCAACCTTCTCCAGTTGAATTGCACAATGGTCTGCAAAAGAAAGGGAGTGCTTACAAGGACTTTTCTTGCTATCTCAGAAGGCTTCTGTCCACCCAGAGACAACATCTCTCAAACTGCAGGAATTACTAGGCAGCTTCTTTCCAGTTACTGTTCTCAACAAGAAAAGAAGAATGTTGCCACACTTTCCCAAATGTAGAAACAAACAAGGAATATAAATGCCCTTGCAAGACTAACTGTAATATTTTGTGGGATTTGGCCTAAAAGAAATACATATATATATGTATGAAGCTATGGTAACAATTTTGCTACTACTTTTATTACAACAAGATCTGTTAACAGTCCTGCAAAAACAGGTGGGTTATGTAAAATTACACTTACTCTAATATTTAGAGATTGTCTAAGAAAAGTGGTTCATGTGTTAAGGGATTAGAAAATTGTTCCAAGTGTACTCAGAATTTATGATCTAATTTCCAGACCTATTGGTCAGACTTGTCAATCGTCTCCTATTTTCCACTATCTCAAATAAAGAAGAGGTGAAGAGAAAGTAAAAGAAAAATTGCAGACACACACGATGGAGATGACCTACTTGTATTATTCAAGTGCTCAAGGGGAGAGGAAAGTTAATTCACTGCTGACATTCATCAGCTGAAAGATATTTCAGTGCTTGGATGAGGAAAGCATTCACACATGCAATTTTAAGCATGTGCTTAGCACTCTTTGCCTCTTCAACTAAGAAAAAATAATAACTTGGAACCTCGTGCACAGCACATGCACAGACAGAGTGAGTACACTGATTAAAAGGCTTCCAAGACATTAAGACTTTTGTAAAGCATTTTAACCACATAGATTCTCAAAAGGGGATGTCTTGCATCACACATTTCAATTGAGTTCAACTGTTCTGCAAATCAGCATGAATCTCTCTGAGCAAAGCCAGGAGTGCCAGCCATCAGCTCACAGTACAGGCCAACTTTAAATGCATGTGGACTCCTCTGAAGGCTGCACATATATGTAGAAAACACAGAAGACTCACACTAAAATTATTACCCTCATTGCTGTTCAACAGTATCTTGTGTGTAACACCACACTGAGAATCTGTTTTTTTATCCACTTAGGAAAAATTGACATTTTGGTAGCAAAATATTAGCCTTGGAGTCCTAGGCTGCACTATACTTAATAATACTAGATTTAGATAAATACTGCTGCAGTTTAACTTTATTTCTACCATTATTACCAAGCTAACATAAATTATTTTTTTATTAAAAGAGATATTGACATTGATCTTTAGTCTGCTTTGTATTATATGAAAACAATACATTTTCTGCAAAAAATGAAATGCTCGCCACTCAAAATCCAATTGTGCAACGCAAGAATTTGACCACTATGTATCTGTATGGTTTTTGTGCTGGTATATAGATTTAGCCTAGCAATTGATTTATTTTTTCTTAAAAAGGTAAAAAATATAATAGTACACTTATACTAAACAAGTACATCTTTATTAAAGTGGTGATAATTTAGGGATGTTTTAGATGATGTAAATACGGAAATAAATAAAATGAACATAAAACCATACACTGAAAACATTAGGATCTGTTTTTCAAGCACAATTTTAAATTGTTAAACAACATTTAAATATATTTTAGCTTTTTTTCTTTATGAAGGCAATTGCATATTTATTTCCTTTCCCATGAAACATGATTGCAATTAAGTCTATGTGGTCTCCTAAAAACAGATGTACAACAACCTAATACATCCTTAAATAAGTAAATAAATAAATAAATCCAAGTCTTCCAAAATTACACTCAAATAACCAGAAAATTTTGGACACCTGGCACATGTGTGTAAAGATTTCTTGACAGAGTTTATGTGATGATAATAATAAAAGTTAAACACTTTGATAAAAAGTTAATCATAGTTCTATTCTATTCAATGTGTTTGGAACTCTTCTGTCCGGTCTTCTCTTATCATCCTGCACATCCAAAGAATATCATGCTATAAAATGTGTCTTCACTGGTCTCGTGCCCATATGTTGGTCACAAGAATTACTTGAATTGTGTAAAAAAATGCCATCTGTGTTTGCAGCTACTTTCTAACATTCACATTGCAATTGAATACAGACACACAATATCAAGGAAAAATCTCAGGTCTTCATGCAAATTTGTTTGTAAGGTATTTTTAATAATTGCTTGTGTGTTATATATAGCTAATTCAATTTTTTTTTTCTTTTGTTGTTCACAGTAGTCAATTTTATGAATATAATAATTTAAAAATAATAGGTTCATAGCATTATCCTTATCACTAAAGTGAAATAGCTCATTATTACATCATTTCCTATAACCACTGTCAAAATGCAAGCCTAATGCGGGTTATATATTAACAGAAGCAATATATCTTTATTGTTGGGAAAGACCAATTTAAATTCAGTTATTTACAATATCTTAGTGACTTTTTCCCTGTGGGTCTCTTGGGGAGGGAGGCAGGAGAAGGGATTGTATAATATGGTCTTTATACACTCTCATCAATTGCTTTTTAAACACAGTGAACAAGCTATATTATACATTTTTCTTTTGGTATTCTCTGCAAGTGCTTTTCAAGTTCAGTGTGAATGTTACTGCTTATGAGAACAACAGATGGATAATACTGTTTACAGTCAGGGAGCGATATTATTTAAACTTCACCACTCAGCTTTGCCAACAAACCTCAGTGATGCTGAGAAACAGCCCTGCTGCTTTACTGCGACCCCTCCTTATGGAGCACTGTTCTGAACTCTGAGTCAGCTTGGTGTTGGCTCTGAAAGATGACACTGACTTGCCTGACTTAGCATCTCCTCCCAGTTGCATTATTTCTTTTCAATTAATTTCTCTGCATTTTCTTCCCTGACAATAATTTTATATTATTCTCCACCTGCTTTTCCACTCTCATTATTCTATGTAGTTTGTTTATTAAAAATGTTTTGGTACTGTATAAATATTCAATATCGTATAAGTTTTTGCATTATGAGACTGAATTAATAGAAAATAAAACAACAAAACCCAAATCTGCAGGAAAAAAAATGAGTTTGTAACAATACTGCCTAATGTTACACACCACATATATGGATGTCTATCAGTCATCATCAAATCCGAACATCAGACTTTCAGCTTAATTATGTTCAATGACTGTTTAACTTAGGCTAGAAAAGATTACTTCAAAGCACAAATCAGATTGTACTTTCTTTTCCAATAAACTAATTTGAAATAAGAGCTCTGGATGTACTGCTGCATATTGCTCATGTGAAGGAGCCCTGTGAGCCCTGAGTAGCTTTAATCAAATAACCACAGTTCTGACAAAGTCAAGCAAACTCACCACTTGTCCGTCTCTCCCTGGAACACCAGGCACTCCAACAGAACCCTGATGGGAAACAGACGCCACTGTTTAGCAAATTAAACCGGTCATGAAACCTTTCATCTCTTAATACAGTACTTAAAAATGATGGTGAATGCTTGCATATTGTAAGTGCAAGACATTTTTCAGAAACTATTTTTTAGTTAAGCTGAGCTCTCTTTTCAGATGACATTTTATACTTATACATGATCTCCTGCTGTACATTTTAATGACTGCCCTGCTGTATGGCCTCTTTCAGAAGCAAGTCTCAAGTTCATGTCTATGTTGTGATGTTGTGGATGCTTCACAAGAAATATAACAATTAAACTAGAATTCCATTTAATGCACTCAATAAATTTTGAGATTGTTCTGACACAATCTAACATAGCACCTGAAAAAAACCTTTAATGCCTCAAATGCTTAAAGCGTCTGAAGTGGAGAGATGGATGCTTCAAGCTCAATAACTGGTAGGGTCAATCTATTTAAAATCTTTTAATGGATAATCTCCAACAATTCAGCCTGAAAGTGCTAATTGCTGACATCCTTTCAAATTGCATTAACATTACTGCAATCATTTAAAATAAAATAAAATAAAAATAAACAGGACAAACACATGGAGTAGACAAAAGGGGAAATCAAATGTTATCACTGGCTTGTAACATGAGAGATCTTTTTACACAGCTCTCATACTACTTCTGTATCATGGACAATATTTTTTTTGAATGAACTTTTCTGACTGTTGCTACAGATGTTTAGTAAAAACCTAAGGCATGAGGAAAGCAGGAAGATTATGAGATTACACAGTTTTTTTCCCTTCTTTCTACAAAAATGTTGATGCTCAGCAAGGAAACTGTAAGCATAATTTTTATTTCCCACTAATAAGCACCTTAACACATTACAAAAGTGTGATAGATACTTGAAAGGCTAGTACTCTAAAAAAGTGGCCAGGGGACTGGGAAAGGCAGAGACTTTGTCAATAGTGAGATGTGCAATTGCGCAGCACCCATAAAACAAATGAGCATCCTTTGAGGCCTGTCAGGCCCTGAGGCCCAGTGTACAGCATTTTCCCCTCTATTCACATCAGTTAGAGGTTTCACTAGAAAAGGTTTAGTGAAAGGACACCAACACCCAAAGTGAATGCAGCCAAAATCGATGCACGTTTGCCAAAAAAAACAGAGTTGAGGAAATAATGGATGGAATAATCCTGTGAAACAAGAAATGGAAACAACTCATGAGGGCCTCCAAAAATCTCCAACATTTGAATGCCCTGGAGGCTTCAGCTCACAGAAGAGCTGCAAATCAGTAATAAATAATATACTGGCATTTCAGCCTGTCTCCATGACCCTGAATGCTTTCCCCTTATTCCCAAAGATTTCACTTTGGCATTTCTGTTGCCTCTATTTGCTGGATGCATGTCCATGACTGCTAGCTACTGCAAAGCGGCCTTTAGTGAGTATTTTCACATCTTTGTATATTTTTTCCAGAAAACTATAAGACAAAGGGCCATCAGCCTGAATAAACTATCCTTCTTGTAATAATTCCTCCTCCCAGTGACAGTCTCATATAGCCACTGAGTTTTCTCATGAAACACAGGATGTTAGAAAGTGTAAATAAAATTGATTCTATCATTCCCTTAACCAATAAAGATTTATCATATATTCAAAAGCTCACCAGCATGTGGGTTTTGCTGATGCTGTACATCCAAAAAATCCCATCCCCCCATCTCTTTGGGAATAATTGTATAATGGCAACTTCAAAATCATTACAGTTTTACAATGTCACATTCCTGCATTGCTAAACATGAAGAGTAGTCTTCTCCTTCAGCTTGCAAACTCTGTATAGTTTACAGCCATGGCAAAATCCCATGGATTTATGTGCTCGGTTATTACATTTTTACATATTACCATGCTTTCATTTCTTTTGTTCATAAAGTTCCATTTTAACTCATGCAAGTAAACCTCCATTTTAAAGAATATTACCTCAGAAGAAAAAGAGGCGACAACTTTGCCACATAAGTTAATACTACTAATTCCTTTTTTTTTTTTTTTTGTCCTTAATACAAATTAAGCCTGCCCAAATTAAATATATTCCATAACCCTTCTTATCTCTTGAAATCAATGTGAAAATTACCTGCTTTGGTGGTGTGTGGGTGAGGATGCTGGAATGGTGCCACTTACTAGCTGCTATTGCTGATACATTGTTTTAATTGTTGTAATAAATGATTGTTTTAATGATGTAATTCCATAAATCCAAAGCGCACTCCATCAAACTGAGGCAGTCAGCTTTAATGAGTGTAAATAATGCTAAAGGCATTCATAGGAAATCAGGTCTTGGGTTACAAAAGGAATAGGAAGACATTGGCAGACCCCCTGAACACAGTCAGCCAAGCACCATTTATCAGCAACACCTCTGTGCTTTGTTTCTGCTGGTCAATTCTATAGTCATATGACTGATCTATTTGAATAAGGATGTGCATTTAATCATAAACTCTATCTCCCCACCTTTCACAATGTTTTATGTTTGGTTTCATAGTTGTACCAGGGCATAAATAAGGAAGTTATAGTGACCTATTCACCTGAATGTTAAACAGACAGATTGAAAAGAATGTTTTACATTGCTTGAACTTCCAAGGATGGTGGAAATGAGAAATCTTACGTCTCACATTATATGGTTGCATTTTGCAAAAACAAACTTCAGAACTTAAACTAATGGATTCAATGTGGTGTACAGTAGCTAATTCCATTCACCTTTTCTGCTTACATTTTGGCACCAGTAGGAATAATCACTTTCACAGTTTTGTTGTTTATACTATACCTTTTGTCCTGGAGGCCCCTGAGGTCCCTGCAAAGGGAAAACAATTCAATTAACATAATAACTCAAGCCAATTTAAACATAAATGACCAATTAAAACTGTCCTATTGTGTAAGCATTCAGATACTGGACTGAAAAAAGCTGATGTTTTATACATCAAGGAAAAGCAAAACTTTCTGTTGAAAATGCACAATGGATCTTTTCTCTTCATTTGGAACAGATTTAACTACTAAGTGGAAGACAAAAATTTTTCCCCTTTCTAATCTTTTCTCTTCCATCCTATCTGTTTTTACCTAATAATGAAAAATCTGTCAGCATTAAGATGACTGTTTATTTTCTGTTTCTGATACCAACTAACAGCCAATTGTGTGTCCATGGTAATATTTCTGCTCAGCAGTATAAAAACAATGTTTATGCAACCAAGCTTTTTTTTTTTTTTTTAAGTTATTATTATTATTATTTATTTGACAGAGAGAAGCATAAGCCTCTATATCTCCTCACCTTCTAGTTCATTAAAGGTATCGACATTCATGACTATATTTTACCCAATACATGATTTGTGCCATCAACTGCAAGTAACAGAAAATACTTCAGAAATCATTAAAATGCTCTTGGGAAGTAAAGAACCACCACTTTGCCCCTGTGACCTGAGAAGGCAGGAAGAGATACCTCAACGCGGGAAAGCTTAACTGCTTAATGTCATAGAGGAGTCTAAGCCTCGCTGGTATTAATCGGGCCTATTTCTCGTCTGGCATCTCTGAAGTACCGGGTGGTTTGTGGCCACAGCAGAGAGGGGAAGCAGCAAGGAAATAGATCAGCCAACCATGTCTTTGACATTATGCCAGTTTGTTTTTGTAAGAGTCAGACCATGTCCAGCACAGTCCTTAGGTAATCTTTTCCCCATATTCCTATTGGAGGTGATGGTCCTATATCAAGCAAGATAATTCTGAGTCCAGGAGGGTGCAAAACAGAGAATCTGGCCCAAAACCAGAGAATCCAACTCCTTCTGAAGTCTGAAAGGATAAAAGAGGAATTGATGTGATTAGTGTTTCTTCTTGAAACATTTGTCTGATTATCTCAGCAGAACGAGGGTCTTGCAAGCATTTCCCTTTGACTGTAGGGACAGATTTTGTAAAAGGAAAGACACCTGTGTGATGCAGGATCACAAATTTCCTCCTTTTTCTTCAAAAGGTCATGAAAGTACCCACGCATTCAGCTCTGATGATGATTAGAGCAGTGAGTAGAGTGATCACATGGTTTTTCAGACTGGAGAAAAATCCCACCAATCTACCACATTTCAATAAACTGCTATTTACATATCTTTTTTTTTTTTTTTTTTTTTTTTTTTTCCCACTAAGTGCCTGAATTCTAAGCATAAGATTTACTTGAGGCTAAGGGCACCATTAGTACATAATGTGGTAAATGAACAGGCGAACAGGCTATTGCTTGCAAGCAATGCTCAATAAGTCTCCAGGAAAACTGAAGAAAGGGAAGAAAAAAAAAAAAAGTCAAGAAGATGTTGCGAGGTGAGAGTAGCATACTGGGTAAGGAAACATGGGTATAACAACATACTCCATAAACAGTCTTTTTTCCTTTCTTCCAGAAAAGGAAGGAATTTTCTTACAGTGCTTGACATTATGGCAGGTGATAAGCCAGGAATCCTCCCCTTCTTCTCTAAGAAAGATACAGGTTTGGCTAACATTTAAAAGCTTCAATAAATTAATGTTCAAATTAGAGATTTACTAAATCAATGTTACCAAAATAAGCTCCAAATATCTACGTCCTGGGCAGTTATCTGTTCTGTCCTCAGTTATCTGTTGACTTCTAACATATAACCAGTTTTACCATATTAATTTCCATCAACAGAACAAAATGAATACAAACCAACCGAAGCCTACCTTTGTATTTCATACCTGTTACTTTTATGTCCATGGAATAGATACTGTCTCTTCAGCTTCTAACTACTTAAGAAGCTACTCAAAACCTTTTAAAGACATCCAGCTCTGTGAAAACATCACTTGGGAACCTTCAAAACATTACTTCAGTGCATTCCCAGAGATATAACAGAATCACAGAATCACAGAATAGTCTAGGTTGGAAGAGATCTCCAAGATCACCAAGTCCAACCACTGACCTAACGCTAACAAATCTTCCACTAAACCGTATCCCTAAGCTCTACATCTTAACGTCCTTTAAAGACCTCCAGGGATGGTGACTCAACCACTTCCCTGGGCAGCCTATCCAGTGACTAACAACCCATTCAGGAAAGAAGTTCTTCCTAATATCCAACCTAAACCTCCCCTGGAGCAACTTTAGCCCATTCCCCCTCATCCTGTCACCAGGCACGTGGGAGAATAGACCAACCCCCACCTCGCTACAGCCTCCTTTTAGGTACCTGTAGAGTGCAATAAGGTCACCCCTGAGCCTCCTCTTCTCCAGGCTACACAGTCCCAGCTCCCTCAGCCACTCCTCACAAGACTTGCCCTTCACCAGCTTTGTAGCCCTTCTCTGGACTCGCTCAAGCACCTCCATGTCCTTCCTGTAGCGAGGGGCCCAAAACTGAACGCAGTACTCAAGGTGTGGCCTCACCAGAGCCCAGTACAGGGGGACAATCACTTCCCTGGACCTGCTGGCCACGCTGTTTCTTATGCAAGCCAGGATGCTGCTGGCCTTCTTGGCCGCCTGAGCACAATGCTGGCTCATATGCAGCTGACTGTCAACCAATACTCCCAGGTCCTTCTCTGACAGGCAGCTTTCTAACCACACATCTCCCAGCCTGTAGCTCTGTTTGGGGTTCTTGTGCCCCAGGTGCAGGACCCGACACTTGGCCTTCCTGAACTTCATACTGTTGGCCTCGGCTCATCGGTCCAGCCTATCCAGATCCTCCTGCAGAGCCTTCCGACCCTCAAGCAGATCGACACACACACCTAACTTGGTGTCGTCTGCAAACTTACTGAGGGTGCACTCGATCCCCTTGTCCAGATCATCGATGAAGATGTTAAAGAGGACTGGCCCCAGTACCGAGCCCTGGGAGACTCCACTAGTGACCGGCCTCCAACTGCATTTGACTCCATTCACCACAACTCTTTGGGCCCAGCCATCCAGCCAGCTCTTAACCCAATGAAGTGTACACCAGTCCAAGCCATGAGCAGCCAGTTTCCTGAGGAGAATGCTGTGAGGAACGGTGTCAAATGCCTTACTGAAGTCAACGTAGACCACGTCCGCAGCCTTTCCCTCATCCACTAAGCATGTCACCTTGTCACAGAAGGAGATCAGGTTCGTCAAGCAGGACCTGCCCTTCATAAACCCATGCTGACTAGGCCTGATTGCCTGCTTGCCCTGCAACTGCCGCATGATGACACCCAAGATAATCTGCTCCATGAGCTTCCCTGGCACTGATGTTAAACTAACAGGCCTATAGTTCCCCAGGTCTACCCTCCGGCCCTTCTTGTAGATGGGCGTCACATTTGCTAGCCGCCAGTCAAGTGCAACCTCCCCCAGTAGCCAGGACTGCCTATAAATGATGGAAAGCGGCTTGGCCAGCTCCTCCGCTAGTTCTCTCAGTATCCTCGGGTGGATCCCATCTGGCCCCATCGACTTGCGTACATTCAAATGCTGTAGCAGGTCGCCAACCATTTCCTCGTGGATTGGGGGGGCCACATTCTGCTCCCCATCCCCTTCCACCAGCTCAGGGTACTGGGCGTCCAGAGAACAACTGATTTTGCTGTTAAAGACTGAGGCAAAGAAGGCATTAAGCACCTCAGCTTTTTCCTCATCTCTGATTACTAAGTTTCCCCCCATGTCCAGTAAAGGGTAGAGATTCTCCTTAGTCCTCCTTTTGGTATTGATGTATTTATAAAAACATTTTTTGTTGTCTTTAACAGCAGTGGCCAGATTGAGATCCAGATGAGCTTTGGCCTTTCTGATTTTGTCCCTGCACCGCCTCGCAGCATCCTTGTAGTCCCCCTGAGTGGCCCGCCCTCTTTTCCAAAGATTATAAACCCTCTTTTTTCTCCTAAGCTCGAGCCACAGCTCTCTGCTCAGCCAGGCCGGTCTTCTTCCACGCCAGCTCGTCTTTGGGCACGTGGGGACAGACCACTCCTGAGCCATTAAGATTTCTTTCTTGAAGAGCACCCAGCCTTCCTGGGCTCCTCTGTCTTTCAGAACCGCCTCCCAAGGGACTCTGCCAACCAGTGTCCTGAACAGCTCAAAGTCAGCCCTCTGGAAGTCCAAGACAGCGGTTTTACTGGTCCCCTTCCTGACTTTGCCAAGTATCGAGAACTCTACCATTTTGTGGTCACTCTGCCCAAGACAGCCGCCGACCAGCACATCTCCCACCAGTCCTTCTCTGTTAGTGAACAGAATGCATAGCGGGGCACCTCCCCTGGTAGGCTCACCAACCAGCTGAATTATTCAATTATAATTCAATTCATAGCTTCCAGAAGAACCTGTATAGGAAACGGGAACTTCAATAGGACTATCTGATTTTTTTTTTTTTTTTTCCCAAGTATTCAACTGATCTGGGGAGAAGACTGCGTTGCGCACTTGATGGACAGACAGTAACACCAGCAATTAACTCTCTATGTAGGTCTTGAGACTGGACCAGAAGGCAAGAAATACCTGAAGGGTTGTTTTTCTTTTTTTTCTTTCTTTCTTTTTTTTTTTTTTTTGTTATGTGGTATTTTTTTCCTTAATAGTAGGTATCATATCATTATTCAGGTGCTGTGACTATCATCACTAGGAATATGAGAAAGGTAAAACTAAAGCCTACAGAACAAGATCTACAGCCTTCTTTCACCTCCTGACCCCACCTCCCTCACTGATATCTGTATCAACAATCATCTATAAATGTTATCGACTTCATCTACACAGATTATCCACCTCTTGCATGTATTGTTGGAAATTGTCAGAATTTCCATGTAAGGGTGCTTGCATCAACTTGGAAACCACTGGTGACTGATGTTAGAGCACTCATTTTTAAAGAGCATTGTTGGATTCAAAAACTCCAGTTCATGAGAACTATTGACGCCATTCATTTGTTTGGATAAAGTGACTGCTTAGCATCTTTGAAAATCAACCTGCTTTTCTTTAAATCGCTAAATATTCACTGGGAAACTTCACCTGAGGTAGCTGAAAAATTTGATTGATATGGTTGCCCAAAATAGGAGGATAACTAAAAATAACAGAAATTAAAAATAGTTCTCACTATTACAGATACCCTAAACACTTCTAAAGAACCATTTTCAATCTTGTGCAACTGAGTAAACTAGTTACACAGATGTGACAAGCTACTGCAGAGCTTCAGTGAAGTGGATTCTCATTCAATTCACTCCTCAACAGGAGGCCAGAAAAAGATATTGTGTTGGTCCCAAGAAATTCAACTACTATTCGTATGTTTCTGGAGATGGAGAATTATCTGATACGTACTTACCCACTTGGAAAAGTGTGCATCCAAGGGTAAACAAATGTTTTTAAGTGTTCTAAGCAATTGTGGTTTTAACAGCTAGATTTCTGCCATGAATGCCATTCTTCAGCCTCTGTTTCCTGAAATCAAGGGACCTCCAGGGCTTGATCCATATCAAATCTTGGCATCACAGAAATAGTTAAGGAAGTTACAGCCTGACACATTTGAGTGTCTTGACTAACAACTACCTGAAATAATAATAATAAAAACTGAAAATGTTGACCCAAATGTAGTCAAAAAAAAACAAAACAACAACTCCAGAATTCTTCCTAGATCTTGCTTCTCATGTAACAATTATGTTTTTCTTTTAAGCTTACTTTGCTGCTTGTGCTTCAGCATGCTGAAAAATAATGCTGCCTGTGGTGGTTTTACCGTGCTAGGCAGTTGAACACCACAACCGCTCTCTCACTCCCCCTCCTCAGATGAGGAGGGGAAGAAGTAAAGGAAAGAACAACTCACGGGTTGAGATAAGGATGATTTAATTAAAGAGGGGAAAATATATATATATATATATAATTAAGGAAATATTATTATTAATTAAATAATTCAACTAAAGGGAAAAAAGGGAAAGGGGGAAAGGGAGGGGGAAAGGGAATAACTAAACAAAACAACTAAAGGCTATGTGGAAATGCAGAGGAAAGAAATTACTCTCTACTTCCCACAAATGAGCGATGCTTGACCACGTCCTTGAAGCAGGGCCTCAACGCACGTAGCTGGTGTTCGGGAGGAGGACAGACGTTTTCGCAACGAGAGCCCACCCCTCCCCTCTTCTTCCTTTTTCCACCTTTTATTGCTGAGTGTGACATCATATGGTATGGAATATCCCTTTGGTTGGTTTAGGTCAGCTGCCCTGCTGATGTTTCTTTCTCACTTTTTGCCCACCCCCTAGGAGGGTCAGAGAGAGTCCTGATGCTGTGCCAGCACTTCTCAGCAGCAGACACAACACTGGTGTGATACCACTGCTGTTCTAGCTACAAGTGCAGAGCGCAGCACTGTATGGGCTGCTGCAGGGAAAGTTAACATCCCAGCCAGACCCAGTACACTGCCCTGTGAAGGTTAAAGCTGTAATTCAAAGACAGAGAAATTCAGGGTGTGGTACTTTAAGAACAGGCTCCTGTGGTGTTTTTATATTTAATTTCCCATGTCTCAGTTGCTTAACATATAAAGAAACATATAAAATAGGAAGTTTGGAGTATTTTCTATTTGCAGGTCTGGGATAGGTGTAATGATTTGTTTTACATGGTACCAGATTTCACAGAGAGTGAGCACAACCACCAAATGAAAATGCCTAACAAAAATATAATTAAAAAATGAACATTTTGATATACTGAAAAAGTTATAAAACAAAGTATGTTACGATGGTTCAATACAGACATACAAAAACTCTCTTATTCCAAAGCTCTGAAAAAAAATAAATAAATAAATAAATGTTTTTGTTTTTTAAAAACACTTCCATACTGCCTGTCTAAAGTAAAAATTCCTTATAACTAGAAGACCTTTAGTAGGTACTGTATCTATTTTCTCTGGGACAAAGGAAGTACCAAGAATGTATCTGAGAATGCATATTTCCCCTTGTGCCTGTAAGAATCATGAAACACGTTATTTTTTCCACAAACCTAAAGACAGAGAATTTAGGAAGGAAACCCAGAAGATGTACACGAAGAGGAAAAGCACAGGTTTCACACAAAGTATTAACCTGCATTTCAGAGAAACCGGTGTTCTGATTGCTGATCCCATTTGCTGTGCATAGCAGGCATACAATATAATTCTGAAAATGTGTTCCTGTGTGGTTGAGGAGTGTTTCCTAAAGACTGCAATATCTGGAGTACTAGTATTGAAATGCGCAATGATTTAGTACTGATGAACCACCTAGATAAAAGAAAGACCAGCTAAGAAAACAGATCAGCTATGATAGGAAACCTCACATAACTTCTGATTAAGCAGCAGTCCCATAAGCTACCTTCATTGATGAAAGGAGCAGCAATAACTATTAATTAGTGCTCAGGCAGAGCTTCTTATCATCATTCTCTTAGTGATTGTTCTGACATTCCAGGCAACCTTTACTGAAGTAGAGGTTACAAAATGCCTAATTTTCCTAAGACTAGCACTTATAGGTTAATGCAAATGCATTTATACCGTGAAGGAGAAAGGAAAAAAAATAAAATGAAAAAAAATGAAAAAAAAAGAAGAAAAAAGTAGTTACTGTAGGAGGCACAGGCTGAAGTTTTCCACTTCAGCTGCTAGTTCTCCATAAACTTTTGCAGCTAAACAGCTTGAGAACAATACCTTCTAAAATTTACCGTGAACATGCTTCCAGAACGAAACAAAGAAGGCTGCTGCAGAACTCTGGCTATTGAAAGCAAAATCACAATTAGTAATTTCCTGGAGGAGCTACGAAAATTCACACCAGGTGAGGATCTGTCCTTGGCCATTGGCCTGAAAGACTGAACTGAAGCTAGCAGCACTTCTCAGACAGTTCTGCCAACTCCCTCTGAGTTGGTGGTGGTTTTTGTTGTTGTTCTTTGTTTGTTTGTTTTGTTTTTTAAACCTTAGATGAAAAATGTATATTAATACATTTTAAAGATCTGACATTTTGCAGATTTAACTGTGAAGTTACACTCCTCTACTCTTCACATATATGGCAATATCCTTTGGAAAAAGGTCCTTCTTATTCTGAATAACCAGTAAAAACAGTAAGTCTTGTTTTCCTGAAGAGATGCCCAGAAAGACTGTACAAGCACAAGACTGGTAATTTGGAAAACAATACATGTTAAGAGGAGTGATTTTGCATTTGAGTTAATCATTATAGTATAGATTTCTTTTGCAAAGAGACACCTTTACCTGCATTCCTTGGTTGTTCTGGACTTTTCTGTTCATGAAAAACAACTGTAAAATTAATTATATGTCTTTAAAGCCAATATCTGGAGAAAAAATAGATTTTTCTCAATGACAAGAAGCTGTTGACTCTTACACTGAACACATTTAAAATGACTTATTTTCCAAGGAGTCAAAATTATTGCAAATTTTGATTTTTCCAATTTTTATCACTATGCACTAGCTGAGAATAGTTCTAAATATAGAAGTACCAAGAATGTTTGAAAAAGTCCTCCCATATGGAAAATGGGAATAAAAACAACCTATGCATACCTTCTGTCCTACTGCAACTTTTGAATCTGAAAACTTCAATCTATCAGTGTCAGCATCTGAGGTTTCTTGTCACTGACTATATTAATTACCTCATTAGCATCCAGAAATCCTAGCTTGTAGGTACAGAAAAATCACAAATTCATTTATGATCCATTCTGAAAACGAGAAGATAAGCAGGAAAAAAAAAAAAAAGTAAAAAAAAAAAAAAGTAAAAAAAAAAAATTCAAAGTCTGGCATTTAAGAATCCTTATTGCCAGGAAGAGAAGGTAAATATCATGGGAAGAGGTATGAGTTATGAAAGAGGCGGCACAATTTTAACTGAAAAGGTTGAAAAGCTAAGGAAACTGCCAGTCTTCCCTCTTGCATAGACATTTTGCTAGTTCCACATTACATTACAAAACTTAATCCCTTTGGCATCACCCCACTGCTTGGCCTCCCTCTGAATTTTCTGAATCCTTCCTGCACAGAGGAACGATACCTTCAGCTCCTGCAGAAAGTACACCCACAGGGCTTTCAAGTTCCCTGGAAACCAGACACAAATCGGAACTAACTAGCCATTCTTACACTCTCTTGTAACATTAAAGATGCATACACCCACTCCTTTCTAACTTAGAACTAAGCCTCCATCTTACTGAAAATAAACTGAGCTCCCTTGTTCCCTATGTGGCTTAAAAATAAAGCAGGTTCTTCCTGACATACAAACAAATAGTGATAGAAGACCTTGCAAATAAGCCCTCCACAACATCTCAGCCACAAGAGCAACAGAAACACGCTGGCACTCTGACAATCTGGGAACATTTTCCACAGGGAATGAGACACACCTGTGAGCAACAACTGGCTTTCCAAGCCCTCTCCTCCCACCACCCTGAAGCAACCCACACATACTTATATTGGAAATGGAGAAAAAGAAAAGTCTTCAAGTTAAATTTCCCTTATGCACCTAAGATTGCTTAAGCTCTCTCATGACAAAGTAGAACTCATGCAAGAGAGCTCAGACATTTTCATCAGATACATTGTCATTTGTATCTGGTCCAAACAAGCTTCCCCTGCCTGAGAGGGAAAAAGGTCCCGAATTATAACTGCACTCTCTTACATCACCTGAGACACGATTTTCTTTTTCTTTATTGACACAGAACTTCACTAAAAGTTGAGAAGAATGGGGCAGCAGATTCTCAGGTGGAATAAATTGCCATGTCTTCACTAGAGCCCCTGGATTTCCTATTTCAATGAGAAATGAGAACATTTCTTATTTCATTGAGAACATGAACACTTCTAAAACTCCAACTGTGTTAAAATGATTTCAACTTCTTATGAATCATTGTTTGAGTAGGTCACAAGTTACTCAAATGTGTAATAGGCTTCTGGTGCGTTCTGAGACACAAGCTGGAAAACATGCTATTATCTCATTATTTACCATCTTGCACTCTTCAGGAGTTTTATTCTACTTCTTGTAAGAAGAGAAAATAGAAAACTAAGTAATTTCAAGCTATGCCATTGTTGGTTCAGAGGTTAAAACTGAGTTCATCAGCTCTAACAATATTCTGTATATTCACCTAGAAATACTGAGGCATGTTACTGAACACAAGTGTAAACCACTTTTGAAAAAGAAAAAGCTTCTATCCCCACTATTATAATCTGGAGGTCAGGCCTGCAGCTCTTCTTGAATTAAACAGCACCACGTGATTTAAAGCTGCTGAGAGTGTGTTCCTTTAGGATACAAATAGCCTTCGGCTTCCACCTACATCAGCAAGTACATCCAAAATTTAGGGATTGTTTCTGAGCATCTGGTGCTCTCCTTGGCTGTATCCTGCCTCCATTCTGGAAGAAGAACCAGAGTACATGCCACACTACTTAGCTTCTTACTGGAAAGGGTCTTGGACATGAGGGCAAATCAGAATCCACAGTATATCCCCACAGGTGGACTTCTGGGAGACCAGGACTGGTAGTGCTTTATGTGCATCTACTTCCCATATTCTACTTCACAGGAAGAAAAACCAGAAGCTAACTTGGACTTCAGACTCAGTGTGAAACAAAGGTTAGTCTTTACAAAATAGTTCCTGCAATATTAACCCAGAAGTCCCTCAGGGCAGAGGTCTTTGCTATAATTTACTTTGAAAAGATGGATGGATAATATGGAAAAAGAATTACAGGCAGGCCTGTGTTCTCCACAGCAAACTATACCTATTTTCTCTGGCAGCATAATTTACAGTGTACCTTTTGGGAAATCAGAAACTTCTGCAGCAGTGCCTCAAATTTCTATTGGAAATAAAGAGATATT
The DNA here is from genome assembly GCF_011077185.1 of Oxyura jamaicensis. NCBI lineage: Eukaryota > Metazoa > Chordata > Aves > Anseriformes > Anatidae > Oxyura > Oxyura jamaicensis. The sequence goes on along the minus strand of NC_048896.1, from coordinate 21,113,521 downwards.
TCAGTGAAGAAATACATGACGGAAGAAGATGTTAGAAGAAGCTAGACAGTATCTGAATAGTTGTAGCACTTTCCACAGGGAAGACAGTCTGGAAAGCTGTACCAGCATAAAGGGTATGTCAAAAGCACCAAGAAAAATAAAAATAATTTAATTGCCTCCCTGATACCCTGATGCTCTTTGCTTGATCTATACACAACTTAATGCTTACCCCATGAGACTGGCTTTTAGACCAAGCCAGTTTACTGTAAAAGACCAAGCCTTTTTACTCCCAAGCTGGGAGTTCATATAGTCTGGGATCTTTCTCTAATTCAAGCTTACTAATTTGATTTTTATAACACTTTTTCTCCCTATTTAAACACAGCTGCATTTAGAGAAACAGCTCAGTAGCAGTTCTTACACATAGATGGCTAGTTTAGAGCAGTGGGAATATTCTGAACATGGTGATGGACTCTCTTTGACTTTAAAGACCCTCACAGAATCTGTGACTCTGAAGACCTGGTCTTGAACAGAAGGAAGACACTGTTGAAGAATCTGAGCGAGTTTGGTCCAGAGGGCAAAAAGGAGATTACAAATGAAACAAGAACAGAACAAAAAAAAAGAAAACACCCTTCCTATCTATTATACATATTATTAACAATAGGCCCCCATAAACCAAAGAGGAAAGAAGAAAAAATAACCCACAAATGTGCTAAAACAGAAGGTAGTACCTCTAAGAGGCTTTGATTTTGGTTCTGTTGAATCTTTATTTTTAAAAGAAAAGCTGCAGGACTAACTTCCTGATCACAGAAGACATTTCAGAATCTCAGAATCTTAGCGTATTCTTCCAAAAGACTTTGGATTTTGTCAATCCAAAATGAATTGCAATTTGTCAAGATAAAGTATCACCACAACCTGTTTAAAAACTTCATAAATTCAAATAGGTAGTAATCATATCTGCAGTGATTGCTAAGCATATAATCTTCCTTCTCAGAAGCATTCAGGAATCAAAAATACATGGCATGGGCTACAATTCTGTCATCTCTCATAAAAAATACAGATGACCGTGAGTGTTTAGGGAGATCTTAATGAAAAAAATCACTGCATGTTTCACAGTTCTGGGACAGGCAGAAACTTCTGATGCTTTACCCTGTGGCTGAAGCTGATTTACAACCAGTGAAGCTTCAATTTGCTCCCAAATGAATGGGGCTAATTAGTTCCTGATGCGACAGAAAACATCTTCTCCCATATCTGAATATTTTAAAAAAGTGCATTCAGTTGGCTTTTATATTCTCCCACATGACAAAACAAACAAAAAAACAAACAAACAAAAACCTCAAGAGAGGATGATATTCTGACTGTTTCCATATGCTGTACTGCGCTTTCGCTATTTCATCAAGCAAAGGGACAGAACAATTGCCACAGAGACAGCTGGGATTTTGGCCCTTAAAATAAGGCTGTTGTGATGCTCCATGGTCTCAAGGTGGAAATGACTCAACTTCAGTGAGAGTGGTAAGTGGGGACCACAAACCAGACACACCTTGCCTGATTCTTTTGTTTTGCTGTGCTCCTGGCTGTTTTATTTCCCTCTGTTTCTGCAACCTGAAAGAACTGGGTGGCCTTATATTACAGGCAACTGTAAAGAGGCAATTTGTCTTTCTCATGTATTCTTCACAAATGAGACACCAAATGCACTGTGATGAAGGTTAGGAAATACAGTTATAAAGCTTTCTGGAATTCCACATTTTAAAAAAGGTGTTAAAAATCTGTTACAGTTTCTTAGCAAACTGGAAGAGTACTTACTGTCAGTCCTTGTTCGCCTGTTTTTCCAGGTTCGCCCTTTAAAAAAAAAAAAAAAAGTGTGAACAATTTCAGTAGCATGTCTTGAATTCATTGCTTTACCTCATAACATTGACTTTAAAAATTCAATTATTTAACAGGTATGGCAACTTACTGCACATTATAAATATATATATATATATATACACACATATATACATTGATTTGGCCTATTACTTTAAAAAGCACAAATATTTTAAGTGGCAAAGTACTATTTCACCATCTTTTAATGGTGTAGTTCTCCAGGCAACAGTCAAACACTGGTGTCCTGACTCCCTGCCCCTTGGTTCCAATCATAATACTCCACTCCAGTGAATTGTGCTAAAGAACACAGAGAAAGGTTATTTTCACATGTGTGCTGAATCCCACCGTTTGCATATTCCAAAACTACTTAGTGTACTGTGTCACCACAGTCAGCATGCATAACTTACCATTGCAGATTATCATACTGCTTAAATCCATTAATATTGAGGTTTTGAAGACGTGATAATTACTCATCTGTTAAGTACCTGGATTGCTTTTCAAAATGGTATTCCATCATTTTTCCAATTTAGTCTTTCTGCAGGCACAGCTCTACATAAAGTCAGAACCTATCTTCTCCCTTTTCCTCTCATATGAACAAATACAACTGTCTGTTGAGACAGTAAACTGGATCAGTCATACAGTATGGGCTAAAAATATCTATCCAAAAAACACAGTTCCTATCATTTTTATTTATCTAGTTTACAGATCACTCCTTTGTAAACCCAAATGTGCACAGGGCAATTCGTGCGCTTTTTTTTTATCAGCGCAGCTGCAGGAACATCTTTACCAGCTTTGTCATAAAAGAAAACCTGTCAAAACCAGATGGGAACTGTTTTGATGCTGCTGTTCCTGGCAACTGAACAGAATCAGAGCTGCTACTCTGGGTACGTGTGCATTCAGAAGCACAAATGTAGCATCTGCAAATACACTGAGAAACCAGTGTGAGAGAAGCCACACAAGCACAGGTTTCAGACAGCAAATTATCCAAGCTGGTTGGACTTTCTGCTCCCTCTGAAGCCTTGCTAGCTGACTTACACAGCAATCTCACAATGGCTGCTGGAGTTGCTCACCTGGGCCCTTCAGGACATGAGTGCAGGGCTTTCTCAGGACACACAGCAAGTGTATGGGTATGGGGGAAGTCAGGGGCCAAAACATTTTCTTGCAGCCCTGGTGATTATAAGCTTCTCGCTAACAAATCTTGCTTAAGGAAATGACTGCCTTATAATGGAGGCTGGCCATGGTAAGGACTTTCTCCTCTAGCTTTGTAATGCTGCAACCTCCCTACTCGTAACACAGTACAGCTACTGTTTTGTTGTTCACCTCTTCAGCTAAAAGGTCCACACAAGCCTTTTAAAAATACAAAGCTGTCACTGCCTCTGGGACAAGTATTTCCTTTATTGCTCTCCTGCTTGACTGTGTATCAATCATGCAGCTATGGAAGAACAAGTCTTTCAAGGATCAGCAATTTAACCTGTGGATACAGGACACTGGGAAGGAGGAGGATGGTAACAACATTCAGCAATCTGGTTGGTTTCTATCTGAGTCCTTGTTGTATCTGATTCTAAAGCTGTACTATAAACTGATTTTCCATAGGGCTTAAGATAGCCACAGCTGGGGAAAAAAAAAAAAAAAAAAACTATAAAAAGAAACCCTCTCTTGCCATCTAAAGTCAAAATCACTACAGGACTATTATAACATGGCATTATGGCATGACCTCATTGCATAAAATACATTACTTCCCTGTTATGAGAAACACTAATGTTCCCTTTGCTAAGCAGCAAAAAAACCCAAGCAATCCACAGTCAAATTGTGACCAGCAACACCAGCTGATTCTCCTAGTCTCTTGTATGTGAATTATAAAAGTGGTATCACTGCAGTCAGAAATTTGGTTGTGGCTTCAGCCTCAGCCCTCATCACTACTTTAAACCAGAAGAAACTCTGCTGAATGCAGTCAATTTTACTGCATTAAAAGACTAACAAGTAATAACTAGAAGGCCAAAGTAAAGCATTGTAGTGAAAGCAACAGACTTCTAATGTCATTTCATAACCTTGTGCTAGAACTTGGCAGAGCAATAAAAACATAGAGCGTTTTTTTGTTGTTGTTTGTTTGTTTGTTTTGGATAAAAGCCTAGTGTACTACAAGCCTCAAGTGCCAAGCCTTGCTTGATTTTCAGAGAAAATTTTAGTAGTCTTCCTATTATCAAGATGTTACACTGTATTTATACAGTCCATACTTATACAAATAAGACAACCTGAACAGGGCTAGAACAGCCATTTTCTTTCTTGGTTTTACTTAGAAAAGCTTTACATAGACATTTTATGCCTTCCTGTCCTGGTCCCACATAATGAGCTATGCTTTTTCTTTGAAAAAACTGTTTATTTTTTCCACTGGTGGTCCTCACCTTAGCATCCTATGTATTCCCTTCGCTCTGATCTTTACTTATGATGTGTGTGGGGTTGCATGGACATCTGTACTTGTGACATTGCAGACTTGTGACATGTTTCCTGCCTATCACTCAGTTTCCACACTGATAATACAATGGCATTTGTGATGAACAGAGAGGTATTTCTTTCAAACAAATAATAAAAAAGCGGTCACAAACTATAAAACCAATATACTCATATTTCCACAAAAACAAACAGAAAACAAAACAAAACAAAACAAAAACCTCCTGCATTTATACATCTGTTTACAAAGTGTTTTGTAACACTTCAATGATTAAGTGATCATCATGAAGTGCTACAGGCTTTGGGTCTGATTCTGTGCCTAAAACAAACAATAAGCACTGTACTGTATTCTGCTGGTAGTTCTAATGAAATACAAGGGGTTGAGACAAATAAAATGGTACTGTTATAGTTGTGTAAAGATGGCAGAATTTCACTCCAACATTTATCGTACTTTGGGTGGCATTTAACAGTTTATTACTATAATTATATAATTTGAGGCTAAATCACTAGGAAGCAAGAATCTAAGCCAGTGTATGTAAAGTCTCAAATTCAGCTTTATCTTGAAGTCTGAGCAGCAACATTTGTTGCTTGTAGAGGGGGTCAGACCCTCCTCACACAGCTATTAAAACATCAATGAGCAACTCAGAAACTTTAGAATGATTGGGAAAAACCGTCAGGGGTGGGAGAGAAGAAACCCGGGTGTTACTCTTGGCCCTGCTATGAACTTGCTGTGAACTTGCTGTGTGTGGTGGGGTGACTTCAGGTACACTATGAAATTTGTCTGTGGTTCAGCTGCCACGTGTCTTATTTGCCAATCTTACTTCAAAAACCATATTTGAAACTGAGATTGTACATACTTGAGAGGAATTTGGACACCAACAGCCTAACTCACCGGAATACCAGGCATCCCTCGAGGACCGTCTTTGCCAGTATCTCCTGGGGGACCTCTGGGTCCTGGTGGCCCTGGAGGCCCAGGGGGTCCAGCTTGTCCTTGGTCCCCCTAAACCAGCAAAATAATACTCAGAAGTTTGCTTTTGAGGCACCAACCACACAAAAAGACATTGTTTCCCAGAAAGAATGCAAGACAAGCTGGAAGAAGCTGCCATGAGCTAGACACTAGCATCCTTCACTCCTTATGGCAAAGACAGCACATTACCTTGGAGACCAGTGGGCTGTACCTGTCCTGTGCAATCAGCCACAAAGCAGAAGGCTCGCATTCATTACGCTTTGTCCTACCACAGGACATACACTAAAATTTGGGGTAGCTTTGCAATATTTTACTCATCCACTTTTCCAGAGTGAGTAACTATTTTCAATAAGCAGCTCTTCACTTCATGATTGGCACAATTGTGATAAAGCTGAAGTTAAAGCAAAAACAAAAACAAAAATGTCACGTGCAAGAATTAGATGGCTCGCTTGGCAGCTTTCCAAAGCCCATCAATGATACATGGACAAACTTCAAACATGACCATGGAAAATAACCACGTACCCCTGAAGTTGTACAGAATTTTTCATTTGTTTTGGAGAGCTGTTTCATAGTTACAATCAGCCAAGCCCCTTAATGATTTGGACCTAATAATTTGTAAAAGACAATTTCTAAGAAAGTTTCAAAACTTATTACCATTCCCTTTTATAAAACACCAAAATCAGTGCTCAACTAATTTAATTTCCAGCACACCGCCACAAACCACTGAAAGAGCTGACTTCATCTTATATGTGGACCACTCAGCAAAGCTACCCATTGTATTTTAAGCTTTAATTTCATTTATACTTCCTTAAATTCCAGAACTTTTTCAAATGAACAACCTGCTATAAGAAGGTAACTGACAAAAATGTACAGCAGAAAGTAAACTGAATGTAAAGAAGAACCAGACTCGAGAGAGATGAAGCACTACCTTAATGAGGCGGCGTTTAATGAGCTGCTGATCAGCAGACAGAAACCCATGATTGATTTTAGGAAACACCATCTGATCAGGCAGGTGAGGTCAAAGGTTGAAGATCAGAGATGAGAGAATTGAAGAATAGACATCAGAAGGCCCGAGAAAGAAATAAAGATATGTTCATTAGACTTGTAACAGTTAAAATTATATAAACTGGTGCTTCTGTCTGATAGAAGCTGTGCTTTTTCCTTCGAAGAAATTTCCCTTTAAAGTACAGGACATACTACTTTATGAATTAATCATATGCAGTTAACTGTGCAACTTTTTTCTCCATAGATTTCTTGGGAGAATTCTTCACTTTTATTATTATTATTATTTTTTTCATTATCCAGGCTCTGAGAATCAGTATCTTTATATACGGTTCTTTCAGCAAAGCTTCTGGAGACAAAGCACCAGTTCAACTTTCAGTCAGATTTTCTAACCAGCATATTGTGCCATGAAGAATGGTGTCATTTGAATAAGGACTGGAGCTCCAGCTTGACCAGATTGCTTCAGTCCTTCCTGCTTAATTTGCAAGTGCACTTGGAAAAATACAGCACATACAGATTAAACTTCAGGTATCTAACACAGATAAGTCACTCTCTAAAGCAGTTCACTGACATTTTCCACACTCCTGCATGCCTCATGGAAGCAGAACTACAGAAAAAAAAAATCATCTGAAAATTAAATATTGATCAAGAGCACATGGAAAGCTTGTGCTACTGGTGTACACAGCTATGGATTTGATCCCATGTTTTGCATTGGGAATGCTTATGCCAAGGCAAAGGCAGTGAGGGTTGACTTAGGTCCACCATAAGGATTCATGGCTATCCCATAGTAAAAATGATTATTTCATGTGCACTTTTATGCTGATACAGAGAGACCTGACTGAACAGGTACGTGTCAGCCACAAACCTTGACGGTGAGGATCTGATTACTGTGCAGAGCAGCGACTGTGGGGAAGCCTGGCAGACCCTAGGGACACAGCATAACATGGTACCAAAACAGCACAACACAAACTGCACAGAGACAATTTATTAACAGACAAAAAGAACAAACACCATGTTTAGTATACCCCACATTGCCTACTGACAGGGAACAGCCTCTCTGTCATACGGGAAACAGAATTAGGTTTCCACTATGCTGCACATATAGGTTGTTATTTCACAACATTATAAACAGATTTTAGAAGGAGCAGTTGCTCAGAGGTGACTTTTCTTTAAATTACAATAAATTGTTATGATTGTTTGACAGTTGTTAGGCTATCCGCCAGCTGATGACTGAGCCATTTTCAACCAAAATGTGCTACAACACTTCAAGAGAGCTATGCAGAAAGCTTGGATTCCAGATTGCCACAAAACTTGACAGCTGTGACAGTGGATTTTGAGGCATTTTGTGGAATCACCATCCTGCTCCTCATGTTCTGTTTAACATATGACATTCAGCACATAAACTGGTAATACAAACACAATTATAAACACTGAACAACAATCTACTGCTAGATCTGGGGGAGTCCACAATGGCCACGGTCAACATTTTCAACACATACATAACCAGGGCAAAATTTTTCCCATCAAGTGCTGTATGCTGCATGTGGTCTCTCACATTCTACTCTACCAGGATGTGCAGAACTTATACTGTACTGGTACCAAACAAACAAACAAATAAACAAACAAAAAACACGTGGTAATCATGGCCTGCTGTGACATTACAGGGGGTGAATTTTACTCTCAGTTCAACACCCTTCTTGTGCTGCCTTCTAGGGTGCAAATCAGACCTCCTGATAAAGCTGAAGTTTTGTGAGGTTGAGAAGTATATTCCTAAAATTGAGAAATCCTCCAGTCCTCCAGGCACAGCACACTATCTGAAGCAGAAGTTCTCAAAGGTTTTCTCATGGAGAGCCAGGAAATGGCTGAGACACATCAGGCTGAGGCATACAGAATACAATACGGTCTTGTACCTGTAAGCTCCCTATGTGCATGCACGCATATGTGCCAATTCTGTGAGAAGGAGCTGGTGGCACAGCCTGCAGCAAGACCTGCAGGGTGGCAGTTTGGCACCTATGAAAGGAAAGGCTGTGTCTGGCTCTGGCCACCAGACAAGGCGGCTTCCAAGAAGTCCTGCATCAAAGCCCTGATGGTGCAGCCCACAGAGCCATGGGGCAGCCATGGTGCATGAGGCCCCTGCAGCCCAGCTGGCCTCGTGGAGAGCACCAACAGGCAAGAGCAGTCTGATAGCTGCAGCAGAGTCATCATTACAAGTATTTGCTCTGTGCATCTCCACCTGCAATGACAACAAAGATCCTCTGGTTCACAAAGACCATACTGGTCTTTCCAGGAGAAAAAAAAAAAAAAAAAAAAAAAAAAGCAGAATTATATTCTGATGCATACAACATGTCCTTCACTAGTGCCTTTGAGATGCATTGAGCAACTTTGCTCTTGATACGCTGTGAGATAAGAGGAAGCTGAGACCCTGCAATTGGATCCCATCAAGTCAGAGGCAGCTTTACCAGCCTTCCTGCTTTGGAACAGGGTGTGGCTAACTCCATTGGTTGGTGACCTGAAATCTCCTCTTTAGAAATAAAAAGAAAACAAAACCAAAAAAGGATAAGCCACCAAACATTTTAAGAGACTCATTCCTGAAACACTGCTAAGACTGGAATGATACATCATTTAGAAAACAGATGTATCAAATATTCATTTATCTTATTACGGAATATAAATTTAAAAAATTATTAGAAGGTAATGTGCCAGAATCTTTACATCTGTGACTCATTAGTCCTGCTGTGCACATGGTTCGTTCCTCTTCTAGATAAAACTACAATAGCCATGTAATGGAAATGAGTACAAACAAGAAACCTACAAAAGACCTAAAATTTAAGCAGCATGCAATACACTTTAATCTCATTTATTAAAAAGGGGATTACCAGAAAATCTTTTAACCAGTTCATTTTTATTCGTTAGCCTTTAGGATTACTATGTAGTTATTTTCATAGTTACCACTATATGTAGCATAATTTCAATTTGACATTTTTGAGAAAAAAAGGGGAAACTAAATCTCATTATTACATTTGATTTATTTCATGTTGAATACAAAGGAGAGAGAAAATATTTTAGAAAGGAGATACTCTGAGAATACAGTTTTGATTTTAAAAATCATGCTGAGAATAAAAGAGTTTTGAAAGTTTTGCATAGTTCCACACAGGAACACTTCCATAGAGCACTTCACAGTCCATTCTCAATGCTTCTCAATACCATACAGGCAAATTCAAGAGTAGTTATCAGCACTTCAGGTTTCTGCTTACCTTATGAGAAAGAGAACCCACCCCCTCTTCAGCAACAACCTTTTCCAACATGTTCTCTAGTGGAAGAAAGCCATCTTTCTTTTGTCCAAAGCATACAATTTCACAGATTTATAGAATGGTTTTGGTTGGAAGGGACCTTAAAAATCATCCAGTTCCAACCCCGTGCCATGGGCAGGGATACCTCCCACCAGACCTTGTTACCCAAAGTCCCATCCAGCCTGGCCTTGAACGCCTCCAGGGATGGGGCACCCACAACTTCTCTGGGCAACCTGTTCCAGTGCCTCACTGCCCTCACAGTGAAGAATTCCCTCCTTACCTCTCATCTAAAACTACCCTCCTGAAGTTTAAAGCCATTATCCTATCACTCCACTCCCTGACAAGAGTCCCTCCCCAGCTTTCCAGTAGGCCCCCTTTAGGTACTGGAATGCTGCTGTAAGGTCTGCCCAGGGCCTTCTCTTCTCCAGGCTGAACAACCCCAACTCCCTCAGCCTGTTTTCACAGGACAGGTGCTCCAGCCCCTTGATCATCCTCCTTGCCCTACTCTGGACTCATTCTAATACTTCCATGTCCTTTTTGTGCTGGGAGGGCAGAGCTGAACACATTAGGTCTGATCTCTCTCTAATAGTCAGAAAAATGCAGTACTGGCTTGGACCTAGATTGTCTCCCCATATGCAACATGCGCTTCAGGAGAAGGCCAGAAATATAGGAGTATTAAGTGGAACCCAGTAAAGAAATTATAACAAGTGCATAGTTTTTCCATGCGTGGGAGGCTTTAGAAGGCACTGCATCTTCTGGCATCCATGAAGGATAATATTGGCAAACAATGAACTTCAAAAAAGGCATAAAAAGATCTATCCTTCCCACAACATGAGTTCTCTTCCTTTCCTGTCACTCTGCTATAAATATACCCTCAAGTATCCCCTAGATCTGTTTTATTTTTTCTCTATCTAAAGTTGTTCTCAACAATGGATTCAAAGTTACTCAATTTTCTCTTTATTTGGTTTGATTCTTCAACTGCGCATAGGAAGGGCTCTTGTTCTACACCCTGGGAGGCCCTCACAGAGTACAAAACACTACAATGATCAACAGCGACCACTGGCCTACTAAATTCTACTGCTGACAGCAACTCAAGCTTACCCTGAAACACTAGCTGGTTACAATTTCCACATTAACACATTTGTTGAACATCCCACTATATTTTTTGCCCAAACTCCAAGCAAAAAAATGATGCTACGCAGAAGCTAACAGGCCTGTGACCATATTATGCAGTGTCCTGCTTACCTGCCTGGAAACAGAGGTAAAGCCGAGTCATTCCCATACAACGGTCACAGAGAAAACTGAAGGATGGCAGAACCTCACATCATTGTCTCTGATTTCCTACTCATATGAAATAATACTCCTCTGTGACATCCATCACAGTCACCAAAGATGCCGTTCCCACTAGCAGTCCTAGATATTTCATAGTGCACTCAGTTTTACACACTGGTCTACATAAGGCCAAGACTACAAGGTTATCATAACCTTGTTGAATGGTAGGTATAACAAGTATTACATTAGTGGTTTTATACTGCACTGCATACACACCCTTCTGACTACTGCATTTGCTTAGTGCAGTGAATATCACAGTCCTCCTGAGGATTTTCCTTCTGACCTGCCAATAAACCCAAGCTGCACAAGTTTACATGTTCTTGTGAAGACATGGTAAATGAGACAGGAATTACCACCTGCTGTTCACTTTTACTTCCTAAGGTTACAGCCAGCTGCTGCAATTTCACATCAAGTCACACAGGCTTCAGGCCAGAGTGATCCTGACTCTCTTTATGGCTGCTTTCCCTCCCCCAACACCACCTCCAGTTCTAATTAATCCCTCAGACTGAGTGCCAGTCCTGCAGCTAATTATTGTACCTGCCCTGGGGAACACAGTGTTTGGTATCACCCTGTACAGTGCCATGGACTCTCAGCGGGAGCTCCTTTATATAATCCCTTTTATCATAACTGCTGCTTTCTCCATCAGTAATGCTGCTAACTAAAACAGTGCACCACAACAAGACAAGGATCCAGGATTATTTTTTTCACTTAGGCAATCACTTGGCAAGGAGTTATAATTTGAATATATTGTGTAACAATTCAGATTTTGTATTGAAATAATAAAATGTAATGTTTAGGAACCAGCACAAGCTGCCTCTGACTAGAAATGGATCATTATAAAAATATATATATATATAAAAATGTTATTTTCCATAGTGACTTCTGTGCTTTCACTGTGAACTTTGCCTGACACTGCACTCCAAATGAACAAAACTGGGAAAAGCTAGCACTTATCTATTTTAGTTCTAGTATTAGATGAATTTTCAGTGAGGCAAATAACTTCTCCACACAACTCAGTTATAAGTTCTGATGAGTGACCACAATCTGACCTACAGAAAATATCCTCCCTAAAGTCATACCTGCTCTCACTGAAACTGGTGGGAAACATCCTGTTCAATCTAAGATGGGTTGGTCTGCCCTCAAACCAAGTTGGTCCTCACAGAAATAAACATGTCATGTCTTGTCATGTTTCTTTTTAAATTCGATACCCACCACAGTTAAGTGAAGCATGTAAGTGGTTCAAACCTCTTCTCTGATATTTGTTAGGACTGGATGAAGTAAATTTGAAGAGCTGGTTTTGATCAAATTGCTCTAACTCAAGTGTTCAGTACTGCAGGACAGCTTCTGTCTGAGATGAAATGCCTACATAATGTTTTCTCAGTCAAGGGACAGAGATGTCGAAAAGGAACAGGATGTACAGAGACTTCCTTCCTCACCATTCCTCTGGCATTACTAAAAAGGGGCAAGATGCAAACTGACGGGTGGTGAGTGAAGACATGCACTGCCTAGCTCTTAAGATGGGAATGACAACATCCTCATCTTGGGAGCAGGTATGTGGCACTCTCTAGTGTCACAGCTGTTCTGCATTCCCCAGCAGTAACTCATGAGCAGGACATCAAAGGAATAGCTGGGCCCTGGAGCATCATCCACTGCCAAGAGAATTCTCCTGTGAATGGCATCTCAAGTCTGTGTCCCAGTGCTCCAGGCAATGTGGGCAGCTGGTGCAATCTAAGTTATTTCCTAACTTCACTTCAGTTTGTTACCCTGCCCTTCATCTTAATGGAAAACAGTGTAGCCTCGACCACCTAAAACTGGTGAATTAAATCAGAGTGCAATAAGGTCACCCCTGAGCCTCCTCTTCTCCAGGCTACACAGTCCCAGCTCCCTCAGCCACTCCTCGTAAGACTTGCCCTTCACCAGCTTTGTAGCCCTTCTCTGGACTCGCTCAAGCACCTCCATGTCCTTCCTGTAGCGAGGGGCCCAAAACTGAACGCAGTACTCAAGGTGTGGCCTCACCAGAGCCCAGTACAGGGGGACAATCACTTCCCTGGACCTGCTGGCCACGCTGTTTCTTATGCAAGCCAGGATGCTGCTGGCCTTCTTGGCCGCCTGAGCACAATGCTGGCTCATATGCAGCCGACTGTCAACCAATACTCCCAGGTCCCTCTCTGCCAGGCAGCTTTCTAACCACACATCTCCCAGCCTGTAGCTCTGTTTGGGGTTCTTGTGCCCCAGGTGCAGGACCCGACACTTGGCCTTCCTGAACTTCATACCGTTGGCCTCGGCCCATTGGTCCATCCTATTCAGGTCTTCCTGCAGAGCCTTCCGACCCTCAAGCAGATCGACACACACACCTAACTTGGTGTCGTCTGCAAACTTACTGAGGGTGCACTCGATCCCCTTGTCCAGATCATCGATGAAGATGTTAAAGAGGACTGGCCCCAGTACCGAGCCCTGGGAGACTCCACTAGTGACCGGCCTCCAACTGCATTTGACTCCATTCACCACAACTCTTTGGGCCCAGCCATCCAGCCAGCTCTTAACCCAATGAAGTGTACACCAGTCCAAGCCATGAGCAGCCAGTTTCCTGAGGAGAATGCTGTGAGGAACGGTGTCAAATGCCTTACTGAAGTCAACGTAGACCACGTCCGCAGCCTTTCCCTCATCCACTAAGCATGTCACCTTGTCACAGAAGGAGATCAGGTTCGTCAAGCAGGACCTGCCCTTCATAAACCCATGCTGACTAGGCCTGATTGCCTGCTTGCCCTGCAACTGCCGCATGATGACACCCAAGATAATCTGCTCCATGAGCTTCCCTGGCACTGATGTTAAACTAACAGGCCTATAGTTCCCCGGGTCTACCCTCCGGCCCTTCTTGTAGATGGGCGTCACATTTGCTAGCCGCCAGTCAAGTGCAACCTCCCCCAGTAGCCAGGACTGCCTATAAATGATGGAAAGCGGCTTGGCCAGCTCCTCCGCCAGTTCTCTCAGTATCCTCGGGTGGATCCCATCTGGCCCCATCGACTTGCGTACATCCAAATGCTGTAGCAGGTCGCCAACCATTTCCTCGTGGATTGGGGGGGCCACATTCTGCTCCCCATCCCCTTCCACCAGCTCAGGGTACTGGGCGTCCAGAGAACAACTGATTTTGCTGTTAAAGACTGAGGCAAAGAAGGCGTTAAGCACCTCAGCTTTTTCCTCATCACAGGTTACTAAGTTTCCCCCCATGTCCAGTAAAGGGTAGAGATTCTCCTTAGTCCTCCTTTTGGTATTGATGTATTTATAAAAACATTTTTTGTTGTCTTTAACAGCAGTAGCCAGATTGAGATCCAGATGAGCTTTGGCCTTTCTGATTTTGTCCCTGCACCGCCTCGCAGCATCCTTGTAGTCCCCCTGAGTGGCCCGCCCTCTTTTCCAAAGATTATAAACCCTCTTTTTTCTCCTAAGCTCGAGCCACAGCTCTCTGCTCAGCCAGGCCGGTCTTCTTCCACGCCAGCTCGTCTTTGGGCACGTGGGGACAGACCACTCCTGAGCCATTAAGATTTCTTCCTTGAAGAGCACCCAGCCTTCCTGGGCTCCTCTGTCTTTCAGAACCACCTCCCAAGGGACTCTGCCAACCAGTGTCCTGAACAGCTCAAAGTCAGCCCTCCGGAAGTCCAAGACAGTGGTTTTACTGGTCCCCTTCCTGACTTTGCCAAGTATCGAGAACTCTACCATTTTGTGGTCACTCTGCCCAAGACAGCCCCCGACCAGCACACCTCTCACCAGTCCTTCTCTGTTAGTGAACAGAAGGTCTAGTGGGGCTCCTCCCCTGGTAGGCTCGCCAACCAGCTGTGTCAGGAAGTTATCTTCCACGCTCTCCAGAAACCTCCTGGACTGCTTTCTCTGGGCTGTGTTGTGTTTCCAGGATATGTCTGGGAAGTTAAAGTCCCCCACAAGAACAAGCGCTGATGATTTTGCAACTTCTGGCAGCTGCCTGTAGAACTCCTCATCCGTCCCCTCATCCTGGTTTGGCAGTCTATAACAGACCCCCACCAGGATGCTTGCCTTGTTGGCCTTTCCGCTGATCCTAACCCATAGCGACTCCACCTTGTCATTCCCAGCCTCAAGTTCGCTGACATCAAAACACTCTCTAATATGAGTTCGATGACATCAAAACACTCTCTAGCCACTCCACCACCCCTTCCGTGCTGCCTGTCCCTTCTGAAGAGCCTATAGCCAGACATTGCAGCACTCCAGTCATGAGAGTGGTCCCACCACATTTCCGTGATGGCAACCAAGTCATAGCCTGCATGCTGCACAATGGCTTCCAGCTCCTCCTGCTTGTTTCCCATGCTGCGTGCATTAGTGTAAATGCACTTCAGCTGGGCCTTAGCCTTCTCCCCCAGCCTTGCCACTGTTCCCCCTGGCACACCTCCAACAAGCTTTGTTTCATCCCCATCCCCCTTCTTACCTAGTTTAAAGCCCTCTCAATGAGGGCTTTACGTTAACAGAAGAAATCATGTAAGTTTTTTCAGCATTCTTATTGTGGCACATTAGGAGTATAGTTCAAAACAGTGGTTAGATATAGTTCAGAACTAAGAATATTATTTGCTTATGCACATCGGGCAATAAAAAAATAACTACATGGGTAGTCATATTAGTAAAGCATGATTTGAAAGCAGTACTGTGTGAATTATGTTTTAAGTAACACAGCAAAACAGAAAACATTCTTTTATACACACAGGAATACTGCTTAGGAAGCACCATCACTATATCATCACATTTGCTGCAGCTTTTGACAGCATATTCATATAAAGGAAACCAAAGAATATTTAATCAGGAAAGAAGAACAGCTGGGGACAACACTAATTTATGCTAACAAAGCTGAACAGTCCTTCTATTAAGGCAGATAAAATTAATGAGCAGTATTTTTAAAAAGCAAACAAACGAACAAAAACTATGAGGAACATTCAGTAGGATATAATCAAACATCACCAAGACACTGACAGAATAGGCTTAAGTTATGCAAAATTGTATTAGATTAAAATAATACTCTGACTATAATACATTTGCTTTGACAAGATGAGGATACAAATCAGCTGCATGTATTTGATTTGAACAAAGCTTCCTATTTATAACACTGATTTACCTGCATTTGCTACAGTTAGCAATGCCTCAAAAATTGCTCTCATCAAAAGCAAGACTCCCAGTAAGTCAGATTAATTTATGTTCTACTGTTTTGTGAAGCAGACCTGTTCCCTTCTAAAAAAATATGTGCCAACCCTCAAATGAAAAATAAGACAAAATAAGATAGCTTTAAAAGAAGGTGAAGAATAAATGAACATGGTTTATTTATGACTCTGTAACTAGTATTTTCTGATTTATGAATGAAGAACTAATTTTAATGTCAATAAAGATTTTCCATTTATTGAGTAGGAGCAGAAAAAGGCCCAAAATATTGTCTATCTATTCTTAGAAACATATTAACTAAGGATAATATACACACACATTAAAAACAAGCCTAATTTTTTTTTTTTTTTAAAGAAAAGATCAAAATGCATTTCTTATATATCTTCAATTTCCCTTTAATATGGGACAACTTATAAATGCGGTGTCCATAAATGCTTCACAAGTGAAGCAATACTTCAATTTAAAAATGTAGCCTGTACTTATATTATATATACTCATATACTTTTATTTATTTCAGTAAATAGTCTGCTTTCAGGCCTATGTCTGTCTATATTAGACAAATTTTAAATAGTTTTCCAACACAGAAGAGTAGAACCTGCAAAGTTTATGTTGCAAAGCAGTGATTTTTCTTTAGTGGGCATCAAATAAAGAGTAAATATATTAAAAGTAAACAGGGAAGAGGAAAGGGTTAAATAGAAAAGAACATTATATCACTATCTGAGCCCAACTGGTTCAACAGTATATAAAGAACCTGTTTCATCTTCAAGTCAATAAAGATTAACGCGATAAAATAAACTTCCGAATACCTTTCTTTTCTAGGACTTAGGATCTCTTTGGCTGAAGAAGTTTGAGAGATGTTATAAATTTTGTGCAAAGCCAGCAGCTAGGAAAATTTACTTAAACATACAAAAAGGAGAATGTAATTTAATGAAAATACTTCTATGGCTTCTGGGGAGCTGTTCACTGTACCTAGACCAAAACCAATTTAAAGCCAACTGCTAGCCCATGATTTCTAGACCTGATCTCTCATGCACATGAAGTAAAGGACAGAAGATATTTATTAGATATTTATTATTATTAGACAGAAGATATTTATTTACAGAAGGACAACAACAGACCACTTAAGACACAGTACAAGTTGCTTTACTCCCAAATATTCACCTCTGAAGGTCTATTTCTGTTAATCAGGGTACAATCTACTCAGAACACATATACTCTGCAGTCCTTCCATTATGAAACCTTCAAAGGCTTTTTAAAGCTGGGATAGAGCAGCTGAGCAACTAGAACAAAGCAACGGATTGACATCAGCATTTATTCTAATAGCCCAAAGGCTAAGAACCATCATTTTTTATTTTGTCATGGCTCAGTACAGTAATGCAAATCTGCATGGACATATCACAAAGCCATGTCCTCTGAAAAAGAAAAGCATCTAAAAGAATTACTCACATTTGTGTATCTTAACTGGTATTGAGGAAAGCTGGTTTTGCATTTGACCTAAATGTTCAATCTACCAGCACGTTGAAGTAGTGAGAAAATATCTGATATAAAAATATCTAAAGATAAAAAATAAAAATGGCAGTTCTTCTAATAAGAACAGGACTGCTGAACACACTCACCACCACTACTTTATCTGTGGTCTCATGAGATCAAAGCACAAATTAATCTGCTGCTCAAGCTTGCTCTCAGAACATGAACTTCTACATCATCCACACAACTGGAATGTTGTTTTTGCTTACATATGGACATAAGTAGATTAGGCCACATGGCATATGAACCAGAGCCCTTACTCATACTCTGTAAAATGAAGGAGGCTGGTCAACAAATTACTTCTGAATACCTAAGAAAACCTTGCAGATTCTTCTTAAAAAAAAAAAAAAAAAAAGTATTCAGACCTGTTATTCTAAAAATATAAAAATATAAGTTTCTGGGCAGTATTTGGAGAGTTAAGTTCCTACTACTTTAATTTACTTAAGATATTTTCAAGCAAACCTGAATCTCAGATAAGTTCAGTATATACTCATCATCTCCAGGGACCATAAAATAAGAAGTTTTGAGATTTCAGAAAGAAGAATCTCTCAAAATGTAAAGACCCAGAAAGAAAATCTGAAATGGTATATGCAGGGACAGAAATAAATTATTTTTTGTTTCTTAAATGTTTTTCCTTTTAATTTCAGCAGGATTTTAAGAGCTTAATGTCCCATCTTGACCTGGAGAGTCTCCACATTTTATGTGGATTTCTTAACTAAATGGTTTTCTTTTACTCCCTGAAAATACCAGGAGGAAATAAAGCAGCTTTAAAAAAGAATAAAGGATAATTTTAAAATTTCCAAATCATAAAAATAACTTGGAACAATAAAATCTTTATTAAACTAAGCACTAGTCTTAAACAATATGTGAAAATATCACAAATAATCTTCAAGTTCTATATCTCTAAAAGTTGAATTAGCTTTAAAATGTCCATCACTTTCAGACATTTTATCCAATCTGTTTGCAAACTTGTCAAATCCAAATGCTGACTTAATTCCAGAGTCACCTACAGGTACCACACTTCAGGGTATGGTATCACCTCCAAAAACATTTATTTGACATAGGTGGAAAACTGTATGTAAAGGTAACCAACCAGGTTTAAATGGGTTTGGTTTCATTTGGTGCATGACTGGCTGACACATATAATTTCCATTAATTGCATTGTAAATCCCCTGGCACAGCAAGGTGAGCAGATTCACCCTGAAAACAGTCATCAGAAGAGAGAGTTGCTGTACTATGAAACACAAACTGGTCAGAGGCATCATAGTACTTATTGCTCATGAAATACACAAGGGGGGGGTGGGGGGAATAAAAAAGAAGATGAAAAAAAAAAAGAAGCTGCTGTAGAACACACTCAAGCCCACTTCAGAAAAAGAGGGAAAACCAGCAAGACTGGGAAAAATACCTAAGCATGTATTTCAGAAAGGTGCTGTTCACCAGTTCTTCCTCTTTTCTGCTGACCTCTCCTGTATTCAGATAGCCTCAATTGGCAGCCCCTACTGCACAAATAACTTCATAATGTCCTTAAATGTAAATTCCTTAGGTTGGGTATTTTTTGGTTCTTAGCAGCACTCGATTTAACAGCACCTTGAAGTAGCCATAACCATGATCTGTATAGTCCAGAGAGGACTCTACTGCCCTCCAATACACAGGATGTGTCTTGGTAAAGCAGGACACAACAGTAATTGAACCCTGGCGGTAATACAAAGCTGATAGCACCAACACCAAACTCCAATAGATAATTATGTTGTGACTTTAGATAATTTGACTGACTAGTGAAAAAAAGTAAACTGAGAAGAAATAATAAAATAATTAACATCACAAATTCAAAATATTCTGCTTATTTGATAAAAAAAAAAAAAATCAGTGGAAATATGCAGCAAATATGCAACTAAAGAAGAAAGTCACTGTATCATTAAAACAATGTAACCAAACTTCTTCTAATGAAGCACAGATGTAAAGAACAATGAACTGGCACAGCCATATTCTCCCCTGTATTCCTCTTTATTTCTCTGTTAAAATGAACGTGATATTTAAAAATTAGAACAACTTTTATGTTTCCACATCTAAACCATGTTCTGCCTGTCTGGACGTGTTTAAGAAGTCATAATATTGTTATTATTAAAAAAGTCATATACATGTCATGAAAAAGAGCTAGTACATGCATAAGTATTTGTTTACACTTTTCTAAATAATAGGTATATTTTACATGAAATCTAGAACTACATTTATTAATCCACTAGCCCTCTGCATTGTGGGAGCCCATGCAAGGCATGAAAACATTGCTGGGGAAACTGAAAGTTTTGGTTAGGAAAGCCAAATTTTATATAGCAGAGCAAAATCACTGAAACCTGCTTCCACCCACAAGGGAAATTTTATATTTTAAAGCATTACTTACTATTGTTACTTAAGTTCTCTCAGACACTATCTGGTCATGTTCAGTATTACTGTCCTGCAGACATTCACTTCAACATGCAGGGTAAATGCAGCTAATAAGCATAATTAGCTCAGTGTATTTAATTTAGTTTTGCACTAAGGACTAATTGCCTACTCAGCAAAGGGGAAGTGTAACATTTTTTTTAAGATGCTTACCCGAGGGCCCTGATCACCTTGATCTCCCTGCAAAGTGGAAAGATGAGATGATAGGTTTAACACAGCATCTGTGTGCTACCCAGCTCTCGTACATAATCTAACATTACACTGTGTCAATACAAACTGTCTTTAGTTCATGCTGCAACGGCTTTCCATTCACCTTGGAAGTGTCACCTGTACATCAACTCACCTTCTCGCCTTTTGGACCAGGAGGGCCCTGAAAGAAAAAGAAGCAAAGATTTAAACTGATTAATTGCTGGTACTGGTGAAGTCTGCAACATCTTTGAAAGATGTCTGAGCAAACCTGGTATTACTTCATAACAAAGTATTCCCTTATAATTTTTCACACCAAATACCAGGGATATTCCAGAGACAGCTTCTTCACATTAATAATAATAGTCACTGTGCAGCTATTCCTTGAATAGTTTTCTCACTCCATGTGCTAAATCAGACTGCTCTGACAAGCAAAACTATGCCTGATATGGCAAAATTTCTATTGATTTCAGCTAGGAGCAACAGTTTATCTCCTATCAGATAACAAATGCTTTCTAATCCTGTAAAACTTCTTTGCAAGTGCAGTTAATAAATTCACAGGCTTATAAATCTGCCATTTATTTTGGCACCCTTCTTAGCTTAGATTGCCAAAGAAAAACGAATCAGAGAATCTAAAAGTAGTGCTTTCATTCCTATCTTTGGAAACACCGAAACTGATGTTTAGTCTCAAGCACACTCTTTTTAGGTAAAATAAACTCTTTTATGAGAAATTTGTGTAACATGATTTTGCAGAAGTAATATTGATTGTTACTTACCACCAGACAAACTGTAAGGTGACAGTATCACAAAACATTAAGGTCCTTTACTATTTTTATTTTTTGAGCACCTTCCAGAAAGCTACCAGCAGGTTTTCTAAAACACTAGTTTTCAGATTAGTGACTTGTGGATAAAAATGCTTGAGGTCTGCAGAGAACTGGCTGCTCACACAGTGCAGACTCTACCTCCAGCTTTCTGAAAGCTACACAGGTGTTCCATTACAAAGAAGGACCTGAGGTACATATGAAAGCAGCTAGAAACGGAGAAGGAGCAATCCAATCTGGCAGGGTCTACTATTATAACAGAAAGAGCATTGTGTGTGCATGTATATGTGCTGCATGTAGAACAAATTGTGTTGCTACCAGAAACACAATTAGAAATAACTGAGGTTACTGAGCAGAGCGTGTTTGGGCCATTTCACAATTTTCATTTGTAAAAATTCATGTGGCCCATATAAATGCAAATACAGGGAAGGTCACTCCACTGTGTATTAAGATGTGATCAATCATATGCAAGTCTGAGAATTCCTATTGTAGACACTTTTCTGTTTATTTTTAAGGGTTTCTGATGCATGTCAGAGAACAGTCCCTGCTGATGAATCTTTCAAGGAATTGAAGCATATGCCTCCCCTTCCACAGTCTGCCACTTCTTCCACCTGCTGCAGAGGACATCGGAGCAAGTCTGTACCTGGCCTCCTGCATCCTCTGTAGGAAGGGCAGTGCTCACTGCTGGCTGAGTGGAAACCACCTGCACCACTCACTATGATCCCTGCTCCCTTCCTGTTCTCCTGCATGAACTTGGCCTCTTCAGAAATGGATGAAGCAAAACAACTGGATACAACCTTGCTGTATCTTTATGGTCTCTACATTATCCTACATAAACATTATCTACATAAACATTATGTAGATAATGTTTACATTACATGTCTACATTAATGTCTACATTATCTACATAAACATGATCCTATATTTCCCCTCTCCAATGCACAGGTTTATTTATACATACATATATATATATATATACAAAGATACAATACATATACACATACTGGAAAACACGTACAGCATAGTCCACAGCTAGCTAGAGGCTCCATGTGCTTGCTTGGACATGACGTTACAGCAGAGATCATTTTCAACAGGCCCATTTTAAAACAAAAACGTGGTGTTTTAAAACAAAAACACCAAGCTACCGAATTTGCATGCTCACACCACTATTAACACTAAGTGTGGAATAGGAAGAACTAAAAATCACTCAGTACCGGCTGTTACTGCTTTTTTTATGGTGAACACTGAGCACAAGCTGAGGGCTCTGGCTGTTCTATCTTCTTCAATTATCAAACCATTACAGGCTCTGAATATCTTACTGGTTGCAAACTACAGATAGCATGACCCCCATCTGCTACAGTCAGAATCCTTTTTCTTGGATCTCAGGCATGAAATTATAGATAACATGACATGACTGAGACTGCAGACAGATGTTGGCTTTTGGATCTTGCTGCAGTCGTGGGAGATGCATGATGAGGGTTTGGGCTCACAGCTGTTCTGGGGCATGCCTGCCACTGCCTTGCCATCCAGTACAAAATAAGATGCCAAAGACTGCCCCAGCTGGCTCAATGGGACAGAAACAAGGCTGAACCACACCAGTAGATCAGTGAACTGCTAGACCATATAGCTGGTACCTCTGTTGGCAATATGCTCAGCTGTCTCCACTTGCAAAGGTGGTCCTTCTGTGTCCATCCCCTGCAGATTTTCCTGCCAGGAGATCACTAAAATATAATCCACACCCAGACATTTTGTTTGATTGTTGAAGTTACTGAAGCACACCTGGGGGACAATGCAGTCATTGGTCCCAGCCAACATGGGTTCATGAGGGGTAGGTCCTGCCTAACAAATTTGATTTCCTTTTATGATAAGTTCACCCATCTGGTTGATCAAGGGAAACCAGCTGATGTGATCTTTTTGGACTTCAGCAAAGCTTTTGACATGGTTTCCCATAGGATCCTACTGGACAAAATAGACAGCATACAACTAAACAAAAACATCATCTGATGGGTGAGCAATTGGCTGACAGCAGGGCTCAAAGGGTCCTGGTAAGTGCAGCCACATCAGGCTGGCAGATGGTCACTAGTGGGGACCCTCAAGGATCCATTTTAGGGCCAGTCCTCTTCAATGCTTTTATAATCGATTTTGATGTAGGACTAGAAGGTGTTTTGAGCAAATTTGCTGATGGCACCAAACTTGGAGGAGTTGTAGACTCAGCTGAGGGTGGAAAGGCCTTGCAGAGAGATCTGGACAGATTGGAGAGCTAGGCAATCACCAGCCACATGAAGTTTAACAAAAGCAAGTGCCGGGTCCTGCACAAGGGATGGGGCAACCCTAGCTATATGTACAGACTGGGCGACGAGATGCTGGAGAGCAGCCCCACAGAGAGGGATCTGGGGATTGTGGTTGACAGCAAGTTGAATATGAGCCAGCAGTGTGCCCTAGCAGCTAGGAGGGCCAACCGTATCCTGGGGTGCATCAGGCAAGGCATTGCTAGTCAGTTGAGGGAAGTGATTGTCCCACTCTACTCTGCGCTGGTGTGGCCTCACCTCGAGTACTGTGTACAGTTCTGGGCACCACAGTACAAAAAGGATGTAAAACTGTTGGAGAGTATCCAGAGGAGGGCAATGAAGATGGTGAAGGGCCTAGAGGGGAAGACATATGAGGAGGGGCTGAGGTCACTTGGCATGTTCAGCCTGGAGAAGAGGAGGCTGAGAGGAGACCTCATCACAGTCTACAACTTCCTCACAAGGTTGTGGAGAGGCAGATGACCTATTCTCCATAATCACCAGTGATAGGGCCCACGGGAATGGTGTTAAGCTGAGGCAGGGGAGGTTTAGGCTGGACATCAGGAAGAGGTTCTTCACCGAGAGGGTGGTCGCACACTGGAACAGGCTCCCCAGTGTAGTAGTCACTGCACCAAGCCTGTCTGAATTTAAGAAGAGATTGGACTGTGCACTTGGTCACATGGTCTAAAATTTTGGGTAGACCCGTGTGGTGCCAGGAGTTGGACTTGATGATCCTTATGAGTCCCTTCCAACTTGGGATATTCTATGATTTTATGGAAGTATAATCCACACCGAGACATTTTGTTACTGTTGTTGAGATAATCACATATTTCAATGAAATGTTGTCCTTATTTCTCCAGGCAGGGCTTTCTGAAGATTACCTGTCCTCAACATATTCGGAAATCTGTTCTCCATTCATTACTCTCTGCTGGGTGAAGCTAGGGATTGGGACCATTTGATGTTTGCTCTCCCCAAGTGCTACATGCCATTGTTTCTATCAAGTTACCCTTTCAGCACACAAACTTTTCATACAAAGCCTTCTCCAATATATGACAACTATATTGTATGAGAAGTTAGAAACAGCTTTTCAAAAGGCCATGAGCATGTTTTTGGTGTGAACATTCTCATGAGTCTCTACATTTGTATTTGCAATGTTTTTCCTTTCCACCAAGAGGTTAGAAAAACAAACAATTCCAAGCAAAAATAGCTTATTGGATGTTAACAAAGAGAAACAGTGGGGTTTCACTGAAAGAAAATTAATGCAATTCCTGCATGGCTTGTTCACCCATCTCTGGCTCTTCTCTCATTGTTTCAATTGTTGTCTATTGTTTTTGCAAGTTTAAAAGACAAATTCCTATCCTTGGTCTTTGACATATTCTTTCCATTTATGCTGAGAAATTCTCCCAAGGTTTTTACTGCAGAATTTATTAGTGTGTGTACGTTGAGTGGAGGAAGGGAGGAAGAAAAATCTGAGGGAAAGTTAGGTTTGTGGAGGCAGGGTGTGATTAGGAGACAGATTTGTTTAAAGGAGGGCAAGGTTTATTCAGTTTAAGGGCACAGACACAAAGAATAGAGTGAGTAAAATAACCCTAGCTTTGTAGGCTACAGCATAGATATCCTGCTTTTTTTTTTCAAGGAGACTTCTGCACTTTCATTTATGAGATGGCAGAGATCAAGCCACTAGCTGCTGCACAAATGTGAAAGCATTTTGTGTAAGTTATATGAAACATCTGAGGTCAGAGCATTTCTGAAATAATTTCACAGTGTTTTCACTGGAAACAGAGGCTCTTTTCTCAAAGTGTAATTATCTGCTCCACATTACTATACATTTCCAAAGTAAGTTTATAGCCTGCTTCACATAAGGAAGGCCTTGTAAATCACAAAGACATGCAAAATCTGCATTCATAATTAGGTGACAAATACTACTGTTTTTGAAACAAGACCTTCTAAAATAGACTGAAAGCCTTCCAGACACCTGCCAGCCAAGAACAAAACTGAAATTGAGGTCAAACCCATAATCCATTGAACAGCCACGTACATTATTGTTGGCAGATTACTGTTTTTTTTTTTTTTTTTTTTTTTTTTGGTTTTTTTTGGGGGGGGGGGGGCGTGGGGGTGGGGGGAGGGTGGCAATGACCATCAAAATCCCATTTCCATTTTTTCATTTCCAATGAAACCACCCTTACATTATTATAAATACATGTACAATGAATGGAAGGGCAAGAGGACACACTACTGGAAAACGAGAGAACAACATTTATGGTCTTCACTCAGACAACATTCGGAGGACCTCTTCAGAAGCTAGTATTTGATTTATGTTGGTTTTACAAGCATTCAGAATGATATGAATTCTTACACATATCTTTCCTCCATTTTCTTATGCTATAGATCTGCCCTTAACCATAAGTCAGCAACTTCTACCATGACTTCACAAATAACTGTTATACAGAAAGTTCTACCATGACTTCACAAAAAAGGCTTCAAGCATTGAGGAGAAAATAGAAGAGGAAATAGTAAGGAGTACACACTCACGAATGGGTTCAAAGAAACAGCAATGCTTCTTGGCTATACGGAAAGCTCCCAAGCCAGGGCAGAGGAATCCAGCTTTCTGGTGACATTTAAATAACCCAAGCAATGCCACCACTGCAGAAAAAAACTTGTTGCAGCAGAAGCTAGCAACAACCAACACAGTAAAGTCAGTTGGGCTGTGAGAGTACCAGGTCACAATGGGATTGTCTCCTTCAGGCTTACTAGGGAACCAGAGATGTCAAACTCAACAACTCCAACCACATGGAGCTACCACAGCAGACACCGGTAATAACAACCTTTTAGATACTGTCACCACTTTCCTACTTTTCCAACAGAACAGCTATAGCCATGGGTTAAGGCATTCTGGCAGGTAGGGAACTGAATGAAGCTTGCAAGATCCCACCTCTGTTTTGATTTTGGGTAAAACAACACACCATGCCTTCATCCCTACAGGCAGCTATGGCATCCACAATAAGGCTGTAACTGGCAGCAAAGAGTGGCCTTGTGGAGACGAGAAGAAAAGTGAACCAGTCAGTCCAACAATAACTAGGCAAATTCAAAACACAAATACATGTACCAACTTAGTTAATCATATTTTCACAACTTCATGACAAGCCATACATTGTCTAAATTAGCTCAACTCCTGTAACTTGTTTTGAAGATAAAATTTGATTGCAGCACATAACAAGAAACTATCGGAGATAAGTTTGACTTTTGTTTCTTTGAAATTTGGCTCATGACTTTCACCTTTACCAAAGGTGAAGCTGCTGACTGGACCAACATTCCCCAGTCTAACCTATAGCCGCCACAAAATATTAGGATCAGGTATGCTGAATCCTAAGATAAGAAGTTACAAGGAGTATTAAGAAATACAATACCATTTCAAAGTTCCTACACTCATTTTAATTGTGTACACTATGCAAGCCCTGAACTACTGAGCAATGTGGTTTTGGCATTTGCTAAACTTGGCCATGTTTGCAGCCAATGTTTACATATGCTAGTTTACAATACCAACATCTCACTTCGCATCAATTTTACAAGCGTTCACAAGAATTTCCAGAGAATCTGACAGCTTCTACCTCTGAAATTATATTCCCTTCTCTTTTTTATATTTCAGAGCTTACTTAGCTGAAACCTTTAAAACACGAACAACTGCCCAACAGCTACCAACAAAAGACTCGTACCGAACTTTCTTTGACTCCCCTTATATTCTCCAATTTTTGTTACAATATTCCAAGGCAGAGGAAAGGAAACTTTACTATTTGACACAGTAACTGCCTGACTTAATAAATGTTATGTAAATTGATTTTACTTGAGAAACATAAAATTCATGTATATAACAATCTAGATAAACAGCTCAGTTAATATTCATATCAACAAGTAAATTGTAAGTGAACCCTGCCATAAATTCATACATTTGTACTCAGGACTCAATGATTTGTGCCAATACATAAACCAGACATGTCCATAAACTGCAGGTAGGAGAGCACAGTCTACCCAAAACGTGTCAAGAAAGTGGAGGTTTATAGTACAATAATTAATTTAGACATGCATCTTCATTTCTCATGCAATGCTCCTGCTGAGATCAGGATGGGGGTGCTTTCTTGAACTTTACAATGTTGCTCATAAAAATCATCAGATAATTACAAGAGCTGAAAATGGGTCTGTGCTAACTAATTCATTACCCAGGAAGAAACATAGGGTTCAGTGTCCCATTCAAGACAAGGTCTCCTCATTCTTTATCTGACATCCTTGCATTCATTGTTTAATCAATAAGGCTGTCCTCTTCCCTCCTCTTTTTCTTTTCTCCTTCTACAGATAAACGCCATTTTTTTCTTTGCAAAACCACAAATTTAGACACAATAGATTCCATGTTACAAAGTGTGTGACTGTGTACCCATTGCTTGAGCATGACAACATGACAAATCAAGGATCAGCCATAATATAACTTAAGCTAACATAATCTGAATGAACTGCTGTGTAATTCCTGCAAATTGCTGCAATACATTCAACAAGGCCAACTGCCTGGTCCTGCACCTGGGGCACAACCACCCCAAGCAGTGCTACAGGCTGGAAGATGAGTGGTTATAAAGTTGACTAAGAGAGAAGGACCTGGGCGTATTGGTTGATAGTCAGCTGAATATGAGCCAGGAGTGTGCTCAGGTGGCCAAGAAGGCCAACAGCATCCTGGCTTGCATAAGAAACAGTGTGGCCAGCAGGGCTAGGGAAGTGATTGTCCCCTTGTACTGGGCTCTGGTGAGGCCGCACCCCGAGTACTGCGTTCAGTTTTGGGCCCCTCGCTACAAGAAGGACAATCGCTCAAGCGATTCCAGAGAAGGGCTACGAAGCTGGTGAGGGGTCTGGAGAACAAGTCTTATGAGGAGCGGCTGAGGGAGCTGGGGTTGTTCATCCTGGAAAGGAGGAGGCTCAGGGGCAACCTTATCGCACTCTACAGGTACCTAAAAGGAAGCTGTAGTGAGGTGGGGGTTGGTCTATTCTCCCACGTGCCTGGTTACAGGACGAGGGGGAATGGGCTAAAGTTGCACCAGGGGAGGTTTAGGTTGGATATTAGGAAGAACTTCTTTACTGAAAGGGTTGTTAGGCATTGGAATAGGCTGCCCAGGGAAGTGGTTCGGTCACTATCCCTGGAGGTCTTTAAAAGATGTTTAGATGTAGAGCTTAGGGATATTGATTAGTGGACTTATTAATGTTAGGTCAGAGGTTGGACTAGGTGATCTTGGAGGTCTCTTCCAACCTAGATGATTCTGTGTGATTCTGTGATTCCAGAAAGACCAAGGATATGTTGACAGAAAAACTTGTCATGTTACTAAAGATTAAAAAAAAAAAAAAAAAGGCTTCTGGTAAAGTAAAAAACCTCCTAGATACCATTTATTGTTTATAGCATTGTAATATAAGTATTTCCTGAACATAAGCCCTCATTGCCTTCCTTGTCTAGGGTACGCTTTCTTATTCTCCTACTTGCTAATTAAGCGTCTATTTACTGATATTAGTTTTGATGCAATATTGTAAATAAAAACAAACAAAAATCAACATAATGGAAATTCCACAAAATGGAACTTGTAAAACAGCACATAAAAACACAGACAAGAAAAGCTAACAGTGCCAAGGCTCCCGTTTTATAAGAAAACACAGAGAATTTGTTTTCCATAACACCAGAGGTGCAAGAAAGATGTGGCCATATAACCCGGGCTTACATCAAAGACAGAAACATACAAATTTTAGCGAGCCCTCATAATTGCAGGAAGTCATTTGAAAATACAACTGATGTGTGCCCTGCAGAATCAAAATTCCTCAAACTGAACGCTTAGCTTTTGTTAGTATTACTGGTACATTTGCTATTTACAAAATGATTTCAGGATTTTTTGGAGTTCAACCTATGGTAGAAAAGCGCTTTTTTTTTTTTTTTTTTTTTTAATAAATAAATAAATACCAGTTTCGGTGTTCAATCCTTAGTTTATAAAACAACCCCAAATGAGACCTGTCTTTGATATGGATTGGTTTGAGCATCCTTCTTGATACTCCACCAGATCCCCATTTCATTACATGCCCACGTTAGACTGGAAAAAGCATCATATGCCAGTTTATAGCATGACTAAGATTAACTCATTCTCCAGTATCTCAGGTAGGCTGCTCTGCATTCCTTGACCTTCACAGTGCCTCCCAACTTCTCTTCCATTTGTTGTTTCATTAAGAACAGACACTTGAGGTCTTGATCCATCCTACATGAGACTACTAAAAAGTAGATTAATTCTGTATCTCTGCTATATCCTCTCCAACAGCAATGTGTACTTGTGTGCACATCTGCACAAGTGAGCATGCTCGTGGTGGAATTTAGATACAAGACTGCATTTTTATCTGAGCAAACACTTGGTAGTTCAGTGTTTATGTCAGATATGACAGAAAAAAAATCAACATATATTATGGTAGCTATGGAATAAGCAAAAAGGATTCTGCAGTTAACAGACGAAAATATTTATGAGAAATCATGGGCTTCTTGATAGAATTTCAATAGCTGTTAACATTCAATAACAAGACGAAGTGCAGTTGACTAGGGTCTTTTACTTTCAGCAGTAAATATTCACTGAAGTCAACAGAAATGACCCCACAGGAATTCAAGGAGCAATGGATTAAGCAACTATAAACCAGCATGCTTGGGAGACAGGAAGACAAAGAATAATGAAAGGCTGCCTACAACAAATTTTACAATAAAAAGAACTAGACTGCAAACAGTTTTCAAACTAGATTGCTTCACCTTTTCCTCAGAAGAATTGCATTTATTGTTGTGTCAAATTACTGAAGTGGGAAAGAAGTTATAGCTATAAACAGTTTTTATTGCCACCGACTTCACACCTTTTATTTTGCATTGAACATTAAAAGGGATATGAAACAAAGGAGAATAAATAACTAGACCTGCTTAACCCCCCAATTATTCCCTTTTATTAGAAAAGCAATAGCATGGTACAACTTCAGAAGAGTTTTCTGCACTCGCCTGTGATGACTTTATCAGTAAGCAGCCCATAAGTAGACTGTACCAATACAGAGCTATTTTGCTCAAAAGGTAGGATATCTAACTGGCCCTCAGCATAAGCAGATATGTTACCTACTGATGCCTTGAAGACAATCAAAACATTCTGCTTTGATAACATGCTCAAAAAAAAAAACCAAAAACTTGGAAAAACAATAACAAAACAATAATTACAATAAAAAGAAAAAAAAAAAAAGACTTGAAAGGAAGAACAATATAGTCGAGTGGAATTTAAGGCTTATAAAACTGCAGGGATTATGGAAGTATATTCTGGCTTTTTTTCGCAACACAATATAAATTAAAGGGAAAAATATATATTTCCTGCCAATCAAAGTCATGAAATCTTTTTTCCAGATTTTTTAGATAAAAAAATAGACCATTAAGTATTTTTATACTTCTGTAAGCCAGCTCTATCATTTATTCCTAGAAGTGTAGAAAGAAAGCAGCTCCTTTCAGGGAGTTAACAACTTCCTGTTATTTTCAGGAACAGCAGTTCACATTCTAACATTTCTTTTTTTTTCTTTTTTTTTTCTTTTTTTTTTTTTTTCCCATCTAAAACATGAATAGTGACTTCTATAATTCAACAACCTCTAGTGCTTCCTTAGTTACTTAGTGGACTGATGGATAATTCAGCTGAAATGACAGTGTCTTTTGGCCATCTGGTCTTTTTTGTGCAACTTAAAAGAACTTTTTTGATGAGGATGACAGGCTGACCTTCAAACATTTTGAAGAAACCAGACAAAAGAAGAAAATAAGGGAAAGGGAGAATTTCAAAGCAATAGAAATTCACCACTGCCAGTCACTACCTACAAGAGAAGGACTTGTGATCATTGAAGTCATTGTGTATCTTAGAAGCTCCCTAACCTCGTGGATCTATCATCTTTACTCTTTCAATTACTACTTTGGAGACACATAGCATGAAAATATATAGCAGGCAGATCATCCTTTGAACAGCGACAGGGTCAAGGAGATTTATGTAGTTTATTAAGAGATGCTACATAGTGTAGGGAGTCTACAAAAAAATCATAAACAAACAGTGAAATAAAAGCAAAACAATTCAAGGAAAAAAATAACTTGATGTGACCCATACACATTTCATTCTGTTTCCATAAATTCCCCTACTTTGCCATTTTTCCCTACCTGGAAGGAATTAAAAACAACCCTGAATTCATTATTAAAAGACTAAGAATATTTTCAAAGAATTTATTACTAAAAGCCTGGTATCCTTTTTGAAGAATTTCAGCTCACTGTTGCTACCATATCAAAGCATATTTACATTAAAGTAAGCAAAGGCTGAACTTCTATAATTGAGCAATAACTGGTAAGCTCACAAGTAAGATTTTGTAGCCAACATACATGTGCTGTATTTCAACACTAAAGTTCAACATAAGGATTTTTAATACAGATTAAAATTAAAAATAAAAATGTAAAAAAACAGGTGAGGTCATTTCCATTCTTCCGTTCACTGCAGTGAACCCAAAGTACCTGCATTTATTTCAGCAGTGATAGTCCTGAGTTTCAATGAGTTTTTCAAAGGCACTTCATCCTGTGCATACACTTTTTTCTTTTCCAAACATTGCTACTCACTGCAAGACACATTTGTTCTTTCAAGGTAATAGGATGCCAAAGAAAGATTTATATGTATATATAAATATATATATATATGGTGTTGTCTACAAACTCTACTATAAAATATTATTGTTTAAAACAAGTGTATTAGATTACTTAAATCATGAATGGTTAGAAGGAAAACGGCAATAAAATATTAGTATAAAGCCACTGCTGTGTAAAATATTGCCCAAGGGATATTGAAAGGCTTCTGAGAATGCAACATAACCTTAACAGCTTAAGAGCAATGAAATTATTTCACAACCTCGGTAACTTTTTAACCAGAGGGTATGCTAAAGCTTGGGAAAAAAAAATAAAAATAAATAATAAAAAAAAAAGGTATCTAAGTGAGAAGTGAAATACCAACATACATTTCCCTGAGGATCTCATCCTTTCCCACTCCACCTCACACATCCTGTAGTCCCTCAAATTGCTCCTGTGTTACCAGCCACATCACAGGCTCCCTGGGTACCCAAACAAACCTTTTCACATGAACTACCTGACAAATATAATGATAAAGTCTACACTGCACAAATCCATCTGAGGCAACTTGTAAGTACTAGGTCACTGCGGATGTCTCCAAACTATCCTAGCTATGACTCAATGTTAAAAGAGGCAAGGACTTTGACATTAAGTCATAGCTCAGGCCTTGATGGGGATGTGTCAACCCTTAATCTCAGATTAATTTAGTTGAACTGAATAAGTATATAAAGGCACATAAAATTAGTATATAAAATAAAGTACATACTAAAATAAGACAAATGCTAGTGGAAGAACTAAGCTTTTCATTTCTCATTCTCAATTTCCTCATATAAACCAGGGGAAAGCTACAATGACTTCCTTCATAGAGCTATTGTGAGAACAGTTCAGATTTGTAAAGTTTGAGCTGAAACGGTGTAAATGCAAAGGAATTTTTAAATCAACTACAAATATACAAATATATTTATATATAGCTGTATATCAAAGTGAAATGACCAAAGATATTTTTGTAACCTTTAAGGCTGGTACCATCTTTTACAGGAAGCAATTTAAGACAACATAAAGTGTATGAAAAACAAAACATTTTTTTCCTCAAGACTAATAGTTAGGTCTGCAAAATTCAGAACATCTTCAGGGGAAATTACATACATATATATACATTATACATAAATGGATATTTATTCTTTTTGGCAAATGATCACTAACAGATATACTGAGTATATAACTGGGTTGTATTTCTGAAAATACATGATTCTCTTACATGTTTCTCAGCAGCTCACAACTCTTGGATGTTACTGATTGATCTCACCAAAAAAGATTACTGGGAACTTCAGTGCGATAGCAGGGACAGCTTAAGCATTTTTCACATGTAGAATTCTGGATTAAAGGTCACAAAGAGAATGGCAACTTAAATGTTATGATTAATAACATTACTAGAGTTACATAAGACACTTCAACAGAAGTAATTGCTGCTTTTCTATTTTTTCTTCTCTATCCTCCAAAACTGACTCATATAAAAGGACAGCACATCGTCACAGCTCTTCATGCCAGCACCTCAATAAGAACCCGAAACATTTCTGCTAACATCTAAGGCTGCTTATAGTCAAAATTCAATTGACAAACGTATCACTTTGAAATGGAGAAAAACAATCAAATTTTTAAGCTTCTGACAGAATAAACTGTTAAAAAACAAACAAACAAACAAACAGTACTGTCAGAGTGATAGAAATATTTAACTTCCAAAATCTGAAAACAGAATTTCAGCTAGAAGTCTGAAGTCCAGAACTCTCAGGTCAGCTCCAGTTCACAGAAGTTCCAACTTCCACCAACGAAAGTCACCAGGGCAACTCTGATAGACTTTCACAGCGTTTTCAAAATAAGGTCTTCGATATCATAGGATTATCTTTAAGTGACAATAAGGTTGATGAAATACATATTTTCTATAATTCTTCATTTCATTTCTTAACACTATCAGGTCTACTGGGATCTGCAACAAATTGAACTGGAATTCAAAGCTGAATACGGCATGATTATCAGTAAAAACAATAAACAAGTAGGAGGTTAATATCGAATTAAAAACACGTGCAGCAGGATAGTAAAATACTGTATAATATTCCTGAACACAGTGCAATATTTTGCTTTGACATAATTCCTAATAAAACACAGAACGCTCCTATATTTCTGCCACCTATAGAATAGCATGAAGAAAATACAAAGGTCATTTGATAAAGAAATGATTTAGGAATACAGGAAATATTTCAGAATTCTTAATTATATTTTGACAACTCTTCATACATCTTGTATTGGAACCACAATAATAGGCTTGCAATTGCATTTTTGTACTCATATGTACTCTGTTAAGCTAAGCAATGCTACACCAAATTAAGGATTACGTCATTTTTGCTGCACAGTTCTTCACTTAGTGTCAGAAGATCTAGTATGCCTTGGTGACAGATGCAACTTCAAGATGAGTAAGTGGAATGCTAAAGTGTGATTCCTCACAGCATTTATGCTAACATATGCAACAAGTGAAGTAGACCTTCACATTTACTTTAGTAAAGCAAATAAAAACGATTCTTTTCAGAAATTAATGATGACAGCATAAGGAAATGTTGGTAACACCCTACAAATGGAAAGGTGTCCCTTATGTTTCCTTTCAGAGGTTTTATGTTTTCTTTTGAATATTTAATCTATGATTTGGATTTTCAAAGTAATAGTACCACAAATGGTCATTATGTGAACTATGAGATGAGAGAATCAATTTAAAATTTTGAGACCAACTTGACTGTTCCAAGAATTCATCCTCCTCACTTTTTTTCATATATCTCATAAAGCTACTCTGGAAGGAGTTCTTCAAATTTTGAAAAAGAAGAAACCTTAATAACAACAGAACCTATTTAATGAGGACATCCAGAGCTGACATTAGCTTGCATGAAGAGCCCTCTCTACAGAATACATATTCATATTTTTTGCTTATGGATAATCAAAACCTAATTTAACTGCATAATTGCTAAACTGAAATATTTCAAATCTGCCTCCGCCCCACCCCAGAATCAGGAAAAAAACAAACAAACAAACAAAAACACACCTGAAATAAATTACCAGTTCCAGGAAATGCCATGGAACATTTCAACCTCTTACTATTTCAGTGCAACATTTCCAGACATAGTTACTGAAATTGTAACTTAAAAGTATGCTTATCAGAGTAGGTAAAAGAACACTGTAGCACAGTTGGGATGGGAGCCTGGCCTCCACTTTGGCCATCTGACATTCAATGAACACAGCTCTTAACAAGTCTGTATTTTCCCAAGCTAAATTCACTTAGCAGGGGAGTCATAGGGAAGTCATTAATCTGCCATTAGAGGCTCCTTTACAAATCCTGGCAAAAGGGTGGGAAAAGAAAGTAAAAAAATATGTTGGAAGCTGAGCACAATATCCAATACTCCAAGAATTTGGCTTGTTGATGTCTGGAACTTACTCACCTCAGCCTTTTTAAATTATGTGGGGTGCTTCCTTTTCTTGGTGCAACTGATAGCTCAGCATCACTTGCCTCTGAGTTGCCAATTTTGTGTTTTCTTCTCCACAAAGCAAAGAATCCACTTATGTTCAGTAATGCCATCTGCTTAGCTGCAAAAGCATTTAACATTCATAGCTATCTTGGTTTACACACATACATAAGTCTACCAGGGGAAATGGAAGAGATTTTTGTATTTTATACGTGCTTATTGTTGTTGTCAATTCATTCAAACAAAATTAACTTCAGCTTTATCAAAACTGAGAAAGCAACATACTTTAAAAAGCAATTAAATACATTAATTCCCTATGGGAAGATGATTTCTTTTGAGTCATAAACATTTATGTACACATCAGACACAGTGAACAAGAAATTTTGAGCATGATTTCTCCTCCTACATTCTCTGATGTGGTTCAAAATGACTGAGCCATACAAATGAGAGATGAGAATTAAATCCTTGCTTTTTATTTGGAAACTAACATAAACAAAAGGACATGGTGATGACATTTGTATCCTCAGGTTCACAAGTCAATATTGGCTGTTCCCTGAGAAGATCACACAATTTCACTACTGTTCAGTTCTATTACAGCTTTAGAAAGGAAGGAAAGCAGTAAACAATGGGTAAAGTTCTGACCACTAAATACATATGAGACTAAGTACAAGCTTGTTAATTTATGTGATGCTCATAGTTATGATTAATTTTTGATCTCAGAAAAGATAGCAAAATGTTGATAGCTGCAATGGGATCAAGTATTTGGCCTTTTTATTGGTATAGATTCAAGTAAGAAACAAACTTTTGAATATTGTGTTTGTCTGTATTTCTGTGTCTACCTGGCCATTAGATGAAAATAATCATTTTTCTACATTAATTTCTACTGTTGTATATGAGCCTAAACTCTCAGGTTAAGCTTAATCTTATTTTCACTTACACAGGTATAACTCTAATTAGTTTGGCCTTGAGGACAGCAGTTGAGAGGAAAAGTATGAATTGAATTTTTGCAGGTTTGAAGTTTTCACATTTTAAACTCACCTAGGAAGATATTTTTTTCAAAAGACAAATAAACCTGTTGTTTACTCCCTTTCAGTATTTATTCTTCTTTATGAAAGTCAAAGAAATCATTCATTCCCTTTGAAAATACATTTCCTCCTTAACTTAAAGTATCTGCCTCTACATGACGTAGAGACTCTATTTTGCTATATTCAACACCCACTGACATCAGTAATACCTAATGCAGGACCTGGGCAACACAGTACCTCTTTGCACTATTTACATGCTAGAAATCACTTCAGAAGTAAAAACTGATTCCAAGTCTTTAGATGAAGGATGACACTTGGCTCCCTTTAAATGACGGATCACGGAAACACAGTACATCCTGTGATTTTACACGAACTTCCAACTCATAGTCTGACTTCTGTATAAGTAATTACAGTTTTACAGAAGAAATCAAGATGCACAAAATTTATTGGAGCAATTTCAAAACAAAAACAAAACTTTGAGTGACTGTACCTGTTCTTTGTTAACAAACTGTTAGAGTTTGATGGCAAAATTTGACCTGCAACATGTAACTCAAAAGCAGATGGCATTTTCATATTTAAACTGAGTCATTCCATCCTTCAGCAGGATCAAAGGCTTACAAAAGAGCTTAGGCTATCAGCTGCTACAAGACAAAACACCCTACAAGATCGTTCTCCAGAATGCGAACAGCTGATGGCCTGGATAAAACCACTGTGCTTCTCTCAGGAGCAGTAACTTTACAACACTGTGTATCTCAAGGTGATGCACTATTTCTCCAGCCCCCTGCTGATTCTGTCCTTCATAGGGGCCTCCTTCCCCCTCTCTCAACATAAGAAAGAGAGGCTCTAGGCATTCCTAAAGGCAAACTGTTGGGAACAAGGAACATGCTTAAACTACAATTTTTGGTGATCAGGACAAAATAAACAAGCCCAAGTCCAAGGGTCTAAACAGGCAGAAAACATTTTGCAGCATTAGTCAACAGAACATATTGTGTACCTTGCTCCCAGCTTAAAAAGCTATTGAAACACATACAAGATCACTTTACCTTATCAAATGTCACAATACTGAATGACGTTTACTTACTAGAGGAATACTCCTCAATTCTTGGAGTACAGATGGCTATCCAAACTACCAAAACTCAAGAAGAAACTTAGCAGGACTTAACATATGTTTTCTCTGCACAAAACTGTCCATTTCCCTTTCCAGTCTTTCCTGCTGTCGGATACTCACCTCCTCTCTAAGGTCTAGGACTCTCTCAGTGTTCTCTAGAAAGTGATGAACTTTTACATACACTGCTGCCATCCAAAACAGCTCAAAACTATGGCCTGCATCCTGCTGGCTATTTTACTCAGGCCTTGACAAAAAACAGAAAACAAAGTTAAAATGGTTCCCACAACCTCTTTTGACAGTACAAGCCAATAAAAGTTCATCTAACCACGAATCACAGTTTCTGCCATGAAAGTTTAGAAATTAAAATTACTCCAGTCACATACCTTGAAGCTCAATGTTGGAAAAGACACACACATACACATACTGTGGTAGCCCTTTATCATGTACGCAACACTGGACAACTTCAGACTGAAATAACATCACTTCCACAGACATTACACACACAGGAGTCTCATGAAAATAAGTTAATACTTTATCCTCTTCTAACACAGATTTGAATGGCTGCCAAAGAGAAGGGAGAAGCATCTGTGGGGCTGCTGTATGTCAAAGTCCCACATAGAAAGATCATGTATGCTGACATGAGAGAGTATGTTGCACCAGAGATAGGCGAGGGAGAGGACACTACTGTGAGGAAGAAAACACTTGGCTGAGTGACTCACACTGAAACATCTCCCTGCCCCACACTGTTACAGTGTGATCATTTTTACTTCAGCATAACTTCATAGAGGGTCATATTGTCTTCTTTCATTACAATACCAAATACACTGTTTGCTAACATTTTATGAACTTCTAAATGACAAAGATGTTAAGAACAAGTCTTTTCTCTTTGCCTTGATAGTACACTCCTCGCGTAATTAGCTTTAGAGGAGATGCTGAAGTCTGTTCTTTGGAACATGCATACCATTACATTAAAAAGGAGACTTATGGCAAGAATTAGGTTGTACAGATTACTAGTACATTATTAGTGGGGAAAAAAAAAAAAAAAAAAAAAAAAAAAAAAAAAAAAAACCTTCCGGTACAAGTTGAATATATATTTATATTTTAAATTACAACAAAAAAGTATATCTTGGAGGTGACTTAAAAGCCAGAATTAAGATTTCAGCAAAATACTAAAATTTGTATTATTTGTTTTTCTACAAACATAGTTTATATGTAATCTGAAACAGTTTTTCTTTTTTAAACAGAAAAGAAGAATTATACAAATGTACTTTATTTTTAAAAGTTATGCTAAAAAAAATTTAGTTCATGATCATGGTTTCTAACTTTCAGAGATGCAACAAAACAATAAGGCTTTTCTGAAAAAAATATTTCTGGTTTGTAGTATAGCTTATTTTTACTTAAAACAGGAAAACAGAAAATTAAGTTATATTTTTGATGTATTTTGAAGAAAAAAGAATGTAAAAACTCAAAGATAAAGATAGGTGCTACTCATCTGTTATGAATATATATTTGTACCCAGTAATTACATGTGTTGGGTGAGTTTACTATGTACTTTTTGAAAAACACAACAAAATGAATAGGTGTTAATAAAACTTTCAGTGTAAGAAGGATTAGAATTTAGCTTTGATCTTATCATAGACGTACATGGCTATGACATCAAAAACTTTCGAAGTGCTTCTTTCATCAGCACAGAAACTGTGATCTTTGAAGCCAAGAAGCCCTTACTTTAACCAAGGCCACCAATACTTTCCATTTTAAATTTCTCATGGGCATGGAGAAGAATGGGGAAATTACCGCAGATGGTTTTTTAATGGGAAACAGTTGGACTGATTTTATGAGTATGTAAAACAATTCTAATAATACTTTTAAATCATTTTACAAAAATCTCAAGATTTTCAATTAAAGCTTGCAAAAAAAAAAAAAAAATTTAAAATCAGTCTCATGGAAGTTATCTGGATCTAAGTTTTAGTTTAAGAGGAAGACATCTAAATGTACAGCCTAGATGTAGCTGTTTAAAATGCACAAATTGTCAATATAGTCCAGAGAGCAATTCAGCAGAATGGTTATTAGGTTCAGTAGCTACCTATAATCAGGATTACAGAGTAATTAAGAGGCATGAGTGTATGCAACTACTGTCATTTGAGAGGTTCCCTAGGTATCCAAGACAGCTGCATATGAATGACAGATACAACAATGGTCCAATGGGAGACTCCAGCCATACTCCAGTATGGCAGCCAGAGACTACACTGAAGACCCTGAATTTTCTCATGCAGCCACAGGTGCCTGTCAGCTGTCAATGTACTTGAGCCCCAGGAGGCTGCAATGAGCAGAAGAGCTTTCTAGGTGCACTGAGTGTTGACTTAGCCTTCACTAACTACAAGGAGTGCTTAGACACCTCACATGTCAACGCCAACACACAATCTTCTAGCTTTAGTCATCTTGATCTAGAGTTGAATCTTACTCCAAGTCTTTCATGCCATTATCACTCCTCACCTGTGCATTTCAAGAATTATTTCTGCACTCATCCAGCCAGTCAAAACAACTGAGTACATATCCTCCTCCAATAAGAGGAGCATCTTGAGTTGAAAGGAAGGAAAGGTGGTATTTGGAGTAATGGTAAGCATTGCTCAGAATGAACAATGAAATGATGACAATGGCAAAGAGGTGAGCTTTTCCAAAAGAGGTGAGCTTTTCCACTGGGAGGAAGTAGTGAAGTTAGGTTGTAGAAAGTTTCCTCCTAAGTTTTGTGGGTCCTGGTACCTCACGTGTTTTCTGTATAAACATACAGCGCACAGAAGTTAATAAATTTTTATTTGGGATTTTTAGAGTTTTTTTTCCTGTGGTTTGCACCCCACTTCTTTTGCAATAGTGACAAGACTTCTCTGCTTTTTGCTCTTGAAACAGCACTGAATACTGACATCTCAGCTGTGGTACTTAGCCTACAGCTACCTCAGGGCATTTCATGTAGATAGATGAGCTTGAAAGACTGAGAAGCTGTTTACAGGAGCTGAGCAAGAGACACTCTCCAAGGGACTGAAACATGGGAGGTGGGGACCAAGTCCCAGAGGAAAAGCACATGGGTGGCCACACAAAGTTAACATCCACAACACGTAAGCCTGTGGGCTCACATAACACCCTCAGGTCCTCAACAGAGCCTGTTCAGAGCAAGATTGCCATACAGAATTTCAGTCTCTCTTCATTGACTGCCAACAGCACAGAGGTTGCAGCTACCTCTCTGTGTAGGCCACATATCAAGAGCCTACTGTGAAACATGAGCACTATGGGGGGATGGTCATTTCAAATATCATACGGACTATATAGAAAACATTAAATGGAGTCTGGCACTTTGCAAGGAAGAGTGTCAGAAAATCTTACAGCAGAGATACCAGGCATTCAGACTGAGTATGAAGGGGGTTTGTAAAACTAAAACTGTATTTCAGCAGAAAGGGGTGCTAAGAAACAAACAGTCTGAGGAAAATGCTTGCATTCCTTAAAGAAAAATTTAACTTTCAAAACAACAACCAAAGTCAGTGAGATTGGCTGTAAAGATTTAATTTGCAATTATGATTCTGAAATTTCAGCAAATGGCCTCAGAAATTCTGGTTCAGACAACTCACTTTGCTAAGATGGCCCCCCAAACCAGAATTTACTTTCCACATTGCATCTTGGGCATGCAAAAATTAGAGTTTTTTAATTGATTTCACTAAACTTGGATTTGGTGTTGGCTTTTTCCCTTCTCTGTTTCTTTGCTCTTCCATGTTTCTATATCACTCAACTGAAATAATTTACATGTAGCTTTTGCTATACCAAATGCCACCTCTTTGCTGGTCTATTTCTACATTGAAACCAAAGTTAGGTCCCTGGATTTCCACATCTTCAATTACAACTCACACAACAAAGTTCTACTATTTTTAAATAAAGCAGAACTAATTCAAGGAGCGTGTATAATTAATCAAAATAGCTAGCAGCGCAATATTTAAAATAACTGAGGCCTGCCTGGATTATAGCAACATTATTATTAGCATGTGATTAATAAGTAGTTGAAGTATTGCATTTGCTACACATTTGCTAAGTTATTTTATCTTGCTTTAAATTTAGGTGGCAAAGTTTCAAGCCATAGTTAGGAGATTTGCTTTATCTGAATAAATCAGTACAATGTTGTCAACCCCACCATCTGGTCAAACAGCTGAGTGAACTCAGACAACCGTATGGGGGTCCCATGTTTCTCTCTTGGAAAATATTTGTCCTACTGAATTATGAAATGGTTACCAGTTTATAGCTAAATAATAATAACGATAATAACAAAAAATCAAAATCAAAATACTTTCTAGATAACCTGAGTTTGGTGGGCCTTCCAATTAGGCTTAACTTATGTACGAAATAAGATGGCACTTACTTGAGGACCAGGCTGACCCTGAAAAACAAGAAAAAGATAAGGTTACGGAAAGCTATGACAAGGATTAACTCCTTAAACAGTAGCAAATAGTTACAGTACTTTATACTAAAGAGAGAACAAACAAACCAGCAACAATAATGAAAACAGATTCTGGACTTTTAATTCTAATATTCATTTTGAAGGTTTTAAATCAAGCCTATTAACTTTGTTGCAATTAACTGATTCCAGAAATAAATGACAGTAACACATCATCGAACCTACATTTGAGAAAATTCATACTTTATACAGTCAGAACAATACAATTTAGAAATTATAGAAAGACCTAATTTAACTGTTCTCAAGAGAGAAAGAATCCACAGATACAAAACTGATCTAGGAGTAGGTTTTGGGTACTTTTTCTCCATTAAGGCCCACACCCAGG
The DNA here is from genome assembly GCF_011077185.1 of Oxyura jamaicensis. Taxonomy (NCBI): domain Eukaryota; kingdom Metazoa; phylum Chordata; class Aves; order Anseriformes; family Anatidae; genus Oxyura; species Oxyura jamaicensis. Next base: position 21,071,095 of record NC_048896.1, on the reverse strand, counting down.
ATTCAGGGAAGTGCTAATTACTGCCTACTGAATGAACAAAGTCTAGAAACTGGAGCAACACATTGCTGCGGAAACAATATTTTCTGCAAGGAGCACGATTTCCAACCAGTATAAACTAATATTTAAACCAGAAAATCAGCAACAGATGACCCCTTGGGTATCAGCCTAAGAGGTAGCTTGGGAATGTACTGATGCATTTCCTCTCCCTTACTTACCAACATCACATCTGGGAATACCTCTGCTCAAATGGAGAGATATCCACTGCAAACTGAGAAGCTGCAAGCCCTTCCAGAGTAGACTTCCTATACCCCTATACCTTCCTATAGGCGTATATAATACCCCTATTCCAGGAAAGTCAATTAAAGTCATAAATAATTCTGGCCTACCAATTGCAAATTATTTTCATGAAGCAGAAATATATTACAAAACAGTATAGTAGCTGTGACTATTAACTACAACTACATAGACAACCAGCTCATACTGTAAAACACATACAAATGTTTTTAAGTATTTGTATGTCTCCTTAAAAAGGGACAAAGTCTTAAACTCCTAGGGCTAGTTTAGCTTATGGTGTTTTATGGCACATCAATGAGATTTCAGCTGACTGAAACTACATGTCCTTTCGTTAAAAGTAATTGAGCATGGAGACTTCCTGTAAATCATATAAAACCCCTCCACTTTAGCTAGAGGGCGATTTCACAGAATTGAAAATTTTATACAGTTTCCGACCAACCTGACTGGCTATGAACTAGTCATTTTCTATCAACATTTTTTCTACAACTTTCCACCTGGAAAGCAGCGTTGCCGAGAATGATGTAGGGGCCCTGGTGGACTCCAAATTGAACAGAACATGGGACAGCAACATGTTCTTGCCACAAAGAAGGCTACCAGTATCCTGGGCTGCAATAACCAAAGTATTGCCAGCAGGTTGAGGGAGATGATCCTTCTCCTCTATTCAGCACTGGTGAGGCCACCTTTGGAGTGCTGAGTCCAATTCTGGGCTCCCCAGTACAAGAGGGACATATTGAACATGTCTGAACATGCCTTTTTTTTTTTTTTTTTCCTTCCCCTGTGCAGGTGACAGAGCAACAACAACAACAACACAACAACAACAAAAAGCATATATACTGACTGAGGTTTGATGGTTCTAATATAAAGTATTCTGAATTGGTCAGTTCTATGAATATAGAGTATAATGAAAATGACTGGGATTCCTCTGCACTCAGCCTTCACCCCAATCTTTCCATCACAGCAAATTTTAAGCCATTATATGCTAAAACCACTGGAAATTGCTTATTGATGTACAATAAATGTATAAATAGACTAAACTGAGACCTGTGCATGTAAACTTTCATTTAAAAATCACAATATTTATCTCACAAGTGTATCTAAAGACAATACATTTTTATCAAGTCATGAAAGTGTCTGCAAAATACACAAAAAGCTTGAAGTCTGAAATGTTTCAACAAAATGTTGATTTAAATCTGTAGAAAGGAAACAAACAGGAAAAAAAAATGAAACAAACGGATTTTGAAAACTGACACTTCATTCTTCACACTAACTTAGACATGGAGGCTACTCTGTGTCCATGTGGTACATGCTATGTATGAAGGACATACACACTCAATACAAACATACTGTGATGTAAAGGTCAAGGATAACATCATGCTCTCATGCAAGTGTTTTCTACTCTCAGTCTCAACAGCACAGCCAGTCTGCCTTTTGGTTATTGTGCATTTTTAATTCTGATTTTATCAAGTCTGCAATATGGAGAGAGGAAAGCTAGAAACTGCATTTTTATAGGACAATTGTTTTTCATGGTGACACAGAACTCTGAGGTAATGAGGAATATAATAGTTAGGTTACTCTCCATTTATATAGGCTGTCAATCTTGCAATTTTCCAGCATTTAACTGTAAATACAGATGCTTAATACAGAAGTATCCAAAGCAAGATATTTTGATGATGTTGGCTATGAGCTCCTTGCGTCTGGAAGGAACTTTGTTTTAGTGAAGGGAATTGTTTTCTGTGTTTCAGTTGTTCTCAATCCTTCAATGTTTTTATATACACTTAGACACTCCTTGCCAAGTTAACTAGCAAATTCCATGACAGTATAATTTTCTTTTCTCACTAATGATGCAGTGACATTAGCCAGAGGATGCAGCAAGGACTGTATTATGCAACTCATTGGTTTTGCTGACAAAGGGAGAGGTAGAAAGAGGCATCACAATACTGATGTTTTTGCTTTTAAAGGTTTGTTGCCACACAGCAACAATTCAAATTGTTGAGATGTAGTTCAACAACTGGGAGATGAACAAGGTGCAATTCATTTTACCTTCTCTCATTTTTTTTTATATCGTGAAAGGGTCAGGAATAAAGCTCTGAGTTACTAGCATGTTCATTAAAAATAATAATAAAAAGAATAATCCTTGAACACAATCTAACAAGATACGTCTTTGGAGCAAGGTCAATCTCAATTAATATGCTTGTGCTCCCAGGAGGGCTCCAGAATTGCTGAAATCACTCTGGACCAGTGCTATATAAATTAGTCCTAATGCACATTGCTTGTGGATTAAAGGGTTTTAGTTATTACTATTTCTCTTAATTTAAATTAAAAAAAAAAAAAAAAAAAAAAAACAGGCTGAGGCTGAACATACCCTTTGAGACTTAAAAGTCACCATTACTCTAACTTTAAAATAATAATGAATATCCTTAATTCAAGTATGTTATGTAATATAAAACTGAGCATTGATTGCCTCCTGAAAGTGGATGATATTAACACATGGATGGCAATTCTGTTTTAGGTCCCAGTAAAGCTATAAAGCTATGCAGGATTTGTATTAATACAGCTCATAGTACAGTTTGGACTTTTGACTTTTTTTTTTTATTATTATTATTATTTTTTAGAGAGTGAGTTAATTTATGTAATTTTAATTTCTCTGGTGATTAAAACAATCTTCCTCAGCAAAAGACCTTGCAAACCTTTACATTAATGGGATCTCAAGGACTGCTGTATCAACCTTACTCAGATGTGTACTCTGAAGGTAGTTTTGGTCTATTCTCTAGAATCAGACCAGGTTTTAGAAATCTACCTGAGTTCCTACCACTTTTCAATACTACCATTTTAAATGATCGTTCTGAGTAGAAGGCAGAATAAGAATGAACTCTCTTGGTCTTCCATAGATACATCTCCACAGCGCTAACACGAACAGAAAGTTATCATAATAAGAATAAACAAGTAGAAAGAAATAGAAGTCAGGGATGCACAAAGAAAAGATCACCTGTTCTGAAAGAACCTAAGCTTCTGAAATGGAAAAAAAAAAGAAAAAAGAAAAAAAAAAAAGAAAAAAAAAAGGTGCTTTGTTTTTGTAATAGGAATTATCAGGAAGAAATGGGTAGCAGACCCCAAGAAGACACCTGAAAACAATCCACAGTCCTCAGCTGTAGTCCCAGAACAGAGGAGAACATCTCCCTGACAGCATATAGATCATATTCTTCAGCTTGGATTAGAAAACATAGTTTTGTTCGTGTTTCTTAGTTTCACTTACTGTGTGGAAGCTCCCAACAAACTGCTCTTCTCCACATGCACTTACAGAGTAGTTCCAATACCAGTAACTGGTCAGTTGTATTCAGTTTACCTTCATTAAAACAGTACGTACAGCTGCATAACATCCCATGGTTTCAGCAAAATCCTCATAACACATTTCTCTTTTGTATTCCTATTTACCAATTAATATGTTATTTGTCAGGAAAGAAAGGGGTTAAATTTGTCATCCTATTCTGATTACCTTAACTGAAGGTCTTGTACAGCTGATTATTAATCAATTCCTTGCAATTTAACTTAATATTAGCTGCTGATATGTAAATGATACTGAAAGAAGAAGATAAAGATCCATGGTGTAGGCAGGTTGAGCTCAAGTCAAGAGGTAAACTATTAATCTGCTAGGAGGGTGGATTAAAGAACAAGCCTATTAACTGGAGGCTACAAACATTGCAGAAATTTTATTTTGCAGTAGACAGAAACTTCAAGAGAACAGGAAAAAAATCTTAGTGAAAGAAAATGGAAGCTGACACTGCAAGTTAATAGTTGAGCTTGCAAAGGAAATGGGCTTTTAGCAAATGAAAGGACAGAAAAGATATATTCAAGGCACCAAAGAAAAATGTTGTTCTGGAAAAGAAGAGAAAAGGAGCAAGAAGAATTGCACAAGGAAGTAGAGAGACTGTACTTTCACACCTTTTGCATGATTTAAATCTTTAAAGAGCTAGGAACATAAAAATCCCAGGCTCATACATCCAAATCACTTTTACCCACACAAATACATATATATATAGAGAGAGTGTTTTATATATATATAGTGTTTCAGTTCATTATATATATAAGTTCATGTATATATGTATAGTGTCTCACTTGCAGAAACTCATACATGAAACTCAACTGTTAGCAGTTGAGCAGAATGCATTGTATAAAATTAAAGATAATTTCTAACTTAATTCAAGTAGCATCTCCCTAAATAATATCTAGGATAGCATATAAATGCATTTAAAATGGGCTATTTAGATATCATCAGGCAGAGAAACAAAAACACAGGAAGGTAGGACCTGCAGAAAAGGAATCAATCAAGAGCCACAGATATGTTGTCAGAAGTAATATGTGAGAAGCACCACCAAACTACCCTTGTGGGATGTTCTCTGGACCTGTCCTCCAACCTAACCCAGACAGAAAATGATAAGGGAACAGGAGTATGCACTGGGTCTGGCTGGGATGTTAACTTTCCCTGCAGCAGCCCATACAGTGCTGAGCTCTGCACTTGTATCTAGAACAGTAGTGGTATCACGCTGGTGTTGTGTCTGCTGCTGAGAAGTGCTGGCACAGCATCAGGACTCTCTCTAACCCTCCTAGGGGGTGGGCAAAAAAGTGAGAAAGAAACATCACGAGGGCAGCTGAACTAAACCAACCAAAGGGATATTCCATACCATATGATGTCACACTCAGCAATAAAAGGTGGAAAAAGGAAGAAGAGGGGAGGGGTGGGCTCTCGTGAAAATGTCTGTCCTCTTCCTGAACACTGGCTACGTGCGTTGAGGCCCTGCTTCAAGGATGTGGTCAAGCATCGCTCATTGGTGGGAAGTAGAGAGTAAATTCTTTCCTCTGCACTTCCACATAGCCTTTACTTGTTTTGTTTTGTTATTCCCTTTCCCCCTCCTTCTTCCCCTTCCCCCTTTTTTCCCTTTAGTTGAATTGTTTAATTAATAATAATATTTCCTTAATAATATTTTTTTTCTGTTTAATTAAATCATCCTTATCTCAACCCGTGAGCTGTTCTTTCCTTTACTTCTTCCCCTCCTCATCTGAGGAGGTGGAGTGAGAGAGCGGTTGTGGTGTTCAGCTGCCTAGCACGGTAAAACAACCACAGAGTAGCATGCCTGGTGTCTGCTGGGAGAGAGGCTAAAGACGCGAGTGGCTTTTCAGTACTCCTGAAGTCTGTGTTACACAGGTTGAAATAAGTTATGCTGAAGCAAGCCAATATGTGATTAATATACATTTCTGCATGAGCAAATCAAAAAGCAAAGAAGGTATATGTGCAAGACCTAAATTACACTGGTTTTGAACAAATCACCTACCAGCTTTCCATCCATACCAATTGGACCCTAGGATAATCAAAAGCCAAAACAAAATTGAACAGTTAAAATCAGCGGAACACTGAAGTTGAGGAATATATACAGACTCAGGGAATACTGCAGGCTTTAGAAGACGATTAACTATGTCAGCAGTTAAGTGAAATACCTTAAGAATACTTTAAGAATGAAGGCACAGAGAAGAAACAACAAAAGGAGCAGACCTAAGACAGAAGAAATAAAAACAGTATGATGCCAAGTAGCCAGGCAATAGCTGGTGTTCAACGTGCAGTGAAGGATTTGTTAGTTTGGCAAGCCACAGTGGTACAACATAACCAAACATATGAAATAATGCATCTGGCTTGAGTATTATTCTTTAAATGAGAAAATAAAATAGCTGGCCTATTTACTGAATGATCTTCTCACAATCACATGGCTGCAAGATGAAAAGAGCAAACACTTAAAATCTCATAACTAATCTATATTTAAATACATATTGTAATAGTGATGTTTAATAAGAAACATCAGTTCACACAATTCATTGAGTTACTAAAGAATTCCCCCTGTACTTTGGCCAAGAATTCCTGCCCACCTTATCCTGATTTCCTTCCTGCCCCTTCCAACAGAAAACATGGAACTTCCTCACTGATACTTTAAAAGTTGTTTCCTTTACTGTGTAAAGGTGGGTTCCAGTTATTTAGATGCAAATTCTAGAAATGATTTAATGTGGATGCACCCTGTTGCAACACAGTAGCTGATGCTGTATTAACTGCATATTTAGGTGATCAGATGGGGGCTTGAGAAAGTTGGAGTAATTTTTCACTGGGTGTTTAATGTCTATACCTTCTGACAATGAACAGTGAAGTTATCTTTCACTGGCAATGGGACAAGAACAGGCAAAGAAGTTGTTTCTGCTATTGAAGTCATCGTTAGACAGAAGCTCTGAGCTTTCAGTTGTTTTCCCCATGCAAAAGGGACAGTTTTCTCCTAGATGCTGACACTGCAGCCAGACTTTCCCTCCAGAGCTTGACAGTCACTCACTCAAACCACATTCCCTAAGCACACAGCCACTTGGGACAGATTGCTCACACGGCTTGTTTTGGATCACTGTTGCTTGGAAGACAGCACAGAACTTGATCCATTTTACCCTTGCTGCCTTTTGTACCCTTTGTCAGCACTAGGCTTGCCTTGTGAGCAAAACTCAAAGTGTAATAGCTTAGCCTAAATCAGGTCTGCAATGCTTCTACTCACCTCTTCACCACGAGTGTGTATTCTTACTTTCTACACTAACACCGACAGTCGCATCCAACAGTCAGTCCAGCAGCTATCAAGAAAGTAATAAATGCTAAGACAAAGTGTTGTGGTGTCAATCTAGTGAGTTCCCAATTATGCACTCTTTCCCAGTCTAGACAATAGGCTTTGCTGGAAAGTCCAGAAATCTAGAAAGAAACAGGACATCAGCTGGATGCACACACTGTGAAATTCATGATTTTGGTACCTTTGGCTTTCTAAGAAGCCTTTGCATTAACATACTTGTCTGTTCCAATAACAAGTTGCTGTGTCTGGGCAGCCCTATAGGAATAAAAACACTTACCTCTCCTTCCCTGCAGTTCTTACTGTGGTTTCCTGTCACATCACACAGTAGATGACATGCTGAGAACATAAAGCAGGTCACCAATACCTTGGTTGTCTTCATGACCACTACTACCTTTCTCCGGGGCTGATATCCTGGGAAAGTTTATATGCTGGGCTCAGATGCCCTACAAAATCTTTCTAATGTTCTCTCTAAACCAGTTCTTCCCTGATACCCAACAAAGAATGCAACATTTTCCAACATATTAACAGGATAGTTTTCCAACATATTAACAGGATAGTTTTTATTAGTATGCTTCCTTAGAGGCTATTTATCACGTACTTATAGCTCACAAACACTTATATGGCACTTATCAATTTTCTCACAGTTATTTAGCAAACCTTTAAATATTACTGTACACTCCCAAAATTGAGGCAAATATCCAAATTATTAGCTTTTTCAGATTATTCTAGCACTGTATTACATTGTATTTATCTAGTATTATTTACACAGCCTGCTGCAGGTGCAAAACCAAAGGCTGAGCTGAGCCCAGGCTATGAATACATTTACTTCTAAAAAAGCAAATTACAAATATTACCAATGAAAACTCAACAGTAAAGTCACCATAAGTACATAAATTTCCCCAGAGGACTCTGTAGGCCAGCAGCAAAATTCAACAATTTAGTCTCCTGCAAGCTTAGCCCAAAATATTTAATTATTTTTGTGATGAATGAATGCAGAAAATACTTATACAACTATTTGTAGAAGGAAAATTCATTATGGGGTCAAACTGCTGGCTTAGAGGGAACAGCCAAAAGCTCTTGTAGCTGTAATGGTGTTTTGTATTTTGTAAATAATCACTGTTTTCAGGGAAAGTTTATCATAGGAAACTAACAAACAAAGAAAACTATTTGCTATTTTTGTGCTCTCTTAGTGATAGTCATTTTTGATACTGTTAAATTTTATTTTGTTGTCTCCTTATCCATGCTACATAGCTCATACACTTGTATTAAAGGCCTATATGTACCATTTTGAAGAGTCTCAGTAAAGAAGAATCAGAAATTTCCAGTAAGCTGAAGAGAAACACCTGCTCACAACTGAAAATGATAAGAATTTCCCTCCCTTCTTTCCATTTGTATCAGGACTATTTGGTCTGCAGTCTGGGAAAGTCTTCTGGGATTCCCTTTATAGAATAAAAGACAGATACTTGCTTGAGACATACTTCCTGCCCTACAGGAGAAAAAAAATCCTTAAGATAAGGGGTCGTTACTGTGAAATTAAATAATATTATTTCAGTGTTTAAAAACAACAACAAAACCTAGTCTTTAACTGCAAAACAAAGTGACATGAATATGACCATCTCCCAAGCTGCATAGTTCAAACAGCTTCCTGCTTTATCCGCTAAATTGCTGCTACTATAGGTTAGCATGTCATTTCTGAGAAGAAAAAAAAAAGAAAAAAGAAAAAAAAAAAAAAGGAGAGGAGAAGGGAATGGAGGGGAGGGGAGAAGAGGGGAGTATGGTCTTCTATAACACAACTCCTGTAAAACATTTCAAAAAACTATACAATACAACACAAGACAAGGAGATGAGTAGTTCTATACAACAGACACATCCACCAACCTCACATAGGTAATAGAGGTGGCATTGAAAATATTTCTTCTGGACTATGCTTTTCCTTTCTAGGTTTCCACTCCCATTTTTTTAAATATATGCTATTACTGAATATTCACTTATGGCATTAGACATTTTCCAGGATCTTCAAAAGCAAAGATGCTTAATCTTCAAAAGCAAAGATGCTTAATCTTCAAAAGCAAAGATGCTTACACAGTACTGTTTCCCCCCCCCCCCCCCCCCAAAGAATACACCACTATTTTCTCAGCTTTAACTACTTATCTAATAATCCTTAAATGGACAATAAATAAATAAATAAATAAATAAAAGAGAGTAAGTAGAATATGATTGCCATTTAGCTTTTGTTTGTGAGAAGTAGCTTCCACTCCTCAAGAATGCTGTAAAATGTAATGATAGATAATTTTAGTCAAATTTTGAACACTACACAAAATCAGTTGTTTACATTTTAAGGATTTTAGGGAGTTATCGTTAGAAATCAAAAATGTCAGCAGATGTACCAGAAACCTTTAGATCTTTCCTATCAAAAAGATGGCCAGTAATATTACTTGAAGCAGCTTTAATACAGCATTTTTTTCTTTAAAAAATTCTGAGTGAAAAGTGAAGATAAGAAAAAGATATCACATATTGAAATCTATTATGCAATAAAAGAATCATTCAAAGGAGTACAGAAAAAACAGGAAGATTTGGATTATCTTCTTCCTTTTGACTTCTCTATTTGTCCTTCAGTGATCATTTTCATCTAAGGAATACCCATCAGAAGACTGCATTCTGAAACAGAAGATTCATACTAAACAGAAAACAGATATCACCTCTTCTTTAGGAGCTGTAGATCATCCTTTATCTAAATAAATTTGGGTGTGGGGGTGGTTGATTTTATTAATAAATTGGATCAGCATATTTTAGCAATGATTAATTTTGCTAGGTTTATATTCATTTGAAGCATGCAGAAAAATGTATTTGTTGTACTTCTGTGGGAAGAATGAGGAAAAATTTTGATGCTGTAAATTAGTCCAATTCTGTATTTTTATATATATGTATAAGTTAAAAACAGGCCAATTATCTCCAAATGCATAACCATTTCTCAGAATTTGATAGCTCACTGTTTTTCCTGACTATTTTATGAGAAATCAAGTATTTTTGAAAAAAAAGAATCTCTCTTGCAATGTAGACAATAGGTAATTTAAAATATTTTTTTTTTACAAATCCTCTAGATTTATCTTTTTAGATATCTGACAGCTTTAAAATATATTTTTGACTATCACTGTAGCATTTCAATATTCAGAAACTCTTGTCCTGATTACATTGCATGAATAAGTTATTACATATTTCTAAACAATCTGCTGCAAGTTTGATGGTTAAATTGTTACTTGCAGCTGCCTGAAATCTCTTATACAAAGACATACACAATAAGAGGTATCAAGGACTCAGAAGAAAGCTAAAATTTAGTTTTACAGCACCTGTATCAGCTGCAACTTGGTTATTGTGTCTGAATGAGTCTAAAAACACCTGCATGGAAAAAAAATTAATCAGTATCTAAGCAGGTTTACAATTGATGCCCAGGTTCAGGTAAGGTGAAACATAACACATTGCCTTTTCAAATCACCTATTTTAGTTCAAGATTGGTAGAATGTTAAGAAAAATCAGAATTGTCAGATTTCCTCATCATGATACTATTAAAAGTGATGGGTTTCTTCCCCACGTCCTATTTCTTCCCCACATCCTATTTCTTCCCCACGTCCTTCTACTCTTTGGTTAGTTACGGGTTTAGCAAGGCTGGCTTTAACTAGATGCTGCAATATAATTCCGTAGCAAGTCTGATAAGATTTCTCTTCGGTGAAACTTTGTTTTAGAGCTTATGTGGGCAAAAAGTAGGATAAACTGTTCAACTTGCTAAATTTCTTTGATGAAACATTATTGGTTCTTTTTCGATGACTGGAAGTGATTGCTCCCAAGAGCAGTGAGAGTGACAAGCCCAGGTAAAGAAAACACTTGTTCCAACCCTGGAAGAAAAAAAAGTACATTAAATCAACCTGCAACAAGTCTGGCCAGCAATCAGAACATTACTGATAAAAGCAAATAATCCAGATCACTTGTGCTGGAAGAAACTTTACTGTGAGAAGAAAGCAATGAGAGAGTACAAAATAGTTGAACCTTCCATCTAAAACTCCCTCATCCACAAAAGCAAAACTACTGACAAGAGCACTACAAGGCTATTTCAGAGAAGTCCATTACAGAATTTCCTGAATCCTTCCATCAAGCAGTTTCTATTAGCTACTACTTGAGACAAGTCAGCAAGGTGGGTCAGCACCTGGAGATTGCAAAGTAAGTAAATGTGTTTCAAGGCAGGCGTTTCTTTATAGTTTTGAAAGATTTAAAAGAAAAAGTTCACAGCAGTTAGGCTGCTTGATCTTATTGTCCAGAACTTTACAGGTTCTGTGTCAACTACCAAAGCCTCTTTCAGCCTTGAGAAACAACGTCCTGCTTCTCCTAGACCCACCAATCCAGATTTGAATTGAACACCCCCAGACAGCATACTTTATTTTTATTTCAATGGAATAACTACATTGTTAAAAAAAAGTCCATTGTTTAATCCTGAATAGCCTAATCCTGTATTTCCAGGAATTTCACATGTTGGTGTAAACCACGTTAATTCTCTCCTACAAAATTACATTTATCAAGCCAACAATTAATTAAAAGTATACCCTGCAAGCACAGAAGAGACTCAGAAGCAAAGAGCTGATAAAAAAAAAACAACTGAATACCAGCAAGGCTTTGATTGACTGCTGGCAGACCTGGTGCAAGCTGGCCGTGCCACCCTTACCCACATGTGGGATATCTACATGATTTGCTCCATCCAAGCTCCTGTCAAGCATGGGGGGCTGTGCCACTTGCTGGGAAACGTGGCAGTAACAGGTTGGGGATAATGGAGGACCACTGCCTTTCCTGAAATGCATAAATGTATAAAATAAATATTATACATATTTATACATTATAAATGTATAAAATAAATATTGCACAGGCATTTGTGTAAGAACAGCAAGATTGTTTGTACAACCTGCTAGACTGCTTGTGCATGATCCAAATGCTGAGGTAATATCTAATTGCCCAGTCTTTTCCACATCAGCAAGTCAGGTGCATGAAATTAACTACTTGGGTATTTCAACCATATTTTCCTTTGAACTGTCCATCTCATCGTGTTTTTATTCAGAAGACATTGAATCAATTTCCAGGATCACTACTTAGACAAATATACTTCAGCCTATTTCCCCATATAAGCGTTGGGAACCAAGTCAGAATGTCTAAAACCCTTCAAACCCTGTGCCATACCATTTGGTATGCTCACTGAGAAAAATATTAGTTTCAGATAAAAAGACTCTTTCTAGGTCTCACTTTCAACAGGTTTTTTTTTTGTTTGTTTGTTTGTTTGTGTTTTTTTTTTTCCTGCCACTGTGGCAGGACCACTATTGGTCCCACTCATGAACCATTCCACTCAAACATGGAGGGCTGTGCCACTTGTAGGGAGATGTGGTGGTGACAGGCAGGGGGTAAAGAAAGACTCAGAATGTTATTGCCACTATTTTGTTGCACAGGGACACCAGGCATGGGATGAGGAGGGGTCTGGAGGCCAGGGCACTGGAGGGGAGGCAGAGGGCAGTCACTGTGCCCAAGGGGCAGCCTGTCTCTCTGGCAAGCAATATGGCTCGGGAGAGCCACCCCCAGGAAAGGGGCCCTCAGCCCCTTGACCATCCTCTTCCTTCCACACGAGGGCCTCTTTCAGGCCACATAAGCCCCCTCCCAACACAGCCATGTTGGGTCTGGGGCGTGGCACGCCATCACAGTAGCCATCACAGAGGTTTCCTGATGTCACAGTGGCATCTGCCCCCTGCCTATAAAAGCCCCTGCACCTGGCCCACCACTTGCTGATCTGCCTGGCCCTCTGGTGACTTTCAACCATGGCTGGACTGAAGAGGACATGGTGTGAAAGCTGCCTACCCCTTTGTGGGATAAAGGCGAACTGGGTTATGGAACCCAAGCAGAAGTGGAGGCAGAGGAGCACCAGCGGATAAGGAGCGGCCATGGTGGATGGTGTGGAGCCACCTGTGGAGGACAAAGAGCTGATAGAGGTGGATTCACCTCCAGCCTATCTGATGTGGCACAACACCATCCCCATCTCTCCTGTAGAGGTGTCACCTCTTCTGCATGGAGCCCCAAGCACTGGGCAAGAGCGCACTCAGCTTCCTCTGGGCTGCTGCACCAGGTGACAGGAGAAGCCCTCTGAAGGCCATGCTGGGCATGGGGTGTCTTGGTCTGAGGATGAGAAGGCTGCCCAAAAGGTGCTTGAAGACAAACCCACACCCTGCATGGCGGCGCACAGAGAACTGCAACAGATCCCTCAAAATGGGCATGCAGACCGTTCCTCTGCAGAAGCAGAAGTCTTCAGGCCTGCCAGGAAGAAGCACAGGAGTACAGCGTAAAGTCCCTTCAAGATGCTTGGTTACCAGTTCTTCCCAGGATGGAGCAATAAAGTGATAGAATAATCATAATAAAAAATAATAAATAAATAATACAGTTCAACAACTACAAAAATAATAAACAACAACTAGTAAATCTGCTTTCCTGATTTTTGGTGTCATTGTTGGGACTGCACTTGGACTCCAGCATCCCCTTCTGCTCCCCCCCGGACAGGAAAGATACTGACGGGTGTCGAGTGGGCCCCACCCAGGGCACACAAGGGAGTGAGGGGCCAGGGTACACAGAATACAAGGGCAGGCTGAGGGAACTTCTTTGGTCAGCATGGAGAGAAGGCTCAGGGTGGACCTGACAGCTGCCTGCAGCTGCCTGCTGGGAGGGACTAGAGAAGATGAAGCCTGAGTCTTCTCTGAGGTGCTCTGTAGCAGAAAGGTGAGCGACACCAGGCCCACACTTGCAGATAGAGACAGCCCAGCCAGCAAAAAGGAAAAGCTTGTCCCCACAGGGGTGCTCAGACTGAACTGGTGTCCAGAAATGCTAGGGAGTCTCTGTCCTGGGGGTAGCTGACTGAGTGCACAAGGCCGGGTGTTAGTATCCTGGACTCACAAAATGTTTTGGGGTTGGAAGTCACCTTAAAGACCATCCTGTTCCAACCCCCTGTGATGAGCATGGAGAGCTTTCATTAGACAATGGTTTCCAAAGCCCCATCCAACCTGGCCTTAAACACTTCCGCTGGTGGTGAGGCAATGGAACAGGTTGCCCAGAGAAGCCCCATCCCCAGAAGTGCTTATGGTCAGGTTGGATGTGGCGTTGGATAAGGTTTTCTAGTGGAAGGTGTCCCTGCTCATTGTAGGGGGTTGGAATAGGATGGTCTTTAAGGTTCCTTCCAAGGCAGACCACTCAGATTCCAAGATTATATGATTCTTCTCCCTAAAGTTGTTGCGTACAATGTCTAGTGGAGTTGGTGCACGTTTGTCAAGTTTCTTTGTCAGAGGTGACTAATATGTCTATATATGTCTATTATTTTTTTTTTATTATGAAAATTGGGAGGGAATGCTGTGCAAAAAAGATGATACTAATTTTCAATGCCTTGACAAACATGCAGCCCAAGAAAACAAAAGTCAGATAAAGAGTGGTAGTTCATCTCATAATAGCTCTTTCCACAATATATCCTGAGTTACCCTGTATGATGTACTGTGTGGGCCAGGTGTGAGGGAGCTTGAAAGTCCATGAGAAGGCTCACCAGGCATGGCTGCAGAATGGGCAGATGCCATATCCAGGAATAGTGGCAGAGGAGTGGCAGGGAAGGAGTGGCAAGCCATACTCAAGGGTGGCAGTAACAGGGGCTTTAAAGGGGGCACCATCACCTCTGGCAGTGATCCATCCAATACACCTGAACGTGCCATGGCACAACCATGTGGAACATACGGAGCCAACCACCCTGGTATGTGAGGAGTATGAGAGTGGTGCCATGGACTGGAGAAGAATTGGATCACTGAGAAACGTGCGGGGGATTGTGCAATTTTTGCTGTTACTGTTTGCATTTTTCTCCAAAGCAAGCCACAGTGACTTCCAGTACAATTTCCACTGTGGACTCTGGGAACAGTCCCACTGCCATTCAGTTGGTGTGTTCCCTGCCTGCTCTGTATGGCACGTATGCTGAAGGATATCTGTAGCCAAATGGAAGCTCTGGCACAAGCACATTTTGGAGTCAAGACTGAGTGTTTGACACCTATGGTAGTTACAAGAGAAAATGTGCATAAATTCTCTTGCAGACAGGCTCTGTGCAACTGAACACTGAAGCTGTACAAACACAATTTTGCTGTTCTTACACAAATACCTGTGCAATATTTATTTTGAACTGCTTGTTTCTTGGTTTGGATGTATTGCTCTGGTGACTACAAACCAATACTCCATTCTTTTTTGAAGATGAGTTTGTTAACTTGAAGGGTATCACAGAAAACTTAATCAGACTAAAGACTTAGTTTGGGAACTTCTTACAAGCTGCGTTGATCTAAAAAGCACAAACAGTGCTGAAGTTTGACAACAGTGTGGTATAACTTGTAAGCATAGCACAGTCATTCAGTAAGGTCAGCAGTTAATTGAATGCTTGCAAAACACTGAATGGAATTAAAGCCATTTGTCTTCAGCTGATTTTGGACCAGGTATTAGACAATGGAAATAATCAGTATCTGAAGATGATGGATGATGAAGGACAGTTTTAAAGAATCCAAAATTAACCAGAATTGCTAGGTACAGTCTCCAAAACCTTTTATTGGAGAGACATCACTCTAGATTACAAGACTCCTAGCCTGGGGACCTGCACACAGTCTGAACTCTCTAATGACTCCTTTGCAATTATAAGAAGGGCTGTTTATATCTAGAAGTCAGCAGTCTGGAGAAAGAAAAAATTGTTCAGAGTTTAGCTATTCACTGAGTGGCTTAACTACAAAAAAAGCACCACATATGGTAACAATATGGGAGTACAAAGAGTTCTGCGCAAGAAAAATTATAGTCACAGCTTTTGAAAAGCACATTTCACAGCTGAAAACTAATTGCCGAGATACTGTTCATTTTCTGCAGGAAATCTGACAGGCAGTTTCTTGTGGTGCAGATGCATTTTGGAGTATATGACTGCTCCTCCTGCTGAAATAGATATGCAAAAATACGTTAAAAAACTGAGCAGACCTAAGTTGGAACAAACTCTTCTAAAAGACTGCAGGCAGACAGCGTTCGATTTATCATGGCATATTGTAACTGCCTGCTGTTTAAATAAATAAACAAATAAAAAATGTGGCCTTGAAGTGTTTAAAAACAGTCTTGTGAAGGGTTCCAGAACTACATACATCTATAAAAATACTTCATTATGCTACTGAATTCCAGCATAGCTTAACAGGTAATTGAACAATGAGAACTTACATACAGAACAGAGAGATATATCCTACCAAAGGAATTGAAATTCCTGTATCCATAAATAGAAAGCACATGGCTAATTCATCAATGCCAATGACATTGTGTGAAAATATTTGATGTGGTTGGTGCTATGTTGATGAGAAAACAATAAACTGTGAAAAATATCACTTCTCAAAAATTAGTTGGCTGGCATTCAGCAGGAGATAGATTGTTGTAACAGCTGTGGCATGATGACTTTGATAAATTAGATTTTCATTCTCCTGGAATAATTCTGAAGAATCACTGTCTCCCCACACCACCATGGAAGTAAATCCATTTACTCTTTGGAATCCTCCTAAAGAACAATCTTTCCTGTAATGCAACAAGTAATGCAACACAACAGAGACGTAACCTTTATAGGCTGATTTTTGACCCTCTCTTAGTGAAACCATCACCTTTGGAACATCAACAAAAGTCAAGAGTAGGTACCCTAATTAATTTGTCCTCCACTGGGATACAAGGAATCTAAGTGTCATGCTCCTTTTATCCACCTAAAGAGGCACATATTTTAGATGCAGCTTCCAGAAAATTCAGAAAAAGATATAGATGCCATAGAGAGTATTCCTTTCTGATTTACAAGAAAGGAGATCAATCAGAGCAGATATATCTCCATAAAAGAACAGTTACAATGGTTTTATAAGAAGAAAACAAAAACCCAAGAGTTATAAATAGACCTTTAGATTAAAATAAAATAAAAATAAAAATCCTACAATCTCTTTCCTATGACTATCATGTGTTTTGAAGAAAGATGTTTGAACAGTTAGAGGATAACCAAAACACCAGCATTCAGACCTGTGCACTAGATGCAGCATTTCCATCTGGATACAACATACAAAAAACCTGCACAAATGCACTGTGTATAAACTTTAACTCGGAAGCAGGTGCTTTCAGCTGTGCACTGCCCTATGTGCAGAAAATAAAATTCTGCACATGTAAGCACATTCAGATACTCGTGTCACATACCTATCAGACTTAAAAGGCACAAATATATTTGGTGGGCTAGTTTAAACCCACTACTGTTGTTTTAAGCATACTATAACATAAATTATTCCTTAAAAGTTGGTAATGCTGCATTCAATTCTGTCACCCCCCAAAATGCTTTGGAACCCATATATCCTCAAAAAGCACAAAACATTATGGGAAAACTACGTAAAACATACTTAAGGGGATTATTTCATTCCAGGAAATAAAGTAGAATGCAGTAATGCACTACAACCTTTTTCATTCTTTCTTCCTGAAGTGTTTCCCCATATAGTTTTTAATGATGTACCACTTGTTCTATTTTCCCAGTTTAACAAGAAAAATGGGATGTAGCAATGAAAGGATCTGCACCTTAATAATTATTTCTAGTCCTTGAAGAAAAGGACTCCTGAGCGTATTGAGAGAACTGGTGGAAGAGTTGGCCAAGCCGCTTTCCATCATTTATAGGCAGTCCTGGCTATCAGGGGAAATCCCAGTCGACTGGTGGCTAGCAAACATGATGCCCATATACAAGAAGGGCCAGAGGGTAGACCCGGGGAACTATAGGCCTATTAGTTTAACATCAGTGCCAGGGAAGCTCATGGAGCAGATCATCTTGAGTGTCATCATGTGACACTTGCAGGGTAAGCAGGCAATCAGGCCTAGTCAGCATGGGTTTATGAATGGAAGCTCCTGCTTGACGAACCTGATCTCCTTCTGTGACAAGGTGACACGCTTAGTGGATGAGGGAAAGGCTGTGGATGTGGTCAACCTTGACTTCAGTAAGGCTTTTGACACCGTTCCCCACAGCATTCTCCTCAGGAAACTGGCTGCTCGTGGCTTGGACTGGCGTACACTTTGTTGGGTTAAGAGCTGGCTGGATGGCCGGGCCCAGAGAGTTGTGATGAATGGAGTCAAATGCAGTTGGAGGCCGGTCACTAGTGGAGTCCCCCAGGGCTCGGTACTGGGACCAGTCCTCTTTAATCGATGATCTGGATGAGGGGATCGAGTGTACCCTCAGTAAGTTTGCAGATGACACCAAGTTAGGTGTGTGTGTTGATCTGCTCGAGGGTCGGAAGGCTCTGCAGGAAGACCTGAATAGGATGGACCAATGGGCCAAGGCCAACGGTATGAAGTTCAACAAGGCCAAGTGTCGGGTCCTGCACCTGGGGCACAACAACCCCAGACAGAGCTACAGGCTGGGAGATGTGTGGTTGGAAAGCTGCCTGGCAGAGAAGGACCTGGGAGTACTGATTGACAGTCAGCTGAATATGAGCCAGCATTGTGCTCAGGCGGCCAAGAAGGCCAACAGCATCCTGGCTTGCATAAGAAACAGCGTGGCCAGCAGGTCCAGGGAAGTGATTGTCCCCCTGTACTCAGCTCTGGTGAGGCCGCACATCGAGTACTGCGTTCAGTTTTGGGCCCCTCGCTACAAGAAGGACATGGAGGTGCTTGAGCGAGTCCAGAGAAGGGCTACGAAGCTGGTGAGGGGTCTGGAGAACAAGTCTTATGAGGAGCGGCTGAGGGAGCTGGGACTATTTAGCCTGGAGAAGAGGAGGCTCAGGGGTGACCTTATCACACTCTACAGGTACCTAAAAGGAGGCTGTAGCGAGGTGGGGGTTGGTCTATTCTCCCACATGCCTGGTGACAGGACGAGGGGGAATGGGCTAAAATTGCACCAGGGGAGGTTTAGGCTGGATATTAGGAAGAACTTCTTTACTGAAAGGGTTGTTAGGCATTGGAATAGGCTGCCCAGGGAAGTGGTTCAGTCACTATCCCTGGAGGTCTTTATAAGACGTTTAGATGTAGAGCTTAGGGATATTGATTAGTGGACTTATTAATGTTAGGTCAGAGGTTGGACTAGGTGATCTTGGAGGTCTCTTCCAACTTAGACTATTCTGTGATTCTGTGAAAAAAAAATCCCATAGATCTTACCACGATCAGTACCAAAACTGGTTTCCAGAAGGAATGTTTATTATGATGCCAATGAAAACACAATAATTAACGACAACAAAGCATATAAAGTGCTCAGACAAGCACACAACATCTTGATTTGTAAATCTGTGCATTTACTGTTTATTATTGTCACTGGGAAGCTAAGGGCTGCCTCACTTACTGCCTTACTGTTCAGTCCCACTGACCTGAGATAGTCCTAATGACCTTTCATGCAAGACTCTGGACATTTCACTTTAAACAAAGTCCAGCATTAGAAAGATCATGAGATAATGAAGGAGATTATGTTTGAGATGGAACAACCTTTCTATTGGTGCCAGAATTTTTACAAGAGTAAACTCAAGAAAACATGGGAAAACTCAAGACTTTTTCTTTTTCCTTTCAATACTTCACTCAAAGGGGTTAAAGAGGGAGAAAATAATGGATTTTCCAATCCTAAAAGGATTTTGGGGTTGCTTGTAGCTGGCTTGATAAGAGGCTACTGAGCAGATGCTGGAAGAATCCTGTCATATTAATTTGGAGACTCAGCAGTAGTACTGCTTCAAACTTCTGCCTTTTTTTTTTTTTTTTTTTTTTGGTGAAAAGCTATACATGTCCAGCTTCCAAACTTCTCCTGCCAATTCCTTTTCTTTTATGGCAAATTCAGTTTATGTGTTTTTGGAAATTTATATGAAGAGCAGCTGATTTTTTTAATTATTATTATTTGGACACAGGAGAACAAAAGCACATCTGCACAAAATCTTCCAAAACCAAGTTGGTGCCTGTCTTCATCCTTAAGATATTTAAGGGAACATACTGAATTTCTTCATAATTATACCTCTGCTTCTTGGAGCTACCCCATCTAGAAACAAATAGAAATTTCTCTACTTTCATCTTGAAATCACCCTTCAACTCAAAGTGGTACCAGTATCCCAACCATGCAGTTAGAAGGAAGTTTTTTCTTCTTCCTTGACAACTGCTACGCAAACAGAAATGAGCAAAATCAGCCAACAAAACATTTAGCCAAGAAAAGAAAGGTACTGAAATCAGATCAATGCATGACATAGAACATGGGCTACTCATCCCGAACCAAGAAAATCTTCCAGATCCAAATATTTCACATCTATGTTTTTTTGAGCCATTTTCCAGCAAATCAGTCTTCTTACCTGTTTCCTAATTTCAGTCCAACTACACAACTGAAACTGAAGTTTAGTAGAGCTGAACTAGTGAATTTAAAGACAGAATACAGTTCAGTGAAACAGCTCCTAAAATCCTAAAACATTTATCAATTTCGTTACTCCATTTGTTCTTACAATCTCTAGACTATGCTTTTAAGTTTTGTGGATGACACACATGAACACATCCAAATAAAATATTTTCATTACTTTCTTTTGACATAACTGGATTTCAAGCATCCAGCAGGGAGGGGGAGGGGGAATCTGCACTTGGACTTTCACATTGACTTGGAATGCAAATCCTATAGTATGCACAACAAAAGTTACTAAAGTGCTTTAAGTTAGTTACTCTTGGTGCTTTTGGAGCATTCTGTAATACATGCTTTCAACCTTCACACACAAAAACTGCACCATTGCTAACAAAGCTCTCTGAAACAAATTGTGAGTAGCAAACTAGAACCACTCCAGTTGCTGTAGGCCAAAAACTCAGTATACGTATCAAATACCACTGGAAAAAAAAAATATATATATATATATATATATATATATATATATGAACCTTTTAGTTCCAGTATAATGACAAAACTTGTTTCAAAAAAAACTGTGTGCTGATAAATAAAGCACTTTCTTCACACCTGCAATTTGCCTTCTGTGTTTTTCTCTGCAAAATCCCAAATCCCCTTTGCCCTCACATTTATTTCTGTGATTGCTTGTCAGGTAAGTGCTGTTCAACACGAACAAAAGTAGAATAATCTATCCTTACCATTGCTTATCTTAGTTGCAATCAATCTGGTAAAAAGAGGAACTGTTACAGAAAGAATAGCATGGCTTTTTATCAATTTCCATTTTTTTTCCTGGTTTTACTTCATTTGCTAAGAATTCCACCCTCATCACCCATAAGTAAACAGCAGTTTATTGTAGTACAAATACCACATAAAAGGAGCAGATTTCTACATAAAAACTTAATGTTACTTTCAGCTGATGAGTGCTCATGTAAATATGGTTGTTTTTCAGTATGCTCCTTTTGTGAGGCAAAGGGTTAAAATCCTCTCATTTATCATGGAAATAGCTGCTATAAATTTGTACCAAATAAACATAAATTACTCTTAACTCAATGATTTTCTTCTAGATTCAGTACTTTGTAGATCTTATTAGTAAAAATAATGTTAATTGCTTTACCTTAAGCCAAAGAAGAAAAAAAAATAAAAAAAAAATAAAAAAAGAAAGAAAGAAAAATCCACCACCATTTTGTGAGGGTGATTTATTATCTGTATCCTACAGTCATGGAAAAAAACTTCCAATAGACATTCCATACTGCTTGTATAAATTCAGTGGAACTGAATGTCAAATCTCCCCAACCCCAACTTTTGGAGTTCATGGCCTGATTGGAATTGAGAAACCTAGCTCCTCTTACAAGTTTCTGTGGCAGGGTTGTGGCAGTTGCGTACGGCCTACAAAGAAAACTAGGGACTGGCTGTGATGTTGGTATTACACTTGAGATGGACCAAAGTATGTTTTTGGATGTTCAAAGTTTGGTCACTCTACTGAATGGCTCATATGCAGAGTTTTGATGAACACAGCAAGAAAATTTAGAGTTCTGATCTGCTGTAATGAATGTATTAATGGAAAGTGGTTATGAGAAAGAAGAAGACCTCTAAGGAATTAATTTATACCTATTAATTTATACTGAGTAGTCACTCATTTTCTGCTGAATCTAAAGCACTGGCAACAGCTGGCAACTTTTTGGAACAACTCTTTTTTGGGCAAGGAGTGAGTACATGGCTCTTTATTAGAAATTGGCAAACCCAGCAACCTTCAGAGATGGACAGTTGACTATCTGTACCTTTTTGAAGGAAGTAGAGCATTCCCTGAACTCAGAACAAGCAGGCAGATGGGTCAACTGAAAATTTCATGATTTCTATGCCAATCACTACTGTCAGGACTAAAACAGAAGGATAAATTACACAGAACTGAGAACACATGCTAAAATCACTGAGTACAAAGAAACTCCTCAGATTCCAGATGTTTTGAATTTTCTATGTATTTAAAAAATAAAGAAGTCTTCTGAAACCCCAAATAGTTATAAATATTTATCTATCAAACCTGAAATTTATTGCAAAAGTTTTGCTGGTATATGCTTTTAAGACCTTATTTTGGTCAAATGCCAAAAATTAAAGGTGGTCTACAAAGACACATGTTGAGAAGAAGAAATGCTGTAAAAGAGAGACAGAAGCTTCTGTAGGATCACCAGGTCAAATCCTCAGGGGAAGGCCAGGAACTGACAAAGCAGATACTTGAGCTTAGACATTTATATTGCATTGTAACTGAAAAAGAAGAGCCCTGACGAGCTACTGGAAATACCACAGCTGTTGTAGAGATGCTTAAAACTTCCATAAGGTGAGCTTAATCACAGCTGAAAAATTCTGATTTCTTCTCTTTTGATTCTTTCAGTTATGTTCATCTTACTGCAATGCCAGAGCTGTAGAGCTGCCAGAGTACTGGAGTTTTAAAAACTTGCTTTTCAGTGGAATTAACTTTATATATCATATGTTTTATTTACACTAAAAAAAAAAAAAAAAAAAAGAATAAAGGGTACTAAATAAACCTGAACTGACACAAAAAGGCCAGCCAACTCCTATCATTTTCTTTTTGATAGACTTGCTCATTAAATCTGTTAAATGAGAGAAAACAAGTATTGCCGTATGTTTTTTTTTTTTTTTTTTTTTTTTTTTTTTTTTTAGCAATGCTAATAAAGAAGAAAGAAACTGGAAAAGCAGTCATCTGACAGAATACCCTGATTCGAAAACTTCATGCATCAATTGTACACTACTTCTTACGCTAGGAAAAAAAAATATCATTGGTGTATCTATTGAGTTTGGCTTTATGCTTTTTAAAAATAAACAGGTGAAAGACCAGAGCCAAACCTTATAGTTACTTGATGTAGGCAAATACAAAAGAGCCCTCAATCATAGCCTTACCTGGTCACTGCACAGAATAGAAAGAATGAAAGCCTAATGCTTTTCCCTTCACAAAGGTGCTCTTCCCAAGCTGTCCAGGAAATTTATTATTTATAATTACAATAGGGTTTCATAATATGACAGCAAGAATGGAGGAAGGAAGAAGAAAGGGCTCATGCTACATTACTGCTTACTGCACACTTGCCTACACAGCCTCAGTCTCTCTCTACCTGGAGAGGCAGGAGAAACAATGAAATAAGAAGTACTGACAAAGACAAAGGAATACAGCATGACAATAAAACACATTTTTCCAATTTCACACAACAGCAGTTTTCACATTCTTCCATACAAAGCTTATTTCTTCATACTCAAACCCATTTACACCCCCGCCCCCCCCCCCGCCGTTTTTTTTTTTTCTGGAGCGTTCTTTGTCTTTACTAATATCGGAACAGGAGTCAGAGACTTCTAACAACAATCTGAAGTTCTCCACAGGTCTTGATACTGCTTGTCTTGTGGTATATTGAGACACTATCTTGACAGGTACAAAACTCAGATGCATGATGTTTAAGGCATTTTCTGCTACTAAAGTCAACAAAGATTGAGAAAAATGGGAATTAATGCAAAGCACACAGTCACCCGGAGCAGACAAAACTCTCCACAGGTCCTAAAGTCTTGTAAGTGCATCAGCTGCTCTGCAGCCTGTTATCATGGAAAGATGTAAGAGAAATTTCACCAACCTTCTTTTATGAAGCAATTCTATAAACGCTGTCGTATTCTGACACTTCATTCTGAAATCTGAAGATAGTGCATCTGTACCACAATGCAGTAATTTTGAGGATGATTTACTTGGATATTTAACTTGATCTGAAATTCAACTTGGGAGAAGAGGTAGGAAAAATTTTCTCAGCCCACTTCAATCTTTCAGTGGAAAAAAAATAACTTCTACTCATCCAACCATCTCGCAAGTTTCTTTTCCCCACACCACAGGGTTTGTGTATTTAGTCTCTTCACTCCAATCCCAAGCATCTGAACTATTTTATTATTATTATCACAGGTTCCAGCATTACTATTTCTCAAGTGAGATTGTCTGCAACAACACTGCAAAAAATGCCAATGTTCTTGTTCTTATGATTACACATTTTTCTAGTTCTCTTTTACTTAAGAAGTTATGATAGTCTATTTCAACTTTAAACAGAAGTAGAAAGAGTTAAAACTCTGGATTTGATCACTCTATTTGTTATACAAAGCTCTTAACGAGGATAAAAGGAGCCATAGCACTATACAGCTTTTATAGTTTTGGTGGAGCCTTACATAATAACTTAATTAATCACGGTCTTATAAACCCCTTGATAACTGTGTTACACATTAGCAGCAAGTCCAGCCTATGTTCTTGACTTTTGGTATCATATCTTCCCAGCAACTTGGATTTCTCACTGGAATTCCTTTCACTGTTACTGTTAGTACGTCTTAAGGTACCTTCAGAATTGGAATGAATGAAGACACTGAAAACTTAAGTTTTGGAGAAAACAGCTGCTAGGTTTTGTGAGATTGCAACGATATATTTTTACCTACTGAGCAGAGAGCTTTTTTGGTTTACATGTGGCAGATATACCTCACTATCCTCACAGAATACCCTAGAAAATCTAATAAAGATTAAAGCAATAATGTTTCTAAGGGAGTTAAATAAGACTCTAGATAAATAAATTTAAAATCTAATAGCCTTTTCATAGAGGTCTAAAGACTGTACAAGTGCTTTTAAAAAGCATCACATTTGCTGTTATGTATTTCCCATTCACAGCAGGATGACATGGCTGCAACTGAAAAGGTCTGAACAGCCAGCCAAGGACAATGAACAAGAAGCAAAGCCAAATTCTATTCCCAGTCATTTTCAAGCAGGAAGAAGTAGCATTTGATGAGTGCTAAGCACTACCAAAGGCACACATTTGCATGTGCATGCATAGATGCCTGCATGCGTGCAGAGAAACACATTCGCACTGAAGTTTGTCCATAACAATGCCACCTTTAGAACCAGCAATTTCAGTAACACTGCTTTCAAGTGCCTTTATTGTCTTCAGATCTCACAGCAAACCTCTCCAAGAAAACAGCTGGACCACGGACAAAGCACCGGGCCTTCAGGCTTTGAAGAAATTATTTTCAGGCTGTCCTCGTGGAGCATTCAAAACATGCACGAGTCCATCACTGATGCATTTACTCATTTTCTAAACTTGCCAAGATGTCTATGAGGCTTTCATGCATTGCACAACATAACCTTCACCCTGTGCTTTAAGGTCATTAGCTGGAACACTGAACTCCAAAAATATTTAATTTCCATAGAAGCTGCAAAATAAGGGCTGTTTTGTTGTCACCGTGGGTCTTTCTTCCTATAAATCCAAATCTCTGTATACAAAGTTCACAGGTAGATGATATTTTTTTTTTTTTTTGAAAGCTTTTCACTCAGTCTTCTCCCACACACACACTCATATTAAGCACTATAAGTGAAATTGGAATAAGCATTCTGAAACCTGATAATGGTTTCATTGCATTCAAGCAGGTTTCTTACTACTAGTGATTAATTCCTCTCCAGCTGATTTGCAACTACTCATAATAGTAAAGATATGCATTGGATGATATTTCATTGGTAACATTTCTCAGTAAACTCTGCAATTACAAAAGATGCCCTGAAAAAAACATACTGAAACATGGGATTAGAAATTAGAGAGTGACTGATTAAGAATAAATATATAGACAACACTCACTGTTTAATATGTGCTACATTTGCAATGTACTGGGCCTATGCTGAGCCTAGGCCTCCTGATGAACCCCTGAGGCTCCAAGAACCAGATCAACCTAACCTTATTGTTCGGACTGTGAGCAAGGGCTCAAAGATAAGGAGGACTGTTTACAAAGGATAAGATAAACATGCAAGGCCTCAAGATAATAGGAGCCCCTCAGACCCCAAGAACCGGACCAAACCAACCTTATGACTCAGATTGTGACCAAGGGCTCAGGGAGCATGTGCAGGGAGACGAGGTTAAAAGTTCAACTCTGAGGAAGACGTCTTACTTCATCCTAATGACCACCTGACAACCACCCGGACGACCACCAGAGAATACTACGTAAGCACAGAAGGACTGATAAGATAATTAGTATATGAAGCGGGGCTAGGCGGAGCTAGGAAATGAATATGTATAGGTGTGTTGCGAAACTTAATGCATATGTAATATTTTAGGGGATAAAAGAGAATGCACGCGAGCGAGTTGTTGCGCACGACTTTGGTGGGACTACCCTCCGTGCTGCCCAGCGCTGAATAAACATACCTACTTTACAATTCAAATTGTCCTTCACCACCAGCTGTTCAAGGTAAGCAGTGTACATCTACGAACACAAACATTTTTAAAACTCACTAAAAAATTAATCTTTTGTCTGAAATATACAGGCAAATCAGTTTGGAAGGGCCCTCCATGATATATTATCAAGTCTTTAAAGTAAGATCATTATCATGCCTTACCAGTCACTATGTTCCGCATATGTATTGTCTCTGAAATGAATCTGCTACTACATTTTGTCACTTGGTTTCTAATATACACATGACACCAGGCACATAATTCTTTTCTTGAGTGGGACACAACAGTCAGCTCTCCTGACTACTTGAATGAAATACATTGTTAACAGTATTTATAAAGATGCATTATTTCATATATTACAATTTTCAGGCAACAAATCCCAAAGATATGAACAAAACTGAGAGAAAAATGAAGTACATACATTATCATAAAAATACTGAGAGACTACGCAGCCAGCTGCTACGACCTCCGTAATAGCATTTTATTTTGATCAAAGTGCATCGAAGGAAGCAATCAAGAGAAACAGGACAATCAAAAGAAAGGATTTAGAGATTGCATATGCCAGCTGAACAGCTTTCTGGTATGGCAAATTGAGATGCAGCATCCTGCTAAAGGATTTTATTTTTTTTTTTTAATTATAGTGAAAACTTAATTTTGTATGCAAGAATGCAGACACTCAACACAAAATATGTACAATGTCAAACAAGCAGTGCATTGCATTTATGCACTGTAAACACTGAGGTTCTTTTTAAAAATTTCTCAAAAATTTTGTTTTATTTTAAGGAAAGTCTTACGTTTTGTAGGCATCTGAGAAACAGGAAAAAGGTCCTTTTGACAATAATAAAGCAAAACCAAAAAACAGAAACATAATTTTGGAGTAGTATAAGCTATCGTAAATATATGATGAATTACCGGATAGCCATTTCGCCCTGGTAGACCCTGGTTGAATGAGATGAAATGGTATGACACACATTAACAACACAGTCATGACATATGACATAACAAGCATACTGAGTACATTACTGGCAAATTAAAAAGTGCATATCCATTAATTTTTTGATATGTGATGATATTTCAAGCCAATAAATATGAAATAGGTACTACATGGTGAAAAAGGGGGCTTTGACAATGGAAATCATATGTTTTAAATTAAACATTATAGTTAAGAAGCTACTGACTACTTCTGATGCTCAACAGCATTGCCTTTGCAAAGAGAGTCACCCCTATAGACCAAAGGGCAACATGTGGTTAAAGAAAAAAAAGATGTAGTGCTTAGGCAGTAAGGTCATAAATACATAGGCTACTGCTAGATCATAGGTGCCAAAGAAGAAATTTGAGAATGCTACAGAAGAGCATAAAAAAAAAAACGAAAGCCCCAGCCTTTGACTGGTCCCACACGTGATACTCAGTAGTCATGTACAAGGAAAATAAACAGAGCACTGCAGTACCCTTTGAAAATACAGCATGCACCTAAACTCCATGGAATTCTGTGTGGGATATACAAATATTTGCTATTTTAAATGAAAAGGATTACCACAGTATCCCAGGTGAAAACAACAATTGAGTTTGCAACAGTTGCTCCTAGCCAGACTATGTCTATGAGATTCAAAAAGTGAATTAGCAACAGAAACTACGTTTTAAAATGCCTTATATCAACTTAAAACCTTACTGACTTTCAGCAAGATGAAGTATTGTAAGGCAGTTTTGTATATAAGACTCGGAATTTTAAGTCAGACACTTTTTAAGACTTTTTTTTTTTTTTTTTTTTTTTAAAGGGGACCTACAGAGTCAAAGACATTCATAATGAGCCACATAGTGAACTCTTGCTTTGTTGTCTTGCTACAGGAAAACCACTTGCATCATGTTTTATGGTTATTCTTTGCGTTTCACGGGAAGACTGCAAAAAAAAATGAGGAAGGCAATGTTTCTTTCAAATAGACTGTGCTATTATGAATTTACCCTGGCTTTTCATTGATGGCTTGTTAAATGAACTTGCCACTATGAACTCCTGAGAACATGGTCAAAATCTTTCAAGGATAAGTATTATCACTGCTCAGTACATACAGCTTGCACTAAAATCAATAGGTCACAGCAGAAGTTCAGCATATTAATTCACTATTTTCAAGCTGACACTTTCATACCATATGGTGAACATGGATGGCATGACAAATACAAATGTTTGAGATTCATGTGTTTACTCCTGTTCTTCAAGTCTGACTTTTGACCTACCCTGGGAATATGCCACAAAAAAAAAAAAAAAAAAAAAAAAAAAAAAAAGCTGAGAACTGTTTTCTTACCAACAAGAGCTGCATGAAAGTCAACCAAGTTACTAAACAGAGCAGTCTTATTTAATATTCATTTGACACAAGGACTTACTGGCCACAATGAGCCTGTCAGCCCATGTACCTCTGAAGAGCAAGGAGTCTTTACCCCGAGAGTCTGTGACAACTTAGGAGGAAGTTGCTACCCAGTACAAGGCAGAGTAACTGAGTATGGACTTCAGACAACACACTTGCACATTTTTATCCTGTAGCAAAATATTTGTTCCCAAGTTATAAGCAAAATGAGCATAATGTACTTACATGGAATTGTAGTCCAAACTGCTATCTGGAGCGCTGAATGTAAAGCTTTATAGTTTTAGAGACATTTTTCTTAAGGAACTTCCTGACTAAATTATTTGGTTCCAAAATAATTAGTTACTATTTATGCTGTGTAAGTATAAACATAAAAATTCCCTCTTGATGATACATGATCAGTTTATCGTGGTGATAACAAAACGGTATCTAACAGATTTCTCCCTGATTCTGGAAGAACCAACAATGTATCACTGTACTTACAGGAGGTCCTGTGGAGGAGGAAAAGGGGAAAGAGGGGGGGGAAAAAAGACAAAAAAAAATAAACCGTAAGCTTATGAAGTTTTTAAAGAAAGACACATATATACAAATCCAAACACAAGGCCTCAGGATCGTAAGCAAACAATGCTGCTAATACACCGTACGCATTTTCCCATTCAAGTCACTTTTGGTTTAGTTGGGCTTTGCAACTTGTAAATACAGCTACTGCTCAAATGCATGCTCTTACCTTAACAAGGAAGCAAATTCTTCAGCTACAGTCATGCAATCTTATGCAAGTTGCTTCTCCATCCATTTCCATGCAATTTCATGCCAGGCCAAAAATACCAGCCATGGACCATGACTCATTTTGTCAGACTCCACACAAAGCATATGTAACCACATCACTAGTTTCAGTTAGCCACACGGTTGGGCATTTCATCACAGCTTGGCTGCAAAGTTGCACCAAGTACCCTTGGCATTTAACCTTGGCATCTAGTCAAGACATACGTGCACCAGCATCTTCCAGCCTTCCAACTTAGCCTACAAGGGCAGATTCAGTGGCCACCTGACAGTAGTGAACTTTCTTTTCATCACCTTCCTTTCTCAAGGCACACATATAAAATGTTCCCTGTTAAAATGTCACACTTCATGAAGTGATATTTGCACATTTTTTCAATTATTTAAACTCAAAGACTTTTGTATAGCAGTTCTTGGAAACATCATCAAAGGGCCACAAATCAAATCTACTATTTCAGTCTTATTAACTTGAGCAGCTGCAGCTCCCAAATCAATGGCATTTCATTAGCTTTTATGCCTCTCTCTAATTTCTGAATAAAGTGAAGTGCAAAAGGAGTATAAAACCGCAGCAGCTGTACTTGGAGATTGCTTTTAATATTGATAGCCTTTTGTTTTTAACAATGCAGTTTTACTGTCCTGTAACTAAGGCACTTTCTTTATACTGGTAAATATTCTTAAATGGCATTTTAAATTGCAGGTCTGTTTTTAAACAAGAAAGATCAATTTCCTTTGTTAATAGTTTAATGTGTGTTTATTTGAGACATAAAATGAATCAACAAGCATACTGCAAAGTAATTGCCAGGATCATCTGTAAGACAATCTTTAACCTCAGAATTCCCTTCTGTAGCGCAATGCTTTTTTCTCAAGTAAATACTAATCCAACCTCGAATGGAAACATCAAGGTGATTTATATTAACCTTTGGCAGGGTTTGGTTTCAGTTTTGTGATGCAGGAAAATATGGAAATAGTTTTTAAGAGCCAGATAAATAATCATTTACAAGATTAAGGAGGGCTACATAATGAATTTACAGAGACCAAGCTGATTGGAAGAATTCCCTAACGGGCAAAACAGACAATACAGCCAAGGAGATTAGAAATGCTCATTTTCTCCTGCATCAATTCTAGAAAATTCACCTTCGCTGAAGACTCAGTCCTGCAACATAATCGACAGTTCCAATTCCCAGGAAGAGGCACTCAGCATCTCACAACACTGTCCCACATGAAATTTCAAGCTCTACGCCAACACTCGGATTTTATTTCTCAACAGCCAGCTCCCTGGTACAGGATAACAAACCACCAAATGTTTTTCTTATTTACATGACAACTAACTTGCTACTTGTTTCTAGTAAACAGCAATTTCTCTCAAACTGAATATTCTATTTGTCACTTTATTTACCTGAACACTGACACTCTTAACATACTTCTTTCCTTCTCAAACTGTTCATCTCAAACCAAGGAGGCCTCATGCAATGCTGACTTACAGTATCCCCCCAGCTGCTGACTAACATGGAGTTACTCTGATTTGTGCAAGACTTAGAAGACACGGAAATGGTTTGACAATTACCGGTAATGTTGCCAATGGCACCACATCAAACATTGTGAGGTGTGACTACAAAGTAATGACTCTCAAGACCAGGTAACTATCTGGAAGGCCACCAGGTATATGCCAAGGGTCACAAATTTCTACAAGAGAAGCTTCAGAACTCTCTTTCAGAGCACACACGAAATAAAAATAAAGATGAAGGCATGCTGGGTATGCATCCTCCCAAAACCACGCAGACATCAAACAGCAATGAATCACAAAAGTGAAAACTTACCAGTCTCTCCTCTTCTGCCCCGCTTACCTCTTTTCCCTGGAGGACCTAAAAAGAAGATGGTGCGTTGTAACTTTCTTTCTTGAAATTACAACATGTAGAATATTGTTTGTGCTTGGATATAAGGCATTAAACAGATGCATTACATGTGATGCTCACAAATGGGTGTACAAGGCAGTCGGAGAAAAGTCCAGAGACTTGGCTGAGCAAGGGCAACAGATTACCAGAGTAACATACAGGAAGTTGAAGATAAAATGGAGAACTACATCACCCACTACAGGCTCTCAGAAAAAAAATGTCTGGGAGAAGCTGTAGAGGTCATCCAGTTCATTCTTCTTTCTCAAGGCAAAAGTCAACTACATCAAAAATATTATTGCAACTTCCACAGGCATTTCCCCCCTAGTATTTCACAGTTCTGACGACAAGAACATTTTTCTTTATGTTCAAGTTGCTGCACAGAAGTACATCAATTCTTCTGCTGTCCACCAGGGACCCCAGAGAAGAAATGACTCCTTTCCACAAAAACAAAGCAACAAAAACCAACACCAAAGTCTTGGTATTCATTTGAATTGCTACACCATTCTTTCAATCTTCTTAAACCTATCTTATCACAGAGCATTAAATTTCATTTAGTTATTACCGTATTAAGCACTTCCTCTGGAAAAAGCATCCAGCCTTTTCTTGAAAACACCAAATAATGATGAAGCTATCACCTGGCTCCCCACCCCTCAAGCACTAACATTGTATTTGTTGTTAGACAAGCTTGTCTAAGATGCTATGCTTCCAGTTTGTATCTGTTTGCTTTAACACACCAGCTTGGGCCTTGTTCGGTTTTTGCTAAGCAATCCTTTATTAGTCATACTCCTTTTTCCACAAATATTTACATAATACAGTCAATCTTCTGCAGCCTCTAAAGAAAACTAAAGTATTTTTTGTCCCTCATTTCTGCACTTGTCTTCAGACTGTAGCATCCTCCCTAAACTGCAGGCATGAGTAGCACATTCTTCCTTCTTGGTGTCCCTGACACGATGCTCCTGAAAGTGCAAGGAAAGCACACTTTCACTTCTCCTTGTACAGCTAGAAAGAAAGGCAACAGCTGTGGGGTTGAAACAGGACTGAAATGCTGCTGATAGCATCTCACAGACACAGGTGGGTGACTTTCCAAAAGTAACAAAGCATGTGGGAGCACAGGTACCACTGCTTGTGGCTGTGTCACACCGGTTGCAATAGAAATTAGTTGCACATGTGGGCTTGTGCAAATAATTAAGCTATAGTCACAAGTAGTTTCAATATTTTATAAATCATTTGAACCATCACCTCCTATATTTTAAATGCACATGAATTCTAAACTTCCCCCATTAACATATATTGCAAAGTAATCTGGTTTAAAAGACAAAGATGCTGAAAATATACTTCAGTGATTAGTTTGCCAGGGAAATAAAAGGATATTAATTAAAACAAACAGAAAACAACAAGAACACAAAGGAGAGGAGCAGCTGTTACACTGAAGATAGAGAGGTTTGCTCCTGTCAGAACATTATGTCTCACTAAAATACTTTTTTCTTGTTCTAACAACTACAGTGCTTGCATAATGCAAGAAAAGCTTATGGCAACAGCATTATAGAAAGCAGGAACAGCACGGGATATTCATTATCATCAGCATACCAACCAGATGAGAATATTTTGCTATTACACAATGGAGAAACAGGAAAAAAATATCACTTCATTGTAGAGAACCTGCACCTTGCTCCTGAAAGTCTCTGATTTCTCTGCAAGAGATCTGTATGGAAATGTCTTGCACAAGGTGCTTAGGTGCTTCCCCCTCTCCTGAAAGCTTTTATTTATTTTTTTTTTTTATTTTTTTATATTTTTTTTTTTGATTCCTGCACTGCACAGGGCTCTGTCAAGGCAGCAGCCTTTGTAAACCTTTCAGAAATTGTGAAATGAGAGGTGGATCTTGCCAACTTTTACTGGGTTTGGGGGGTCATTTGAGGAAATTATGTCTCTATATTTATTTTTATCAGTACAGAACAACGTTTTTTAAGCATTTCATCACAGATGGTTCCAGTTCACAGAAACAGTAATGCTGACATTTAAGGCCATCACTAGATGACCTACTACTTCAGAAAGTACGTGAGCTTTCATCTTTTCCTGAACAGGCTGCTTTCTAAATCTTAACTGCAAACATCATCTGTTGCTCCAAGAGTTTCCACTTATCAAAACCCGGGGTATTTTGCAGTAAATATTAATTTTCCATCTGTCTAGACTTTTATATCTTTGCGGTAATTGGAGGCTTTGGTGGAGACTCACTGGGGCAGCAGACGCAGTGAATAAATCTGTACCAAGCACATGCGTTTTACAAGTCCACACATTTTTACAGCTTGCACAAGATACACAACCTACAATGTAAATGTTCTGAACCTTCTCACCCAAGATAAAAACCTCTCTAGAATATTACCAGAAGTGTCTGTGCTGAACTAAATTCAATCCAGAGTATTTAAGTAGTAGTTTGTGCAAACATATTTTCATATTAAGAAAAAAAAAAATATTTCAAAAGAAAAACAAAGGTCAAATCTCATTGGAGTGAGCTGACTTAATAAAGATTAATAATCCTGAGCAATAGGCAAAAGCTAGTTTATAGTAGCAAAGTTTGCCAATACATTGTTTTCTTAAACTCACTAGATTTACCTATGGGGAGTAAAAGAAAAATGCCCAAGGATAAGCTGGTTTTCAATTTTAAATTATTTAAGCTTCACAATACTAGAAGGTTTTTTTATTCTGCCAAAAACATTTATGAACTTAATTTTTATGAACAGAAAGTTTAGAAATTATTTTTTCCTTCAAAATCAAAAATCAATGCAATTTCTATAAAGAGACTTTTGGAAATTCTTCAACTCTTCAAATGAAATTTGAAAGAAATGAGGTGATTTTTGTTTAAAAAAGCACCAGAGCCAATGATTTATCAAATCTATCTTCTAAAGCGCTACATGTTAGCTACTCAAAGTTTTGTCTATCTTACCTTAACTGGTTAAAAACAAAACAAAACAACAACAGCAACAACAACAAAAAACCCTAATCCTAATTATTAAAATCCTAATTATGTAGGCAAGTACACTGACATTATCAAAGGAAAAAGTGATACCAAACTAACAGGTACTCACCGACAGTACCAGTATGAGCTCCTACACCAAATCAGTGCACCAGCCTATGGATAACAAAGGAGTTCAAAATCCTGTTCCCTGTGTTACTGATGCTCTGGACATTGCTCACACATCTCCTGACATACAAGTAGTTAAAGATAATGAGTATTCCATGTGTACAGGAAAATAATATGTTCCTGGCTATTTCAAAGGACACCTATTTTGCATATATTTTACAGGAACATAAGAACTTGGCTGTCAAGTCAAGTCAGGAAAAAAAAAAAAAAAAAAGGCCCAATTACATTTTCAGTACAAATCCTGAGCAACTTTGCTGACATTAGTAAAATTACTTCAGTGTCATTAGACCTGAGACTACCAACCTTTCTGAAATCACGTGGTTAAAATATCTAGCACCCAACCAATCCACTCCTTGTAGTTCAACTGCAACACTGGCAAAATGACAGCTGGTGGTTGCATTTCCACCTTCCTTACCCTTGTTGTTCACATCCTGTCACTGGAAGGGGTTTGGGCTACAGCAAACAGGACTGTGGCAACCCCACCGGCTGAGCTCTCCTCCAACAGATGCCTGGGCAACATGAGTTTTGACAGAGACATTCACAGCCCTTCCTCACGGCACTGTAAACAATTCCAGCCTAGCTAGGGAAGAATGGGGAGGATTTCAATCTCATGCGCATGGTCTTACAAACACTGCATGGATCTGTTCCACCCTACTTCATTGGCCTTTTTGCTCTTCCCATTTTTCTCAGCTTTTTAAGCTCATGTAACATTTGGACTCTTCTTTCCTGCCACTCTGCATAACTATCCCACCTGCCATGTCCATCTTCTGCTTTGTACCTCAACCTGTCTGGGACAGCCTGCCCGAATTTCCTACTTCATAAAATCATCTGTTCCCTTTGAGCCTCAGCTGGATAAATAGCATTAATTGTTTCACACACACTACATCTTCTTTTTGGCTCACCATGAAACATCAGTGCATTGCAGTGCTTGGATAGGTGTCAGACGCTATTACACAACTTGGCTGAGGAGAAGCCAAAATCAGTCTATCTGATCCACAGTAAAGAAATCTGACCTCTATAGGTCAGATTATTATTATTTTAACCACTTAGAGTGTCTAGCCTAGCATTGTTTTGCTAGTATCAGACACTACTGAGGGAGCCAAAAGGATCCCATGACCACCACCTGCAAGATAGCCAGAACCGCACATACACATATACATTTCCTCTCTCTTTCTCTGGTAGTTAAACATGTTTGAAGCATGAAGAGTAACATTCCTTCCCAAACCTCTGTCATTATTCAGTATTATCATTCTGAACCAATTTTATAACCATAGCAATGTCTACTGCTTTTTTTTTCCCCTTAACCTTTTAAAATTGTTGGCCCAAGAAGCCATGTGTGATACTAAATCACCATGTATAACCTACTTCAAGTATTCGTTTCTCATTATCAATACTGTTTACTATCTTCTAAAATCACAGACATCTCCTTCAACATTATGAGACCAAGAAACGTACTATCCAGCTTCTTGATGTCATTTTGCTATTTAACAAATTTTTATATTCTCTTATTTGTTTTACTCTTTGTAAGGTGGACAGACCATATATTTTCAACACTTTCATCTGAAATGTCTCCATACCATAAACTATTCTTATTATTACATTTTTCTAAGCTTCCTCTGATCCTGTAGCCACAGTGTTAGCACAAGGCTGAAACACTTCATGCTTCAGCCCAAGCCCTGAGCTCTGACTTGAACACAGCTCCTGCAAGAGGAGCGCTACTCTGTAAGAGCTGCTCTACACCAGAATCTAGCAGCTGGAGATGAAAGGAGCCTGATGTTGCCTTTCCTGCAGAACTGGCAAGGAGCACCTCCCAGTCCTCCTGTTCTCAAGCACTTCCCCAGGAGCAGGTCCTCTTTCTATAGAGCTGCCTGTGTGCAAAACTTGTTTTCAAAATTTCTCTAAGGACAGCTCAATTTAAATCTGCAAATCTCATTCCGTTTCATCTCACCACCTAACGATACAGAGGCAAAAAAGGAAATCAAAGGAAAAAAAAATCTTAAGCAATAATTAATTTCTTCAATTATAAAGTAAAAGATAAGCATTTAGAAGCAAAATGTACATAAATTTCAGTTCTTGGCTACAGATAACCCCTGAACACCCTTTCTAGTTTTCTATCTACCCTAGAAGTCCAAAGATGCTTTCCTTCCCTAGGAGCTGTGGAGAGGGCTGCCCAGCAGCCTTGCTGTTTGAGCACTCCCAAATCACCACCTAACTTCCATTTTGATCTCCCTCCAGCCACACTCCTTACAGGTTTATATTTCTGACACAAGTACGCTTTCCCCACTTATTCATATCCAGACCCAGACAGGGAGTGTGCCTGGAGTCAGCCATTCCCTCCCCAGCCACTGGCTGTGGGGTAGGGGGAAGCTGTCTGTAGCTTTGTGAATGCTGCTAGTGTTGCTCCCTGCGGCAAGAGGCTTGAGTGCTTAAGGGATATTTCCTCTTTTAGTTGCTCTGCTGGCCACCAGCTCCCAGCCCAATCTACAGACTGAACTCATTAATCACTACATAAAACCTCAGTTAACCTTAGCTTCTCTGAATGCCATGATCTAAGGTGGGTTACCTACTTTCTGCAGACATCACACATGATCTTAATAAAACAGACAACAGATGTGAGGACATACTGTTCTGTCTAAAAGCTTTCCTCACAACTAGTTTGCATTTTTATTCCCCCCCCCCCGTTGGCACCCCCCCCCCCCCATTTTTTTAAATTATTCTTGCTTTAATGCTCTACACAAGCGACTGGCATTCCAGCAAAAGTGGCACCACTATCCTACCTAAGAGACCTCCACTATCCTACCGAACAGACCTACAGGCTGTTTTGCATTACTCTGCATCCCCGTGTACTCTAACATGTTGCCCCATCCTTTGCCACAGCTGTAGATCTAGGAGTGCCATCAGTGACCTATTCACAAATATAACACAAACCTTTACTGAATTACAGGAGTCCTGTGCATGCATTACAGTCCCAAAGTTTAATCATACTGACATTTTCTCTTTTCCTTTCAGTAGGAGGAAGACTGAGGTAGGAGATATTGCTGCTTACTGGACCTCTTTTTATGAAGATTTATCAATGCAGAACAAATATGTCCCCAGACTCTGCACCTTTCACAGGTTACACCACCACCACCAAAGTGCTGTGGCAGAATATGTTTAGCTGATGGTACTTAAAATGCTGTCAAAGGTCACCATGTACACTTATATGATAACCAACAAAATGATTCACCTCAGATCATAGCTTGTGTGTCCAGCTACAAGATGGAATGATGATCTATCTTGCCAGAGAGTTTGAAATAGTTCCTAGTGGCCTGGGCTGGAACCGTATGCTGATTCCTGCAGACTAAAGTTTAGTGGTCTCACCACTGAAGTATTTTAATGAACATATAACACTTCATGCACACATGGTCATCTTTGCAAACACAGAAATAGCTGCTATCACCTGGCTGAGAAATATTGCTGAAGGACAGCTGAAGTATGTAGGGATAGCTATTCTATACCAGAAAGGCATGAAAGTCTTCTCATCATTTCAACTTGCCATTCCATTGTATTGTTATCATGCCATATCAATAGTTGGCCCTATGATGCAAAAAAAAACATTTGTTGGAGAGAGGAAAACTCTAAAGCTAAATTTCATTTAGCTTTTTTAAGTATTAATGTAGATGAAATAAGGTATCAGAATTAAATTCTTTCCCCTCAGAATTTGAATTTTCTTTAGGAACAGATTCAGATACTTTCTGAGGACAGTACGGTTGTTTAACTATGCTCTAAAAAAGTAGTTGTATAAAAGCAAAAGCTTCAGAATTAAGAGCTCTTAAAAACTAATCCTGCATCCACCTTCAGGAAGTCACTTCATATCTCAGCAACAGGAGTTCTACCATAGGAAAATGGCAAGCAATTATAGCATGATAACATTGGAAAGTACAACTTTTCTCAAACACAATGCTAAAACTTTGGCTATGTGGCACTGTGCATGCAATTGCAAGTCAGTGAACTAGATGGACCACAGCTGGAGGAAAATCCCACTCAAGCACCCGCCCGCCCATTAAATAGCCTCTCCATACTTGTGGGAGGTGCACCATGGGCTTGGCTTTGCTTTGGGGCAGTTGTGAGCCACGTGGCTCACCTCAATGCACACATTGTCTGCGCTCAGCATTTGAAAATGATGGTTCTTCAGAGGCATATCACTGTGTGAACTTGGAGTATCTTTTTTCCCCCCACATGGTAATAGCAGAAGCAAATAAGAATATAAAAAAAACAGCCAGGGTATCTCAATCTTTCACTTCAAGTTATGGCAACACAGGCAAAGCTAGAATTTATTTTTTTGGTCTTAAACAGCTGGCTTTGTTTCAAAAAAGAAACACCAATAGACTGTGGTTCATTTTTGGCAAAAACACATGCCTCTGAAAACTGAGTCTCACAATGGCAAGGGAGATGCAGTGCCAACAATGGTATGTCACCTGCTCACAAACACTTATCACCATCAATCGTGTTATTTTCACTGGCAGTAGTGAAAGTAAAAGTACCTAAGGATCAGTAATGGTATGGTGGCAGATTACTCTAAATGCTCATCACAGCTTGGGAGTTTTGCTGCATCTTCAATGAGTACCAGTTTAGATCAATATAAACATTTCTGAAAATCTCACATAAGGTGGTGTTTAAAAGTTATCACTTGAAATACCAAACAGTGATCTGAAACCAAAGTATGACATTCCACTATCAATTTTTCACAGTACTGCTACAGTACATACAGCAACAGTAATTTCTGGAATACAATAGCACATTTTAAAATAAATCTAATCCTAATTTTTAATCTGAAAGTACTAATAACACTGTCTTTAGCTTCATTAACAGGAGATAAATATCCTTTTGTGTACTATGTATATGACATTGAAGTTGTTACTGTATTACCATATATTTTCTACATATTTAATCTGCATTTGAAACAAACAGTGTAAATGTAAATTGCTTACCAAGAATATTTGTTCACAAGTCATAGCCGAGCCAAATACACATTTAAGTGACTACAGTCACTTTCAGGTTTGAAGTCTCTTGTAAACCTGTAGTGGTCTACCTTAACTTATTTGCAAGCTACTAATTTTTTCTAGATTTTCTGGTCTTCCTTGTCAGCTCAAGAGCAATCCTAAAATCCAAAGTATTGCCACAAACAAGTAATATTTCCACCAAAGAATTTGTCTTGTCAATTTAATTTGATTCTTAAAATTTTCTCCTGCAAAGTCACTAAACAGGTTTTCTAGATTTTTGAAGATGTGGAAAAGCAACAACATATACTGTTAAAACCCTAAAACATAAATGAAACATATTTTATATCTTAAACTATCTCCACTTACATTGTGGAGTCCAGGTGTCTCCTCTTTCTACAGATTTGATCTGCATGCTTAACTTTTAAGCCATGATTGACAAGACTTTCATGATTCTGATGACAGATTAAAATGTTCATTGAATTTAGAGGGTTTTTATTTCAGTTGTGACAGCAGTGCACTGGGAGACAATGAAATACAATACCAGGGGATTAAAGGCAGCACAGAACTAGTCAGGCACTGGTACTGCAATCATCTTGGTCCAACCCACACATGCTGATCACCCATTTAAACATAAAACCCTACCCTGAGCACAGCATATTCCTTTCAGTCTTACTCACGTGCCTCCTCTCATTTCTAATATAATAAATATATCATCTGATGAGGAGCTTAGTGACAGCTGCAGAAGTTAGTTCTAATTACAAAAAATAATAAGTGGCTTTAAAAGGTTCAATAAGTCTCTATTGCATAACAGTACCAAAGCAACACAATTCTTGCTTACAAACAAAAGTAAATAAATAAATAGAGTGCCATGACTGCCCTACTCCACAAATCCAAGTATCACAATTTCCTCTGGAGAATCTATAAGAGCACCTCCTTTACTGATGTGCCATTCATTTACAAAAAGGGAGAACAACAAACTAAACTCACTCACTTCCAAAATAGCTTGTTTGGATTAGCCCAGGAGGGACAAAACTGCAAAAGACCAAGAAGTAATAAAAGGAAGTAACTCACTCACTTTGGTTTACATCTTACAGCTGCCTGTGTACTTTTCCTGTGATCCTGGCTCTGGTTCCTAAGGAGACACATATCCAATCTGACAGACAGCAGTAAAATATTTTTATTATCCTGAGCTACATTCTGCTCCTTAGCCTCAACTATTTCAACAATATACTTGCCTGAAGAAAACAAAACAAAAAAAAAGTACTGCAAAATCAAGTCTTCAAAGAAAGTACAATCTGTATTCATCATATCCTGTTTTAAACACTCTCATGAGACCATGCTCAGTGTGCCTTAGATCCACTGAACATTACTCCAGGTTGAGATGCGAGTGCACTGTGTAATCACAACAAAACAGACTTCAACAGATGCCAAAACAGTCAGGAGTTGTATTTTTCTTACTATAGATGTCTCTTTCAAAATGTAACAGAACAACCAAAGAAAGTTGTAATAGGTCAGATTAAAGATTAAAGAATTGATGGATGAGGGTTTATTATAATTGTATAGTGGCTTGCTTCATTATGTTTCCAATTATTTTAAGTTTTTTGTTGTTGTTGTTTTTGTTTTTTAATAAAAGCGTAAAGCTTAGTAAATGGCCCACATTTTGAGAGCTCACAGAAAGCTGCATGAGGGAATGGATGCTCTCAGCTGCTTCTCTGCGACCAGCTGTACCTCCAGTAGCTTGGAAAACATCCAATGCCGTTAACTTTGTCAGACAACTGTTACCCCATGTTGAACTTAAAGAACTTAATCCACTCTGTTATTGCCTTTTCACAGGTGGAACTTGTGCCCTTTTCTTTTATCAAGGTCTGTCTCGTGACATAATAGAGACTCCAAAAATCTAATGACTGTTCACATTATTTTACATAGATCATTCTTTACCCATACAAAGAAAATGGACTAGAACAAATAAGGAAAAAAAAAAAAAAAACATCTCTAGAAAAGCACATGGAGTTAATCTATCATTTTAGATTGCCAGACACACAAATATACATTCAGAGCTGAGTGCGCGCACAAAAGATCTTTCTACCTAACGACAATTCCAGAGGGCCTTATCAGCTTTGACTGAGGCAAATCCTCCCCTGGAGCTATGGGACTTTGACTTGGGCAAGTGCTGAATAAAAACCAAGCATCCTGAGATTTGGCTCAGTCTCAAAGGGAAAACAGCAATGGATATTCTTCATAACATAATACAAAGCTAACTGTCATCTAGCATACAGTAATTTACACATGCAACTGTGTAAATATGAGTTAAAAGAATTCATATTCTTTTAAAAAAGAAGTAACTCACCAGAATTACCCACCCTCCTATCATTTATACTTGAAGATTTAGCTGCAAAACTTTACTTACAGTATTTTCCAGGGAATGAAATAAAGAGATTAGCAGATTTTTTTACATACCTACCACAAGCAGAGTCATAGCTAATTAGATTGGTACATAAATCAATCAAGTTAAGTTGTATCCATGCAGGAGTTATGGAAGAAATGCACCTGATTCAGCAGGGCAAGCTCCTGTGGCTTTCCATCTGCAAAATGCAACTGTAGCTTTCCACAACCGTGGCAATAACATCTGGAATGAAATTAGAGTACTGGGGAACAAGTCTGGAAACAGAGAAATGTTAACTTTTTGCCTTTTATCTACAATCTAAGTTGCAAGGAGCCTGGCATGTTCAGTGTGAAGAGTTACTGAAAATCTGCCTCTGAGCATCACAGTACAACCTTCAGGGAGCTGACCGTAATGGAAGACCATTCTTTGGGCAGATATTTGAGCAAGAGTTACATCACCAACCTGCCCAGATGTGACATATTCAAGGTGTCACAGACTGAATAAACCACTTTATACAAACATCTTTTTTTTTTTTTAGTGAAACAGGACAGATGACTTAACACCGCCTCAACAGAACGGGATGTTGAAAAGCGTTAAGCTCTGTATTACACCTAAAGTGCTGTCCAGAGTTAATAAATTTACATGGTGCAGTGCTTAAATATCCAGAAAGCAAAATTTAAGGGAAGTTAAACATTAGCACTTTGCTATGACTAAGTGTTGCATTTTTCCAGAGGCAGGGAAAAATGGCATTCATAACATAATGGAAAGTTATAGTCATAACCCCCATCAAGGTTAAACATTAATAAAAAGCATCTTTTAAAGCTTAATCTAAACCTCAAGGACTGTGTCTCCGAGTCAGGAAGTGAGAGGGTTAAATAGGGCTAAGAAGTCTGGTCATGCTCCTGATGGTGTCACTGTTCTGTCCTAGTAAGGGCCACAGACCTGTGGAAAGTGTTCATTAAAAGAGCCACACGTCTGTAGAGCACTCGGGCAGAGATTTAAAAAAAAAAAAAAAAAAAAAGCTTACAGCTCTGCTTAGATACCAAAAGCAGTAATATGAACTCATAAGTTCCTGAACAAAACACTAACTTGGCAACCACGTTTGGAACAAGTTACAGTTTGCATACAAACCTACTTGGCAAGCCAGACAATGCCGTGTTGGAATAATCTCTTCTGGATAAAGGCAGAGATGAGCCCTGTGGTGTCAGTCATGGGAAAGCATGCTGGGGTCTGGCAGGATTTCTGAGATGATAATACAAGGTCATAATCATCTGCTGAACACCGAAATCCAAACATCACTTTGGAATTAAGGCCCCGATATCAAGTCCTAACTAAAGGGACACTAATGTAATAGGCAAAAGCCTATCCAGGCTGAGAAGAGAATGCAAAGCCACTTGTTTGCTGTGGCTTTCAGATACAGCCTTAAAATAGGCAGTGCTAGAGTGCACATGTATACCCGCACCAAACAGTGAGCTTTAGTGGACCCAGAAGAGGTGGCCCCTTCCTGTGGACCACACAACCCAAGTCTGGAAGTCTACTCAGTCAGATGTGCTGCAAATATAACAGACCAAGTAGAGCAAATATAGCCATATAATTACAATTATATTACAAGCAATGCCAAATTGCTTTAGAACAGAAGCAGACACAAAGGAAGAACACCTCCAAATACCAGAATCTATGGTGTTGAAAGCTGTATTACGTTCAAATATTTCTGGATGAGGATAAATGGGAAGACAAAAATCCGCAGCAGAGTCAATAGAGGCAGCCCATTCACCTTTACACTCTTAAAAAGCTTGCTGAGTTTACCATAGAAAGAGAACTTTGACAGCCTGATGCTGAATAACGTAGTTATTACCTATCAAAAGAACCATTTGGCAAGGAACAGGAGGGGGAAGATAAGCTTTCTACCTTTTGGGTCTTGATTTCTCGCAGAAACAACATCAATGACAAAAAAAGTCCAGATTTTAGCTCTTTCCTTTTCGTGGTCTTCAATGTCATTGCTGTTTGTTCAGTAGGTCTCCCTCTTCTCATTGCCACAACAGTCAAAGAAAATGATTGTCCCTCCACTTACGGAACAATCAGTAAATGCACCTAGCATATGATGATCCAACTTTTTATCATTGACACATTCAAAGATGCTACTATTTTCCCTCTTCCACAAGATAACCACGTATAAACAAACTTTTCTCTAAAAGCAAACCAAAAAACACCTACTAAGACAAAAGCCCAAGGAGGGAAGAAAAAAAAAAAAA
This sequence comes from Oxyura jamaicensis, assembly GCF_011077185.1. NCBI lineage: Eukaryota > Metazoa > Chordata > Aves > Anseriformes > Anatidae > Oxyura > Oxyura jamaicensis. The sequence goes on along the minus strand of NC_048896.1, from coordinate 21,026,704 downwards.
AAAAAAAAAAAAAGAAAAGGCCCTGCTGTTTGGTTCAGAAGGTCTCTGAGCCAAGTTTCTTTCAGGATTATAAACTTGGTAGCCTTCTTGGCCTTGCCTGAAGCCTGTCTGGAATGACCACAGACAGGGCACGGCCCCTGCTGAGCCTCAGCTCCCCCAGTTTTGAAATAAAGATAAGGTAAGCAATAGACAGGGTTGGTTAGGGCCAGCTATGCAACATCTAATTCCCTCCAGTCTATTCAACAAAAGCTTTTTACATTGAGATTAGCAGAATATAAACCCTTTTCTCCTCCTGCCAAGCCACAAACTTTAACACCAGATACCAAATATTATACATTTAGTACACGGGCTGTTATTTTTTCCTCTGCAAAGCACTTGAGATCTCTGGGTGAAAAAAGCTAAGAGCCAGTTGCCACTGCAACACTATTACTCTTGGTACCAATAGTACACTGCCCATCTTAAATAATACTGAATTAACATTCCAGGGTAAAACAAAGCAACTTTTGCCAGTCAAAACATAAAATTCATGTAAACTAAAAATGCTTATCTTGGATATACACAAGAAAATATTGCCACAATAAGCTCGTAATAAGTAGTTGCCTCATTTGTCAGACCACATCATGTGATCTGCAAATTTTGCAGACATGATGTGGTCTGCAAAAACTTCTAAGTTCCTCTGAAGAGTTTGGTTATAGATGTTATGGCCAGAGAGTCACTGAAGTCTTCATCACATGCCTTATCAGAAAGCATGCATCCTGACATTTTTACAACAGAGTATGCAATGTACTTCAATAACTGAGGAAGAACAAGTCACAGTGGTGAAGCTTTTTGAAAACAGATTATTATGTCTGCTTATAGAAGGCAGATTGAATATGCAAAGCAGTTTGCTAGCACTAGTGAAATAGCAGGCGCTTTGCTACCATGGAGCTTTTGGAAATCTTCCAGTCCTTATCATCTTGTTAATAAAGATTTTCACTGCAGGACCAGCAGGTGATCAATGAAATTACCTTCCAAAGTCTTCTAAGTTGTATAAACATTTCTAAGATATTGTTCAGTGATGTCTCTCAGTTCTCCCAAACTAGTGAATCTATCACATAGAAAGTAGAGAGAAGTACTTAGTTAACAATGGCACCCAAGTTATTTGCTCAGTATGCAATGTAAAATCTTCTTCACTGAGTTCTTCATTCATTGCAGAGAGCTGAAAATTACAGTAGTGACTCTAAAAGAATCCTTGCCCCTTTTTGTTCTGCAGTAAGAAATTCAGCACCAGAGAGACAAAAGGGTAAAAAAACCTCTATATTGGAGTAGTCGAAAATACTCATTCATTACACTGACGGTGCTGGAGTTTGTCTATTCCTCCCTCTTCATGCAATCTAAATACTCCTCACAGCCTCCTGCATCCTGCACAAACTCCTGATACTTGAAATCAGTCTCAGTTTTCAACTGAGGCTTCAAGCTAACTAAAATCTAGTTTATTTAAACCTAGTCAAAACCTAAACTGAATGTGCATCAAAAATGGTACTTAGTTCAGAATTCTCCTGCAGGTATGACCATTTAAAAATCTTTTCAGTATCTCTATTATCTTTGCCCTAATCTGCTATTTTCATCCTCTCAGGAGCTGCACATTTCTTTGGTTTCTCTTGAGAACTTAGGTGCTCAGGATCACATCGCCAGTGAAAAATACAAATACAGATGAGCCCTTAACATTACACCTATTCATTTTTCTCTTGAAGTAACACATACTACCAATATAAAAAAAGACCTTGAGCCACTAAGTATTTACAATTACTATACTTTGTACATGAAGATAGATACTTTATTTACCATCAGTTCTTACAGTAGCCATCTACCATAAAATTTTCACCAAGTAACACTACAAAGGATCAAGTCCACTTTTTATTTTCTAATGCAGATTGACTCTACTTCCTCTAATGTCCTATTACATTAGGGAAGAGAAGAACTGTTCTGTATTCACAAATCATAACAAGCTGTCTCTGAAACATGCATTTAATAGGATTATTATGCATGAGAATAATATTTACATTGCTATGTTTATTACTGTTTCTGGCAGTGCAAGGTCAACACATATACATCTACAGCATTCATAATATTCACATACTATACTACGTTTCGATCCTGCAAATCCTTTTCTCATCCCAGTACTATAAGACACAATTTCTATTCTATCGTAGCAGCCTGAAGTGTTTTAAATCCAATCTCATGACAACAGGATTAAGAAATAAACTCAAAAACTGGTCTAAAAAAAACTGATCTAAACAAAAACCTTGAAGACAACAAATCAGAGAAGACAACAAACCAGAGAAGCAGTCTGTACAGGACCATCAGTCTTCTGTCTTCAAAATGATAATATTTTGAAGACATTTTTAAATTACTTGAAGGTCAAGACTTCTCAAAACTCACCACTGCTAATAATAGGAACCATTTACCAAACACTGCAAGATCCTTAAAGCATCATGTATAAACATAATGTATGCCAGAACATCGCTATTGACATCGTATGTTTTCACATCAGTGACTTTAATGTTATCGCTACAGGAAGCCTGATTGTTTTCTTAATAGTAAGCTATCTTCTTCAGGAGCCTATGCCAATTAGACAATAGTCATGTGCAAACTTGCATACTGGGATTTTGTTTCTCTCTAAAGCAATGAACTCTAAAGACATCTGCAGCTGGGCATAGTGCCCAAGCTGGTACAATTACAATGTTGTGCCAGCTACTCATTGTTTAGAGTGATGGATTTTATATCTGTCCATGCTATCTTGCTGGAGTCAACAATACTTTTTTATTGGAAGCAAGTTGGAATGGCAGAAGCCTTTGCCAATTCCCAAGTGCAGCAGTGTGTTTCTATAGCCTTTTCCTAGGTAACATTATATAGCAATTTATATTGTGTACCCTGCCAGCACTTTATCCTGAACAGGTGCTCAGCAAGCTTTCAGACTATTACAGTGTGACCAATGTGAGAAAACCAAGGCATGAGCAAGCCAGCCTTCTCCACAGGACAGCAGCATTAGCATGCCAGCAGACTGGCACGTGAAGTTGAAGAGCCCTTCTGTAGGATCCTGCCCCATTTATTCCATCAGGGATCATATGTTTTATGGACAGCGGCAAACACCTTTTAAGCTTTGAAACAACAGACCAAATCCTAGCTCGGCACTAGTTTTCAGTTGTATTCACAACTAAGAGAAGCTTTTTGGCTTCTTCTGAATATCTTGCTGATATTCAGCCAGCACAGAATGCAGTATGATCCAAGGCGTATTCCCAAGGCTTATTCTAGTAACACTAATAAAACAAATACCTTTGGTACCATGAATAAAATAGAACTGCTCATTTACATATTTGAACTTATAGACTTTGTAAAAAGGGTTGTAATACTTCATACAATGGGGAAAAATACTAAATATTAAGTGTATGGCTGAAATGTATAGCATCTTGTCTGGCTGGCAAAGCAGCAATAACAACCAATGGAGAATTCTCTAGAAACCATTGCTGGATAAAAAGCAAAAAAAATAATCCCCTCTCTGCCTCCCATCCTCATGCAAACGCTTCTGCTTAGAACATAATTCATTATGGGACACTTCATAAATACTGAGACTGTACTAAATGTACTTAATACTTTATCTACCATACTTGTAAATCCACTCTGAAGATAGAAGCACAAATGATTGTGCAAAAAGTAGGTGCAACCATAAAAAAAAAAAAAAAAAAAAAGTAACTGAAATAACCTTATACAAATTATTTATTAGAAATAAATATATACAGGCAACTACGAACAGCTTTGAAATGTTATTCCAAATGTAAGCGAGTGAGAAGCTGCTTGTATGTGGACAAGCCATAAAGGGGAATGGCCCACTACAGAGCATGCTCACAGGAACACACTGAAATTGCCTTAAAGAGGTTCCCAGAGAGACCACAGGCTGCATCCTCTGCCTTTGAAAAGGCCTGCAGAGATCAGCACCAACAAGTCCTGAAAACTGCTAAGCACACGTATGTGGGCTGCCTTCAAGCAACCTTCACTGCGGATTTACTGTGAAATGCACTGGTAGTATATAAACTGAGCCCATGATATCCTGAACACAAGACATTTCCAGATTCATCATCTATCTGTGCTACGTGATTCTGGGCTGCAAAACCTCCCCAGGCCTCAGCGTCTCAGCATTAAATAGGTACCACAATCCCAAACTCTGGGTGATGCTGATAAATGTGATGTGTGTAAGGCAGCTAGAGATGGTTGACCAACATGCTGTAAAAGAGCAAACTGTTACACTTCCATCATCATCTGCTACTCCATGCTTGGGAATCCAGTTTTAGCAAAGCAAATTGTACAGAAAGTCACAATATCTTCATGGACCTTTTAAGGAGCCAGTTAAAAGTCTTACCAAAACTTCTCAGGCATCTACAGGGCATTATCTGTGTGCCACAAACAGAATCAATAACAGGTCCGGTGGCACAGTACGTTGCATTGTATTGGGCAGCAGGGGTTGAGGCAAGAAAAGGGTTATCAGACAGTGAGTAATGGGACACCTGCTGTCACCTATAGTCTGTTTTGAATCCAGGCTATACAGTTTCATCACTGACAGCACAGAATGTGAGTAATGCTGCAGGCCAAACAGGGACCTGTCTGTCTGCCTCCCGGTGTTTGGGCAAAATGTCCCTAGAAACTGATGTAGTAGCAACATTCAAGAAATGCAAGAATCATGGTTGGATCCCAGCCACTCTGCAATAGCATTAATGATTCACGCTGTGGGCATTATTCTTAAATTCTATTAAACCTTTCACTGTATGAGAGTCACATACGTGGAGTCAATATGGCCTCTTGGGACTACACAAAACATTCATCCCTTTTAAAACCTGTCAGCACTGAGAAGAATTTGAACTATATATCTAAACCGGAGCCTGAGGGCAGACAAGAGCACTGCAGAGCATCCAGGCACAGTCTCACTCACTTTGGCCTGATCCGCTGACACACTGACCCAGTACACCGCTCAGGATCCACCTCCCAAGCAGAGGTGCAGGATGGGGCTCCAGGCTCAATGGAAACAATGTAAGCTCTGCTTATTTGTCATGAGCAGGATGTGGGGCTAAGATCTAGAGGCCCTCTTTGTATTTTAACTCCTCAGCATCTCAAAGAAGGTAAAGAGAAACATTTACAGGTGCCAAGGACTGCAGGAGCTGGGTCTTCAGCCCCACTAAAATCAATAAGGTTGTTTTCTCTCTCCTCTCAATACATCACTGTAAAAGTGAGGAACTTTCTAGTTATCACACTTATGCTGCAGGACTCTATGGCAGCTCCCCTCTCAATATGAATCAGCAGTTCTTGCTCTTCCTTTTTTTCTAGTTATCTTTTTTTTCTCTAGCAGCTTCCACTAAATTTGAAGATGTTTTCTCTCATGTGATCTGCAGGATTTCTGCTACCTACTGCAGCAGGACACACTGCAAAAAGCTCAGATGACTCTACACCTATTTCTTAAGTTATCATGGGTCTCAAAAACCTGAGTATCAGCAGAAATATGTGCAAATGCTTTTTGGGTTAGCTAAAGCATATGCATAACATGGTATTCAGATCATTATTACACACTTTGAGCTAATGAAACCTATGAGCAAGAAGCTCCCTGAGAAACTGGCTTAATAAGCTGGCAATACAGCGGCAGCCAACTCCGACAAGGCATTTTGCTTTCTAGAAAGGATTTCAGAGAAGTGGCACTAAATCAATAGCTACTTTTCCCCTCTGATGTTCTGTAGGCTCGTTGGCCAATTTAGAATTGCTGTCTACCTAAAAAGAATAAACTTAAAATCATTTCATAATCCTCCAAATTTCTCTTAATCACTTGAAAATACAAACCTGGCTTCCAATGTCAACATCAAAGTAAAAGAAAATCTGTTTAGGCACCCTTTCACCTTGCCAGAACTCAATTGCAGAGGGGAGTGCTATGCTTCAAGCCAAGACATTTGCAAAGAAAAAAGCTTCTACAAAGTGCCTCTGATATTTCATTTTTTATCACTCAATTACTTGAGTTCTGTGGCACCCTTCCATGTTAGTACAGAGAGGTTTGAGTGGAGGGGATGGGCAGACCAGAACCACAGACAGGGAGCACAAGAGCACTCCATTTATTACCATATTCATAAACACAGGGCTCTTATATCACCAAATAAGTGACCACAAACAAGACCTTATGGCAGGGCTGCCCTTAGCCTTTCTGGTCAATATGCCACCAGAACTCTCATTTCCATTTTGCATGTCCCCAAGACTAACCAACCCAAGGCACTGACTTGAAAAATGAGACTTGACTAAATCCACCCAGCTCTAACTGACTAGATTAATCCAGCATGTGGCGGATAACAGATGTAACATTTCTTATAATCCATACGGGCAGGATGCCAGAGCAACTACAGCAGCAGCAGCCACTAATTAGCTTCAGGGAAGGAGGAAGTAAAAGAGATTGGTCTGGGGCTGTAGAAGACCTACTGTGGAAAGCAATAAATAGGTAAGAAAGTCCCAGGGCATGGAAAAGGGAGAAACATAATCCATGGATGTCTGATACCTCATGGAAGCTACAGCCTGAGGAGAACAACTGGTAGATGAAGTAGCTGAGCTTTCATCAACACACCTTGTATACTCTCGGGTTGGAGCATGGATCCTGTTCCCCTGGTACTGGACAGGTCTGATCTGAACTGTGGGGCTGAAGCTCTGGTTTGTGCATGATAATGCATGTGCTCATGGAACAGGAATCACTAATGAGCCACTGTATCTGCCTCACCAAAGAAATCTGCCTCATCCAATCTCCCACGACTAACTGTAGGTGTTAGCATGTGCTGTCAACGGTCTAGTAATATGAAGAATCCTAACTGCTTCAGCAAAGTTCTTAGGAAAATTAGTATACTGGATGAAAAAAAATGGAAGAAAAAAATATTTCAATGGCCTCAAAAAAAAAAAAAAAGCACAATAACAAAGAAACAAAGTAGATGAATTTTTCAATGCAATGTACAAATGATGTATTTTATTTATTTATTTTTGGAAAGGGTGATAACAAAAAATATTAGAGGAAAATATAGAACATCATGCCTCACAGCTGAAAACATGCCAGGGCATCTGCTCCTACAGAAGCAAATCACCTTTAAATGACAGAAATCACTTCTGGAGAAAGACTGTTTTTAAACTGCATGATTTCTCTTAAACAAGGAAGTCTTTTTGCATTTATATAAAGCATGCATTCTAGACAGACAAGGAAAGAGACATAGGACTGCTGTCAAGCTTTCTCCAAGCTTTAGCCATTTGATAAAACCTTTGATAATGTATTCATGAATGTTTAATCTGAGGCTTTAATTTTCAAACAGCTTCCTAACAAACAGATTTATTTCCCATCCATATTCTGCCTTCATATAATTATCGTTTTGCAAGTTATTTTCTATATTGATTAGCCCAGCAAGGAACATGTCCATCATCTAAAACCTAACTATGCTTATCAAAAATGAGAGAAAACTAACGGCAAAAAAACTAGTGTTTACTTAATCAAAATAAAAAGGTACTTTTCTGGCATATGAGGCAAGCACTAAAATGTAGGCCTTTCAAGTACTGAAATGTAAATTAACAATTTTCTTCATCTCTAGTTTGCTTTAAGTGTTACTGCAATGGTAATTTATTGCAAAGTGTTGAGAATAAATGCTTTTCTCACCACTTTCATTTCAAACACTAACACTTCAGTTTGAATGTCCAGAAGAATATACTAGATTGAAATTACACATGAAAGTATATCTTCTCTACCAACATCATCTGAGCTTAGAAAAATAATAGCACTTTGCAATGAGTGAAACAATTATTTTCAGTCCGGTATGGGGTGATGAAAGACAGAAGGACAGCCAGAGAACAGGACTTCTAAGCTCATGAAAGACAATGCCTATGATACTTTTCTTGAAGAACTGTTTACAAGGATAAACAAAGCCATTAGAAAAAAAAAAAAAAAAAAAAAGATATGGACCTTCTATAACTGCACTAACTAATGTGCAGACTGATTTCTAAAGATATTAATAAAAGAAGGAAAAAAAAGAAATCAGCCAGCTGCAGTGTATGATTGTAAGAAGCTTTGAAAATCATGAAGAGCTTTCAAGGGCAGCTACTGTCACTTCAGAATTCAACAAATAATTTCAGGGTCTAGATGTTGACCTCTCACACCATAGCAGAGTACACCATTCACTATTTGTAACAAATGACAATTCTTCAGTTAAAAGAGTTGTTTAAGCAATTTCTTTAAAACTTGACTGAACTTGATGCTGTTGTGTTAGATACAATTTGAAGCAGGCCGATGTATTTTAACACTTTTCTTAAATGGTTCACTGCTAGGCTCGCCTATACAAGCAAAGTAAAAGATTTCACAAGGACAATGTGCTGCCTTTGAATGTCTTAGAACAGAAACGAGTCCCAGATGTGAACTCTGGCTGAGAGAGTCACTGAGAGCTAAGGAACTATCCCCTCCCGCAGTGGTATTGAAAGTCATAGTATGTAAGGTGCCTGAATATAGACCAAAGTACCAAATATATCTCAATTTGTTGCTGAAATTGAGCCTTCCTCTGAACATCAACAGCCTACAAGGAGGGAATTTGGATAACATAGTTACAATCCTATACTTCAAAACATGTTTAATTTGTCATTCTCTATGAAAACCATAATGTTTTCCATAAAACCATGTTTTCCATTAAACCATAAATTTCCACCAAATGTGAGGAAAAGATATGGCACACATCTGGAGTAAGAGGGTTATAAGTATTTGGGCAAACTACTTTATAAGAACATACTGTATTTTAGGATAAAAACAAACAACAACAACAAAAAAAAAAACGTCTGCCATGCTTACAGATTTTTAAAGAGGATAGGACAAGTTAGTAGATTTAATGAAATCAATTTTTCTTATTTGTTGGTGCAAATAACCTCCTACATACTTCTGTATCCTGAGTTCTAAGGGTTTTCTTTGTTTGTTTGTTTATAAGTGATAAGACTACACAGATTTTTATTTATCCAAATTGCTGTTGGAGTTTTCATGCTACAAATAGCAATATACTAGGAAATTTTCTGTGCAGAATACTGTAGCCTAGACCTCAACTTTTCCCATTGCAAATAAAATCAGATGCAATGACCAGCAGTATCTACACATTCTGATTTTCCCTGGGGGTAGGGGGTTCACAGAATTTGCTAAATGAAGGGATTTAATGGCTAAGTGGAATTATACATCATTACCATTCAACACAAATACCTATGGAGAGGTCAACTTGATTATCTAGCAGAACTAGCTAAAAATTTAAAACCAGGATTGGACCTTCCCAATTTAGGAGGCAAGCTGTCCATGTGTTCCTTTCATCATATCACTGCACCTTACAGTTTCTTTCACTACTTCAAAAAGCTGTTTTGATGTCATCCAGTCACCTGACTAATTTTTTATTCTATATCATTATAGGATTTTATTTATTTAATTATTTTACAGACAGCTGGCACATCACTTAGAAACAAATCCTATGAAATATGCAAAGCAGCAGCCTGTTCAACGAACAAAAGCAAACCTACAAAATACTGAAGTGCTAGTGCTAAAATTAGTCTTTACATCAAGCGCAGGAAAATAGCAGGTGGTGGATTTATGGTTAAAAAAAAAAAAAAAAAAAAAAAAAAAAAACAGCTCCTCATTCACATGGAAGCTACATCCTGGACAAGTCCTGCCACATTATTCACTGCCTGTGTCACAGCTGAAGTGGAGTCTATGAGCCCCAGATGGACCTTTTTAGAATTTGACAGCAATAATTATCTTTCTATAAATATCTTTCTATACCTGCATCCAAGACCAGTCATAATCATATATACAGCATGGACAGAGGCCACTGCACTGTCTCCTTATTTGCTGTGGGGCAATTAAACAGCACTTGTTCCACCACCTTTTTGGTCTCTCTTACTTTGAGAGAGTTCCCTTTCAGAGCTTTGCTGCAGGCCACAGTAAATTCCCCGAAGGATGGAAGCTTTTAGAAACCCTTCCACTGTCAGGCACCCTTCAGAAACCCTTCCACCAAATAGTGATTGCCTGGTGATACAGCCTATGCCCTGCTGAGAAACAAATTCCACATTCTTTATAGATTTTTCTATTTATTCTAAACATTTTGTTAGTATTAACAGGATTTTCACATCTGATTAAAAAACAAAACCAACCCCCCAAAAATAAATAAAAAATGACAAAGTGCATCTCTACCACAACAGGCAACTATTAATTCAGGCAAAAGATGCTTACAATAGGCAATTTTGCTCTTTCCCAAGTGCACTGCAATCATTACTGAGATAATTTGTATTTAAAAAGGGTTAAGTTCTAAATACATGTAAGAGATGAAAATCTGATGACTGAAAATGCCAAGTAATTGAAATCAGCAGTGTATTACAATCAAATTCAAAAACTGCCTAATACACAGCTTTCCATTTGTTACCCAAAAAAGTATCCCTTCAAAACTATGACCAAGGCCAGATTAGCCTTTGGGGTTTTTAATGTAAAACCTAACTCCCACCCAGCTCTTTGCTGGTGAGTGCCATCCATCCTTGCTGATGCTCAGACGGTCCCAAAGACGGTCCCAAAGATTACTGCCAGCCAACCCCTTGCTGTTATTGTTCTAAACATAACTCGAAGGTTAACTCGAGCAGGCCATCTACAGCCTCCCAGCTGAAGAGCTGGACCAAAGCTTTGGTGAGGTGCAGCTGAGCGTCTGCACTGCAGAGCCTTAACAATTCTCCTGAGCATGGAGGGGGCAGAACTTCTGACATGTTAGTGGGAAAAAGATAGCAATCCAAGCTGTGGAAAGTAACGCCTCAGTCTGTATTTGGATAGACTTCTGCTTTATGAAGAATGCACGATCATTTCTTTTTGTGAGAAGGAAATTATTTCCACTAAAATTCTGCAAACAAGTCACTATCAATCAAAAGAGCTTTTAATGAATGTGGAGAGAACAGGTTGCATTTTTAAGCAGAAGGGCTGAGAGGGCTACAAAAGCCTATGAAATTATTCTTCAAATGTGCTTCCATGTGGAAATAACCTGGCACCTAGCCCACAAAACTAACAGATACCTTGCTGTCTCACAGTAGAGCTATTTTGGGAACCATGATGAATTCTCAAAGTTTCACAATAACATAAGAAGTTTTCTCCAGAGACACTACTTTATACTGCATTTAACTGGAACTGGTTCTGGCCACTATCCACATCCTTTGTCTCTGTTCTTCCTCTCTAAGAAATGATTTACTTACAGTGACAGAACAGCACAGGCTAAATAAAATGGAAAAACAAAACAAAAACAAAACAAAACAAAACAAAAACACACACAAAACAAAACAAAACAAAAACACACACAAAACAAAACTATGAGAAGAAGATGATGCATGTTAAACAACAAAATACGGTCTATATTTCAGGTCACTTTTTGGTCTGAAGACAAGAGACCTTCCCAGCTGCCCTGTGACAGCTTCCACTTGCAGCCATGGATATATTCTTAATTTGGAGACTTACAAAGGTATCAGACTCATTCCTCTATGAAACTCAATTTAACCTTTTTTTGCAGTATACAAATACATCAGATTCTCCAAGGTGCTGATTATGATCCTGGAAGTGGATTCTCCATTTCACAGAAGCAACATTACAGAGAAACACTAAACAATTCAAAATAAAAAAATACATTCAATATTTGCATTTGAATACTCAATTCTTAGAGCCTCTGTAACATGCGTCTTAACTCCCTTCCACGCCCACTAGCAAAAGGAAGAATTTCAATATAAAGGCTAAGGAGCATATACATATTTTATGATTTGACATACCTGTATCTAAAGACAGAACACAACTGTATGGTCAAAAAGTTTGGTAGAACCCATGTTTTACTCTCTTTCATCCCCCAGCTTGGAAATACATTGCAGAAGAATTTATAATCTTTTTATTATTTGTTCATCTGTTTATCCTTTAAATACTTTCAAATATGAGATACAAGTATCCCTCAGTCAAGAACAATAGAGGTAAAGATGGGCAATTTCTTACCTTAAAGAAAAAATTCATACAGCTTTAGATAGCCTAACTTATCCGAGTGATTTGGGCAAGTTCCTTTTTGAATCTGCATTTTATTCTTATATTTTTATTTTATACTATTTATTATTTGCCACTTAATTTCCTCTATAATGGCAACTTAGGCATTCATTAAAAAAAACTCACAAACATGGCTGGAAACAAGTACACATCTCTCCAAACAGTTTTAAGAGAAAAACCTCTCTTGGTAGCTCTGCATAATGGACACCCCACTGTTTTCTAATCCTCTTACTATTACTCAATTCCATTTTCTGTGGTGCCCTTCATTTATTTTGTGTTAACACTCTGATTGCTAATACTTTTCCTCCTCCTTTATCAACTGCGGGCTTCTAGTTATCTCCTAGCATAGCTGAAGTTAGGTATTGAGCTGAAAACATTATAAAGTTGCATTGCTGGAAGAAAAGAAGGCATGAAAGCATGTCTAGAGTCAAAGCACTGTAGCTATAGAAAGAAAAAAAATCAGAACAGACTACAGCTCCATGTAAAGGCGGACTGCAGCATACAATACCGTGCTCCAATAAAGGAAAGATGTTTGCAACATTAGACTTCACTTAGTAATGTGAAGTAAAAGCTTTCCTGGTTTGCAAGCAATTATCCAAAGGTTATAAAAAGTCCAGGTCCAATTATTGTTTTATTTAAACTCCACAGCAGGATTCATGTACCAAGTTCTCAGATTTTATTACCCTACCTGCCAAGAAGCAAAGAGACAATAATTTCAACCAAACTGTTCAGCTAACAAGCTCTAGTCTGTATGTTCAGTAACTGTTCACTCAATGCATGAAAACTATAGCTTACCATACACAGAGGGTAGCACACCCTATAACTTACCTTCACAGCTTTTTCTGAATAGTTCATTGCAGTTACTGCATTTTCAGTTATGTAATGAGCTAACAAACATAGCTATCCCCCTGCTCCAGAAACACGTTCTTATTGTATTGATAACTGTTTAATACATAAATAGAAAATGATTGGATTACATAAGTGATGGACATGCTTCATTTAAAGATCTTTAGGAAAAAAAGAGATCCCTACTGAGATCACACCAGCTTGTCTAAGGCAGAACTCACATTTGGCATACCGCATTTCTATGACCTTTATATGGTACACTAGTAACAATTGATTACCTGCTCCTTAAAGTATTTTAACAGTATATTTTCACAGTTTTCCTTCTACATGTATGGAAATCCTCTTTCACTTCTTACTACTGACAGAAGAATTTATCTTAATCCATATATGTACATAGAACTTGATGCAAGGTTCACCATTTGGTTATAGCACATCATCACAGTTAATTACATAATTTACATCACATAGCATTAATGCCCTGTGCTTTGCAATACATCTTATGCCATCTGTTTGAAAAGTTTTGAGAGCTCGGAGATTAGTCAGACAAACATTCATCCTTAATCAATCTGCATATTGTGACAGTTAACTTGACATTATGCCACAAAGGAAAGCAAGCTTTGAATAAAATTTATTTATATAATAAAGAAAACACGCCTCGTGGATTATCTATAGGGAAAGGTGAACAAACTAGACAAAACCAAAAGCTAATTTATAATTCTCAAGAGACTTTTCACAGTGCAAGCCCTTTGAAGGAAGGGATACAAAAAATTGCATAAATGCTACTCAGCCTGGCTTAAACTGCCCATATGCAGAGAACTAGGTAAAATGTTAAAACATCAATAATATTTTAATTCTAGCTCTGCAGCTTTTGTTTATTCATAACTTGGAGAGAACTTCTGAAGCAATGTTGTTTCAGGTAAAGGCTCTCAAGAAAACCCAGGTTTCATCAAGTAACGCAAAAATCACTAAGCTACTCCTATAAAATAATCTCCAGAAAAAAAGAAAAATCTTGCATTATTTTCTGAAATGTTAATAATGCCTGAATCCTTCAAACTGGTTAAGAACAGAGCCTGGACTCAAGATGAACACCACATGAAACAGAGTTTTTTTGAGCATGGCCAAGAGGCGAGCGGACCAAGCTGTAAATATGGGATGTGGTACCATTCACATGGCTCAAGCCTGAGAAAAGGCATCCCGCACCCTCACAGTGGATGGTGCTGGCTGAAAGAACTTCAAATATTCTTATTCTTACCTATAACAGCAGCCACCCTGTGCCACACACAGCTGGGTCTGGCTGGTGCCAGTAGCCTGCCTCAGGGGACGGCTGGTCCCAGCTGCCAAGATGGCGGCGCCTCTTAAATGTTCATCACCTAAGTTACCAGTTTGGGAGACAATTTCTTATGTGAACTGGCAATACGTTAAATACCCTAAGCTGAGTGTTTTGCCCACAACAGTACCTGATGAGTGATTTTTCTACCTTTATGTCAGCCCACTATTTCTCTCACTCTTGTTCTTCCCACTGTTCTCCGTCCCACAGGGGCTGTGAGAGGAGCAAGGAGCTGGCTGGTTGGGCTGGGGGCAACCCACCACAGACCACCATCCAGCTGCAACCAAGGCCTAGCAAAATTCAAAGCATTTCTCTGCACAAGTCCACCCAACCCTCAGGGTGGTTGTTTCCAGAGCACAAGCACTTTTTTTTCCACAAAGTCTGATGACTTCAATCAGAAATTCTCTCTCATTTCACATTACACAACATGTAGGAAAAATAACTTATTTTTGAGTTTCAGTGTCACCTCCTTTCTAGGTGTTCTTACACTTTACATAAGACATTCCTTGCTATTCGCATTATTGACAATTCTGTACAGGAGTTCATTGTAACAGCAGTAATACCTTACAGCACAGACCTATTTCTGGACATAGGATTGCTGTTGACATGTGAACTTCCTAAATCAATATTATGTTGTTCTAAGTAAATAAGAAGTGCCATTCTTAAAGCAGTAAATGAGGTTCATTTGAAACAATGAGGAAACAACATCCGCAGAGGGACAGATGGTCTATCGATTTTCCAAAGATCTCCTCAATGCAGTTCTACTACATCAGTCTACAGCAGAGCATAATGCAAGGGCCTCTGTTGCCTCAGACAGTGATTTATAGTCCATCATCAAAATCATGTGCTTCCTGAAAAACTTCCTGGATTTACAGGGTGCTGCTTTTGTTTAAGCAGACACCCTGTCACTACACTGCTTAGAGCTGATGCTTACTTTGCAAGATACAAGTAACCAAGTATGTCTGTCTGTTCACAGAGAGAAAAGGGTATTTGGTAGCTAAAGTGAAATGTGGTGGCTTGACGCAGGGGAAGACCACAGGAAATAAAAGGGGCATTTTGATGCCCACAATTTTAAGAGATCTAGCTGTTGAAATGTGTTGGCTTTTGCCATCACTGTTCTCCCAAAATACACTGTCAAATCTTACGTATCTGAAGGTAATAGTTTAAAAAACATGGGTAACCACCTGCTGTGCTCTCATCTAGTGAAATGTTTTTTAATGTGCAAGAAAGTAGGCTTGAATCTAATTAAATTACCTTTGACATGCCAGAAGAGGTATCCTTTTCCATTTATCTCTCTTTGGGAATAATAATTAAGCATTTTTTAGCATGAGAGTAGCTTTGATCCCAATTCACACCAGCCATCATCATTGCCACTTGAAAGCACTCCTGTCATTTCCACTTCTTTGTTTAACAAACTCGGAACACATACTAATCTCACTCAGATCACTTCACCTGTTCATAAGAAATTTAATACATACAAGAGGAGAGAGAGATAAAGTGACATGATACATCAAACTCTTCATGCCAATGCTGTTTTTCATAGAAATCACTATCTAGCAAATGAGCAAGTCATTACTGAACAATGTGCGGCCACCAGTATTTTGTCTACAGGGTATTATTTAACAGCTGCTTTACTTCCAATACTTTCCCTTTCTGGGGAAGGTAGGCAGCCAGCTGAAAGCAGTTTCAGCTTTAACTCAAAGAATCCTTCTATTTGAAGATCTTCAAAAGCTGCCAGGACATGGTCTTGGGCAGCCTGCTCTGGGTGGCCCTGCTTGAGCACAGGGTTGGATCAGATGACCTCTAGAAGTCGCTTCCAACCGCAACTCGCCCGTGATTCTGTGCATCTTATTTTCTGGCTGGGAAAGGTAAACCAACTTACTGGATAGACAACATTGAGCTCATTCTATAACCTCAGTGTTAGCACAAGGTGCCCAAATGAAATATTTTCATTTCTAGACAGAGGGATGCACTATTTTGGTGCTGTATATATACCCATTAAATAATGGAACAAATTTTATAATACAAAGCGAGTGCATTACAATCATCTCATGAAGTCAATCTTGCTAGTCTTTGGTAAACTTACTACTCCAGCCACATTTCAATATCGCACTTTTATATTACATCATGTGTATAGTGTGTGAGAAATTCAACAAGTTGCACATGAAACTGGCAAAAGTACGAAGTACAGCGGGAGTTGTTTTGGAAGCAAAACCAGTGCCCAGCCAATTCAATTCATCTCAGTGTAGGAGCAATATTTTCTCCTCAATTCCAAATAAGCTGTATTTGATTTCACAGCCTACCAGGGACTTTAAGAAAACACACAGATGCATTGATCCACTTGGCTTGCCTATCACAGGGCACTCAAACTTATATTTCAGAATAGCTATATTGTTCAGTATTCAAAGCCAAGGCACTGGGAGCCAAGTCACCTGGCTACTTCCACAATAAATAAATAAATAAATAAATAAATAAAATATATATACATATATAATGAATTAATTGATTAAGGATAGGCTGGGAGTGTTCCTTGCTTGGGTGCTTACCAGAATAGGGCTTTTGTACTTCTGCAGTGCAAAAGTAGTACAAACAGTAGTAACTAGGCACTATCACAAACTCAATATTCCTCCAAGGCCAAGCCTGTAATGGCTAACACTTAGTACTTAAACCATTACAAAGGTGAGAGGATTAGGAAAGAAATCCCTCTGGAGAATGACTGACTTGCCTTTACCTTTGAGGGAAACTGAAATGCAAACAGAGTCCTACACCTTTCTTCACTATGGCACTTGCCTGCTTCCTATTAGGTGTTACACTCATGAAGTGCAACACCACAGCACCTCCTCTCCTGTGGCCCTGTATTTTGCATTTTCAGCTTTTGCAAAATGCTTTAAGAACTATGGATATGCACATTAGTGTTATAACTAGGAATAATAAGCATATGGTGTAGGTTTAGATGGAGATACAGGTGCCAATCCTCCAAAAACTGTACCAGTACTCAGGTGACAGGCTTCCACAGTAGAGACAAGAGTGAGAGACTTTTAAGACTTGCTGAGGTAAAATCTGGCCCATTCCATGGAACCTGATCTATCAAAATGGAAAATAAAGCAACCTAAATAAAACAGCTTAGTTTAAACCACCAGTGAACAAATCAGATACTGAAAAAATCATCAGGAAGAAATCCCACTGGGTCCAGAGAACATGGAGCAGGCCTTACAGTGAGGCCTTACAGAGAGAGGCAGCCTATGAGAACCTGCTGTGAGTTATTTCATCATGAGGCTGGGAGTTGTATTGATGCTGGAAATGTAAGAATGGCCTAAATTGCTGACACATCCAGATCAGTAGTGGAACAGTATCTGAAGGATGAATGAGACTTTTCTGAACTCCTTTTCCAAGTCACCATGCAATTAATGTCTTCTCCTAAGGACATTTTCTGGCCCAAATCCTCTTTACTTTTGTCTGTGAACACCTAAGACTAACTCTGACTCTCCTGTAATCATGTGAGAATACACCTTTTGTTGCTGCCTTCACACCAACAAGAGAAATATTAAATTCATTGTGATCCCTAGCTTACTTTCTCCTCCAATTACCATCAGATGCTTTGGCTGACAAAGCAGTGAGATGCCGGCTTTTTTTCAGCTACCACCAAGCTCTATTTTCAGATCTCTCACAGTCAGCCTCAAATTGTAGGAAGTTATTTCTATCTCTCATTCTTGATTTAAAACATATGGAAGTGGAATTCCAAATTTTGCCTTGTGGAAGTGAAGAATAATTTATAATCATAAAGCTCAAGGGCCAGATTACATGCAAGAAACCAACTGTAGGAAGTCCTCTGAGGGCATGAGATAGATGGAAGGCACAGACAGTAGAAGAAGCCAGATACAGTAGCCCATTGGATTATGAAGTTTTCTTCACTCTGTTTCAAAGCAATTACAGTGATATCTTTTAATACATGTTTAAACTTAAGTACTAAGATAAGTTTCCTGTTTTTGTAGTGTCCATGTCTTTATATAATATTATGATTTCATATCAAAGAATGACATGGAAATATATAAATCGGTAACCTAAGAAATGGACCAAAATAGCAGAGTTCAAAGTATGGTCTTCTTAAAATGTTCTCCTACTGTCTCCTTCAGCAACAAAATAACTACCATATTGAGCACTCTTGTTAAGCAACCATACAGCAGAATCTTACTCATATCACTCAAAGTCTAACATTGAAAGGAAATCTTCAGTTGTAAAGAGCAATTCTTTTCAGTTGTCTAAGGACAATGACCTTACCCTCAATTAACTTGCTAGTTAAACTCCTATTTCAGCTGGAAACTAATATAATAGCTTGCTACATTGCAACAGACCAAGAAATGCCAACCAACAGTAAAACATTTTCTACATTGCCCATAGCAATAGAGTTGTTACCAACCCAACACCACAACAAAACCTGTATTTCAACCCTTAGCTGGGTGGTGCATATTTCAGAATACAGCTATTGAAAAAAAAAAAAAAAAAAAAAAAAAAGCAAGTAAGAGAAATGTTAGGAGTAAATGACCACCTGGCCCATAGTATCTCTTTACATTAGAATGGAGCTAATCCAGCCATCCTGTTTTCTCACAATATCTCTCAAAACCACCTTTCTCCATAAAGGAATCTAGGTGTCTCTTGAATTCTTTTATGCTTTTAGCTTTAAAATAGTTTCCCCATAATTTATTCCACATGTTTACTAACCTTCCATGAAACACCCCATAACCTGCACAGAAATGGACAAAAGTTTCCCATCAAGCTGACATCTGGTTGTCTCCGGAAGGCTCCTCCTGGGCCTTCTCTGCAAGCACACTGAGCTACTGATGGAGTTTTTTTCCTCTCCCAAGTGAGGAATTCTTAACCAGCAGCTCTTTCTGTCCCACCTTATAAAAACATGGTGTCCCAGATACACTGAAGTGGTAAGAAAATTTTTCAGTAAGTGATACGAAACATCTCTTTTTCCCTTTAAAATATCTATCATTTTCTTCAACAATTAAATTCTTTAGAAATACTATTATCCAAGCCTATAAGTCCAATAATATAATTTCATGAGCTCAAGTCTCACATTAAAGAACCGCATAAACAGGACACACACTAGCTCTTGAAACAAAGTTTGTCAGATCTACTTTTGCATGACTATTATACACCAGTACAAGGAAATTCATTTTAAAAAAGCCATTTAAGGTAGTAGCATTAAAATCTGCCACAAGAAAAACAAGTACATGTCCTGAACTTATCCTGATACCTTGGCATTCTGAAAAACCATGGAAGATGAACACTGACCTCTTGCCTACCCTACCTGCAAGGTGTCCTGTGAAGGACAACGTACCTTTCCAGTCAAAGAAATGCTAGTTTTGGATCCACTGAGAAAATCTGTAGCACCTCAAAGGACCATTCTTTCATTATATATTTCCTGGTATAGGTTAAGTTGATTATCGTATTTTCACTGAGAAAATGTCTAGAGAATACACATTATGCTAATAGCAAGAAACTGTAGATGCCTCTGAATGTGACCGCCAATTTTGTGACACTCCAGAGTGCTCTTCCCTGTTAGAGCCACAGTATATAGTCATGAAGAGCGATGGCTCTGCTATCATCAACTATTACACCAACAGCATATGTGACAAGCCTGTCACCTCTGAGTATAGGTAGTATAAAATTGGTATCTTTACAGCTCATCCATCCATACAGGATGATCCTTATGACCACAAAGAAATAGAAAACCTAAGTTAAACCAAAACTTGTTTTCTTTGTTTTCCACACATACTTCAAAGCAGAAATAGAGGGAACCCACAGTATTATTTAATCATTATTACACTCTCTTGTAGATAACTATGATAGAAATTAATTTTCCACTGAAGTGTCACAGATGAAATTCCATTGGACAAAGGAGGAAAATTGGACCTAAGAAAGTATTTAATCTCATGCCTTTGAAAAAAGAAAGTGAATACACACACATCAATCGGGTGCATCTGCTTAAAGGAAAACTGCATCAACATCAATTTTATTGAGGGAGAAGGCATGAAACATTCCTGTAGATGATGACTGAGAAACAGTTTCCATTCTGTTTTGCCACAATACACGATATTTTCTTTAAACACATCCCATTAAATACTGTGCTGAAAAATCCTTCAGTTACCGAAAGGGTTTCTAAGGATCTCAGAGCACTGGAATTTCAAATCCCACAGGAAAATTTGGTTAGAAAGACAGATGTGGTCATATTCATGAAAGCTTGTTTTCCATATTCTTAATCACCTCCAGACATTGTAGAAGTTATATTGTGCAAGAGAGGTACAGTAACATATGCTTTGTTTGCTGTCTACGGTGTGTGTTACGTTCCAAGTAAGGATTAAATATCTGTTTGGGAACCAAACACAAACCTCATGCTTTATCAATAGCAGGAGTGTCCCAGGGCTGACTGAATGTACTTTAGAATGTACATGACTGAATGTACTTGAGAATTAATAATTCTTTTGCAGAGACAAAAAAATAATTTAGAAACCACAAATTCAATTTTACAGCCTTTTGAGTATGTTCCAGTGAAGATATCTGATTCCAGGATCAATATCAACAGAAGTTCTCCTCAAAGGTAATAATCATAAGGAATTAACTCCTGCTACACTCTTCATGTGAAACACAAAGCCAGGCTTCTCTCTTCTAATGTTCAGTTTCTGCTAGTGAAGAGATTAAAAAGGAAAAAAACATGCAAAGCCTCCTACCAAAATGTTTTCCTAAAAAAAAAAAAAAAAAAAAAAAAAAACTATGTTAGCACGTAGCATAAATAATACTTAATTCCTTTCTCTCATATTTTGAGGCAATTGTTGCCAACTGAATGACCACATGGATAAAACTTACTGTCAAAAAAATAAATGAAGTCTAGTATTTATGAATGTTTTTATGGGTAAAGAAATGATTAGCAGGTGAAGATAAGTAGAAACTGCCTCATTAAGCTGTCACATTACATTTCATAATTGTCTTTCAGCTTCTAATGAGATGAGAACACTAAATGTTTACTAAATTACCATGAAAAACGGAAAGTGTTCAAAGTGTTTCCATTAGCAAATGAAAATTCAATCCTCCAACACAGAGCAAAAAAAAAGCAAGACCCATCTGTATGTCTTTCCTCACTTTTTAAAATTTATTTTTAAAAACATAAATAAAGAATAATCAGAAATACCATGCCACACTCACCTGGTACAGCTGTTGACAGCTTAATTCAATAAAAATAAATAGCAAATATTGATTATGTTAAGAAGTTGCCTCTCTACAAAATAAAGATAATCAAAGAAAAACTGATATATTTCAAAAAAAGAATTGCCAATTAGAAATGTGTTGTTGGTGATCTTCCCTACTTTACAAAACTAGCCACTACTCAGCTTTTATATCATTTTATATCATAAGTCTGTTTCTGCAAAATTTTAAGTCAATACCTTTCACCATGCAAATAATATTTCTAAGGAGAAAGCATGAGAAAGACTATAATTGCTTCACAACATAATATCTTTAATGGAAACAGATTTTCAGCTTGCATTCACAATCCTGTTTCTTATGTAATTTCATTAACCAAGAAATCATAGGTCAGACACTGAAACTGCAAGCAAAAGAAGGCTGAAGCAAACACACAGGCTTTTGCATCTTTAAAGTTCTTCTCTCTGTTGACTTGTTTTCCCACATTATTGTTCCATAAACTCTCTCTTTCATTTTAATACCTGATTAGGGATTCAGACAGCTTTTCTGTTATAGCTTGTTTCACTTTATTTTCATGGAGAATTCAGTATAGCTTTGATTTATACTCCATTCTGCATACAAATTTGAAGGGATGGGACATTCTAGATGCAGTACAAGACAGTTTTTGTGCTGTTTTTCCAGATGGGTGTTAACTTCTTTTTAAATTTTCATTCTTCCAGTTAAAGGCTAATTAAATCATCAAATTATGATTCAATAGTAATTCAATTCAAAGTAAGATTTTAAAGAGACTAAACTGACGTAGATTAAGCAGATGCAATGAATATGCAATGAATTCAATTTCAGAAGATGGACGGAGTATTCCTCTGGCAAGAAGAGATCTCTCAAACCAAGGATATTTATTCCAGTCCTTACATATATTTTACTTGATCATTGAGGACTGTCATTCAACATCAGTCTTTAAGTGCAGGATTCACAGATTTATTGGATGTGTTGCTTCAGTATCTGAACACGTCACAGCACTGAGTTATGAGTGTTATATCTTCAAAATTAAGATAAGGAACAAATTGCCAGTTCCCAATTCTTTTCCACCAGCTTTATCACAGGGTAGACTGCAGAAAAGTGCCTCTAAGCTCGTCATGTCTGACCCACTCCCCCCAAAACAAACAAACAAACAAAACAAAACAAAACAAACAAAAAAAAAACTGTAAAGCATGCATTAGCAGAACTTTGTTCCACATTTCTTGGTCTTAATCTCCCATTGCCCTTTACTTCCCATAATTCCTCTAACCCCTCTCTTCAGATGGAAAAGGTGGTTTAGTGATTACTGCAATTTCTTTTTATACTGTTTATCCACTGCAAAGTGAATGTAGTGAAAAAGTCTATGGCCCATACCAAATGAGATCATCTTTCATCTGGGTTCTGGAAATAATCAACCTGCTGCTGCCTAAAAAGCCAGAAGTTACATTACACAAATTATTGGACACTGCACAATTCAAGGGTTGTAGCAAAGCACAGAGCTTCAGACATGACTGCCATCAAGTAGCAATGTGCTATTTACTTTTTCATTTTTTAAACATGGTGTTAATTTCTGAGAAATTTTCCATGGTCATGATGAAGAGAACCAAGTCAGCCAACAAATCGATATCTACCAGGCTCCAAGACAGTTTGACCTCAACAGTTATCTGTTAACACTTGCTGATCTAAGGACTTTTTCAGAGGAGATTGCTCCCCAGGTAAACACTTCAAAGAGCTAGGTAAAAGGAAAAATGCAGACAATTAAGTTCCTTCTTATTACAGCTCATTAAATTCTGGACTGGGTCTAGACAGCTTGGTGGCAAGCAGTAGGATGAAGACAAAACAAAGAAAATATAAGATCATCTTCTGCAAAGCATGGATAATACTGCCTCTTCTCCCATTTGTGGACCAGCACAGGATAGGGGCTGCAAAGACAAACCCTCCTACCTAGCCACCCTGTTCATAACTATCCTCTCTCTTCAGAAGGAAAGACTAAGCGTGATGGAGAAGGCTATTGAAGCACAGGCTTTTTTTCTTTTTTTTTTTTCTTTCCTTTTTCTTTTTCGGGGGGAAGGGGTTGATTTTTATTTTTGTTTGGTTTTGTTTTTTTATGGGTGGGGGGAAGGTATGTCACTATTAACTTGCACCAACAAAACCATATTCAAGCTATCTTTAAAACAAGAGAAGTTACACTGAATCCATGTATCAGGTCAATTCAGTCAGTGCTAGAAACAAAATGAAGAATGAAGAGTTATGTATTATCTCAAATAGGTCTTCACCTCAAGCTTTTAATTCAATTCTTTTCCTGGTTGCTAAGTAGCTGCGTGTTTAATATTTCTAACTAAAAATAAAAGGGCAGTAAAATCCAATGTTACCTATTAAAATCCACAAAGTAAGTTTATCAGAATAAAACATACTTAAGGTCACTTTAGGTTTTAACAGAAGAGAGAAAGGGATACAAATTCTTAGAATAGAGAAATTTTTTAATAAGAATTGCCTATGACGACTATGAAATCTCTCCTAAGGTATGAGTGCTTGTTTTCTCAATTCTGTCAACAGCTATGCATATGCAAAGCTGTTCAGACCTCATGGTAACAGCTGAGCAAGAAATAGTTTACCTAAAATAAAATATTGGAGGTAAAAAAATCCTTCATAGTTCTATTTGATGGCATCCAGTTGTTGATTGTCTCATTCAGTTCACAGTATCCACTCTTACTCTCTTCCCAAATCACTTGCCTCAGCTGATTTTAGCATCAAATAAGAGTAGTTTGTTGTTGTTGTTGTTGTTAAATACTTGAAACTACCCAGCTCAGTTACCAGTAACAACGTTTTAATCAGGTTTGTAGGTGGGTGTAATTGGGTGACTACAGTGAAATCAAGACTTAGCTTTTGTCCATGGATACTTT
This sequence comes from Oxyura jamaicensis, assembly GCF_011077185.1. Taxonomy (NCBI): domain Eukaryota; kingdom Metazoa; phylum Chordata; class Aves; order Anseriformes; family Anatidae; genus Oxyura; species Oxyura jamaicensis. The sequence continues at coordinate 21,002,307 of NC_048896.1, read as the reverse complement.
AAAACTTTCAGTTAATCAATCTCAAATCTTATCTTCCTGTAAGAAATGACTCTTCCTTCCTGCAAGAAATTGTTCATTAAATTCTGGAGCCCTGTAACTGAAAAAAAAATTTTTTGCCTTTTTTTATTATTATTTATTTATGGAAATGGTAACCAACATAGTAAAGACTAATGTAAAAAATTTCCTTCTCCTAAAGTCCTGCAATTTAGATTTCTACCTCTGCACACTGTTGTGGAGAATAGTCTTTTCTACAGTAAATCTTTGTATCTGAATGACTGGGGCAGAAGGCACATACAAAATGCCAGACAGCACTCCCTGCAAATATCCTTTAGTCAGGCACTGCATCAGGGTAAAATGAATTTAGCTCAGCTAAAATGAATCAAAATTCTGGAGGTTACAGCATGTAGTCAAGACACGCATGACAGGAACTTCGTCTCTAGACTGATGATTAGATTACTCTACAAAATGCCCCATTTCTTTCAATAAAAGGACTTGACAAGTTTACCTACGAACAAAGAAGTACTCAGCAAGACAGGAGAAATGAATGAGTAGACAAGATGACATTTGCGGTTCCATATTTTCTTAGCACTGAATGAACAAAGTAAAGAGACAAAATAAACACAAAAAACAAATGTAATTGCAGTATTGGACAACTGAATAATCTCTTTTGTATGATGTACTTCCCTGAACAGCTAAAGATGGATAAAAGTTCTGCTAGCAGAACAGGAAGACAACTGCTTCTTTAACCCCCTGACGACAGAAGCAAATTGTTTTGTCACTATGGGGGGAGACTTGCCATGAATGTGAAAAACAGATCCCACCACCTTGATACTATGCAGAACTACAGTGCTTGGGTTTCAGTTATCACTATTTTTATTCTCCCTAGTGATACAGAGTTTTTTGTTTTGTTTTGTTTTGTTTTGTTTTGTTTTTTACTTTATAAAAAAGAATCTACTTATTGAATTTTTTGAATTGTCCTATACTGCTGGGGGAAAAATGACAAAAAAAAAAAAACACTAAACATTATTTATATGTTTTGTAATTTAACTGTTTAGACTTACACACACACACAAAATACAATTGCCAGTCTTTATTATTATTATTGCTTTATTTTATTTGTTTTGATGTTAAACATCTTTGGAAACCATTAATATTGCACAATGAAGATAATTATTTATTTTTGTGTCTGTTACTTTTTTTCCTCAAGTGCATTTCCAAACCTCTACTTCTCAATAGCACATTCAGTGAAATCGGTCAACTGAGTGATTTCCAACTCAACAATATGAATAAAGAGACTATAATCTGTATTTAAATAATTCAAGTCTAAAAAGTATTTCCACTTCTGTTACAGCAATATTTACATCTTTACTGTTATACATACATAAGCTTTATGATTAAAAAAAAAAAAAAAAACAAAAAAAAAACACCAAATAACATCTTGCATTTACTTATAGTAGGTGTTTATTACTTCTGTATTCTATATGCATTTGTATAGACGTTTTTGGTTTGGGCTTTTATTTCGCCTCCACTAAGCCTGTTTCAAGATGAAGTAAGAGGGAGAATTAGAACTTCAGTGTTCACAAGAATGCCAATTACAGATGAAGGCCCTGAAAGCTGTACTTAGCCCAGAGACCAGCAATACACAGAAAGTGGAAAGATAACGAGTCCCTCAAGTTTCTTGCCCAGGCTCTGTCCTTTCTCTTGACATTTAAAAAAAAAAAAAAAAAAAAAAAAAAAAGACTGAAAGACTGTTTATGACAGCAAACATTATCACAGATCTCCGTTCCCTGGACTTTGGTCTTAAACCAACTGACAGAATATGAAAGTATCAATGAATCATTCACATTCTCTTGTAATTTGATATGTCAGCTTTCTAAGCGAAAATACAGAACAAAAATACGGAAACAGGAAGTCTATTCCTTCATGCAAAATTTGTAGCGTAAATTATTATTTTGGGGTTGCCCTATCTTTAAATTTCATGAGTATGTAAGCTCATCTGGATAGATGATACTGTCCATGTATTCCTGTTTGGGGTACCTCGGGTTATACTTTCCTCAGAGAAAAAGCAAGATGTACTTCTTTCTATAGCAATGATGATTTCACCTTTACATAAAGAGCTAAGGATAAAATCTTAAATAGCCTCTGATGGATGTGTCTATCTTGAGATGCATTTTAAATTATTTTTCATTACCATACACAGCAGTATTTTTGACTGGGTGTGTTTTGTCAGAAGTTGTGCATCAAGGGTAGTGAGTCTGAGCCACAATGGTCTTCAATGTCTTATCTTCTGCACATGGTTTTCTATACTTACTACAATTCATCTGGATACACAGCGCTGTAAGGAGGACCCACTTTAGTGCTAAAAGGACTAATATAACTCTTTGCAGGAATACTCTTTGTTTTTTGTTCTTGTATATATTCATTGGGCACCAAGATTTTCATTATGTCATGTAGTAACACTTCTCAATTGATTCTGACATACACATTATAACTGTCTCTTCTTAAAAGGTCCAAAACTGAAGAAATGTGGAATAAAATTATTACAGACAAGTGAATGTAAGAAAAGAAATGGTCAAGCAGAATAAGAATCCTCATTGGGGGAGAATGAAAATGGGTAGAGAACATGCTCATCAGTGGTGAAGAAGGAAGAGCCTGTAAGTCAGAAGTACAACTATTAATACATATTTGTATATGTGGCTAAAACATACCTTGATGCCTACAAGAAGATCACCTGTGGTATAAAAGTCTGCTTAGATTAATCAAGCAATTTAGAAGCCTGAAGTGCAGAGAGCTTTTCTTGCTAGGCAAAAATCAGAGTCCCAACAAGTGTGATTGGATATGTTACAGAATGTGGAATAAAACTTCCTGTGTTCTACAAGCATAGTAAGAGAATAACATTCTTCAGAAGTCATTGCTTAACTGCTCCATAATTAACCTAATTTCTCCATGCTGCCTCTGATAACCTGATAAAAATTTCATACCGCAACAACTACAGGAAGAAGCTATATGCTAAGGTATCTCCCTTCTAAAGAGCACTCAATATTAAAAATTAGTATATTTTCCTTGGTAATGTATAGGGTATATAGACAGAAAGAAAGGAAACTATGACTCACATTTTCCACTCAGTTTATACAAAGGCTTCCATTAACATACCAAGAACTAAATGCCTGCAGCAAGGAGAGCATAACCTCTTCAACAGTAAATGCAAACTATATGTCCACATACACACATCAAGAGGGTCTGATTACACCCAATGTAATTAGAAACTCAAATAGTTTGTGATATCTAAACCCAAGATGCCCATGGTCTTAGGACCAAATTCTAACCTTGGAAGGATACTCACAGCTCACATGGATTTCCATGTTTCATGGAAGCATTTTAGTATGGCAGATTTTGATAATGGTTTTAATACTTCAATAGCATTTGACTCCAGCACATCGTAATGAAAACGTAATACCTATTAAACCATACTGCAGAGCCCCAGATTTTCACAAATTTAAATCTACCCTACTCTATGCCAGCTAATACAAGGTTCATCTAACAGCTGATCCTCCAATTAATGAATAAATGGGTTATCATCTCATTGCTGTCCATTTATGAATAAATATTTCCCATCTTTCATAAAGCAATGATTTCTCAATGTTTCTCAATTACTGTCATGTCTTAAAAGCACCTCTCATGAGCACTACTGTGTACCACAAGATTCTGTAGACAATGTTGTTTGTCACCCTTCCCACTAGTACTTCTGCAGATAGTGGAGAATATTGAAACATAAGCCTCTATTCAAATGAAGACATGCTGGCATAATGCTAATTAAGATTAGAGGTGCTTCACTTTCCAGCTTCAGTTTTAGACTTTAAAAAAATAATCAAACCTACCTCAGAAACAAAGGAGAGAAGCAAAGTGGAAAGGGAGGAGGCAAGACCACACTTGTTACTCAAAGCTCTGCATAATCTTTCTGACTTGGCCAGTTGCAGGATGAAAGGGCTATCAGGCAGTCATGATGTGGCCCTACCTACCTTGCATGCAGTAGTGCAACTTGTCAGAGCATGGTAGCACTGCAGCTCCATTTCTCTAAAGAAACATGCAATACCATTAAGTGTAACATTCAAGGGTATACTGTAACATTCAGGGCATTGATGAGAGATCTTGATGAATTAGAGGGCTGGGCAATCACCAACAATCTGAATTTTAACAAGTGCCAGATTCTGCACCTGGGATGTGGCTACCCTGGCCATACATACAGACTCATTGTAACTATATTTCTTTGGCTCTACAGACTTTACTATCTAAAAATAACAGTAAAAACAACACTCAGGAGCAGTATCTTAAAAGGTGGCAGTAACATACCAAAGCACAAAGGAGCAATTTCATACTCCTGGTTCACTTCTCCGTACTGAAAATTTATAATAAATAATAATAATAATAAAACTAATCCTATTATTTTGGCATGCAGTAGTCCAAGGACATCAGCCTTTGGTTGCACATTAAAAAAAGTCCCATGCTTTTTGTCTGTGGAGTAAAAAGCTATCCATGACAGGCATGACTGCCATAAAGAAAAGGTCCTCATCATCCAAGCCACCCATACCAAAAGTTAGCATAGCTAGGGAACAATTCTTATTCTTTCCATATTTTCCATTTCATAATGTCCCTTTTCTACTAGAAAATATAAGACATGCATGTAAGAGATTATTGTTTATCATTTGCACTTGCACAATAGAGTATTTTTCAAGTGTTTCATATATACTTGTTTACTGTGGAGCAGGAGATAATATTCCTCTGAATAGAAGGAGTTTTCAAGATTTACTGCAAATCCTGAGGTTGAGATGGTTCATAAAGGACCCCTATACTTGCTTACATTCCTGATGCAGTTCATGTAGTAAATTGTTAAAACTATAGCAAAAGGTTAAGCAATGCTTGTGCAAATCTGTCTTATTAGTCTCTACTACTACTCAGAACAAATAGTTCAATGATTACAGTTCAGACTATATTTAGGATAAAGTAAGCAAAAGGCATCTTGTTGAGAACAAGATAGAATGGAAATAAAAGATGACCATATTTTCCAAGAAGAACTTAA
>NC_048896.1:20953455-20997130 GCF_011077185.1 Oxyura jamaicensis | reverse complement strand
CCCCCCATAAGGTCTATAAGGTCCATGGGTCTATAAATTTAAATTTCCCTTGCTTACTCCTAGGCAGTGAGAAGGAAGAGAAACTAGACAACTATCCAGTAGGGGAAAGACTTTGATTTGACTACATGACTAATGAACACAGCAATGAAGATCTATTTCTGTAAGCTTTGTAATCTATCTAGCACGTACCTTATCCTCAATGGACGGGAGTGCAATCCTCTCAGGATGTAAAACTATAATGAAAACCTCTGTCAGGAGAAAAATGATACAGAGCTGAGGATTAGAAAAATTGTTCTTACGCAGTGTATGTCTTACTGGCCACGTCTATGCTTTCACATAAAACTCCATACTGCTAGGGAAAAGGTGATTTGCAGGACTTTTAAAATTATTTTTAAAGCATGTTTTACTCAGACACATTACTTAGAAGTTGTACACTAGCTAGACACAGTTTCATTACAACACTGTGCTTAGTTTCCAAAATAGAGGTATTTTATTTATTTTGCTTTCCTGTTTCTGCACTTAGCGGTGTTTGAAAGGTAAGATAATCTCTTTCACTCTCTACATCATAACTTGGGGCAGGTGGGTGCTTGCGTGCTGAGGATGGGCTGTCTTTGGCCATCTTAGTATTTTACTTCAAAAAGACTAAGTCAGCACACCCCAGAAGTGTAAGACCCACATCTTCTTGAGGAAAGACAGCACATCTCTGAAAACAGTAATTTACATGCAAATAAAGCTATCCCAACTGCTTCAGCCACTATTTACATCTCTGAACACACGTTCTCTCCTGACTGCTATCACTTCAAGGGAACAAGCCTCAGATGATAGAAGCTGGCATCTTAATAAAGGAAAACAGTCATGCCCTCCTGCTGCAAGCGATTAACTACTCCAGATGTAAGCCGCACATATTTAAATCCAAATCCTCCTGGTGTAGCAAAATTAAACCTGAAGTTACTATAGCTCCAAACCCACATATAACTAACGTATGTTCTCTCAACAGACTAAGAAATAATATCTCCAGATTCAATTAGCCCTCATCCAGCCACATTCAGTTTGGCCTGGTCCAAAACATGCGTCTAAAGGCAACCATCCCTCAACTTCTAAAGCCAGGATGGAAGTGGTAGCCTGGTCCCAGGTGCAGGGACCCCAGCTCTTCACCATACTGCTTACAGGTGGTCCTGTGACACCCCCAGCAGCACTGGGGCACCTCAGCCACTTCATAATAGGCCATTCACACCACCTACATATATGGTATACTTTGAGTTAGTCAACACCGAAAACAGTTCTGTTTCATCAAAATGACAAAGTTTTACTTGCTACAACATCTCACCGCATTCCCTGAGAAGGGATTAAAGGTATCAGTAAAGAGTCACTTGAAAAGGCAGTCACCTTATAGTTAAGAAACTCATTTTTAGGCACAAAAGATTTAGTCCACTGACAAATAACACACACAAAAAAAAGAGAATAATGGCTTTCATCCAAATTAATATGATGCATTAGATCACTGCTTTTGTCCAAAACTTGTCAATACTCAGTGCTGATGTTTCTCTGCCACCAGCTAGCTATGTAACCAAAAGCCTATCATTCTTTCCAGTTGTTCACTGAAAACTATGGAAATACCATTCCAACACAAAATCCTTTAATAACGATGAGAGAATGAACCAGGTGGAAAAGCAGATGAACTCTGCTGGCCCTAGAGTCCCATACCTCAACTATGCATAGTGATCAAACTTGCACAAATCAATAAATTCAGCTTTACCTTTCTCAATTTCACATTCTAACAGCTTCATACTGGACAATGATGTGGCCTAATAATGTAAATCTACTGTAATTGATAAACTTTCTCCTCCAACAAATTAAAAGCACACAATTTTCACATACGTATTCTACCTCTGCTTTATACATATGCTTTGCTAATATCTATCTCCTTTTAAGCCCAGGCTACTGTAGGTTAGTATAAACAGGAATGTAAATCTTCAAATGATAAGTTATACTGATACATGACATTCAATACACAGCTGACTAACCACTGTGTTTGCATCAATGTCATTGCCACCTCTGTCCGCAGGGAAAATATCAAATACTATATAATGACAGTTCTATGACAATAATAGTTCAACAAAAATCTGCCTGTGGGACGTACCAGGTTTCACAGAGCTATTATAATAACAGAATGCTACTGACTATAAAAAGTAGTATTTTTTGCAGGAGCATGCTATGAGTACGTATGTGTTTGTGCATGCGCACACGTAAATGGTTGAACGTGTATGTGTGTAGAGATGTTTATCTTCTCACTCCACATCAATATTAACCCCTCAGTGACATTAATTTTAAATAATCATTGAATATCCACTGAACATTTTAAAATAGATTTTAAAGTACATTATATTATATATAAAGTACATTATATTGAATAAGTGCCAGGAGAAACTTCTTGTTCTTGAATTACAGCACAGGTTGCATCTTTAAAAGAGCCTAAGGGTCTGAAGTACATACAGGAGCTAGCTCTAAGTGATAGCAGGTGTAGGGCTCAATATAGCCCTGTTGGCATGGAGCTCTGCACTTCCCAGCAGAGTAAATTATAATGTGTGGAGCTCAATACTGAAGTGCCTGAACTGCCTTTGCCATCGACTATAATGAGCTTGGCTAAAAAGCTGAACACAAACTTTGTTCAAACAGAATCACAATGCTAAAGCTTCAGAATATCCAGAAGCAAGCATCTGGAAACTTCTGCTGCTATTGTTGAACTTCATGCAGAATTGCTCCCTCAGTGACTACAAAGCTCTTTTAACTAGAAATGAGAATTTTTCACTGTGTGGATAGGCCTATATTCAGTTTACCTTAAATATTACAAAGTGCTTCAGCTATCTCCCAAGCCTGATCATGAGAAAGGTTCCTCTTGGACCCTATTTCCATAGATGACAAACAGGACTTCACCTTCTTTCCAGCACTCTGGGGTTAACCTCATCACTTTGTTGGTATTTACTCAGCAGGGAGTACCTCAACAGCTACAACATGGTTTTAGCACCCAATAACTGAGTAAAATAAAAATGCATCAAATCAACAACTGTGCGCAGTGAAATTCATCCTCAGAAAGATCTGGACCACTGTCAAATGCCAAGTCACATCTTCAGGCACTAAGCAGGAGGGCCAGAGTTACGACAGGGGAACCAAGTCATAGTTACAATTTTGAAGAGGCCACCAAGGCTGTGGTTGCTAACCAAGCAAAGAGGAACATCTGCAGATGCTGCAGTTGAGGCAACTCTGCCTCATATATAGTGAGGTAATGCTTGTACTTCATAGAACATTAGTTAGATCATTACCGGAGTTAAGTGGTCAGTACTAGTATCAATTTTAAAATATGAATGCGACAATTTGGAAATGGTTCAGAGAACAGCTAAATAGTATTATTCTGGGCTTGGAAACCTGCCTTAAAGATAAAAGCTTAAGCGCTTAATCTATTTATTTTATCAAAGAGAAGGTTAAGATGTCACCTGATTATGGTTCATAAGTAGCTACACATGAACAGATTCCTTACATTTGACAGTCATTTACTCTAGCAGAGAAACGCATGGCTAGATCCAAGAGCTGGGAACAGGGTGAAGGCATTAATTTTTAAATGACAAGAATTAACCATTAAGATGATCTATAAATGGATAAGACATGCCATTTTATTTGCATGATCTCAATATATATATTTACTAGATGAAATTACATGGCCTGTTATTAGAAAATAAGAACTGCTTTTACTCCCTCAAGACATAAAGAGCCTTCACATTATGGTGACATTTTTACTTCAGGCTGCAAATCAATCAAAACTAGTGCTTGGCAATTAGACACCAGTAAGGAGCTGTCAAAGAAAGAAGGCAGCTACATTATCTCATCTATATTCTAAAATCAATTCCACTTTGAAGCACAGACACAGAGATGGGGATATGCATATACATGTCCTGGTTTTGGCTGGGATAGGGTTAAGTTTCATCACAGTAGCTGGTATGGTGCTATGGTTCAGATTTAGGATGAGAATAATGCTGATAACACATCGAGGTTTAGTTGTTGCTGAGCAGTGCTAACAGGGCCAAGACCTTTTCTGTTTCTCGTGCTACCCTGCCAGTGAGCATGCAGGGGATGCACAAGCAGCTGGGAGGGGACACAGCTCATGCTGAACAATAAAACTGGGGGAAGTTGGGTGGAGGGGGGGGGGGTGGGCTGCTACAGCTAGAGGACTGGCTGGGTGTCGACCAGGAGGTGGTGAGCAACTGCATCACTTGCTTTTTTTCCCTCCACTTCTTTCCTTCTTACTAAAGTGTCTTTAACCTCAACCAGTGAGTTCTCACACTTTTCCCTTTTTTGTTCTTCTCCCTCAGCCCACTGGGAGGGAGGGAGCAAATGGGTATGCAGTGCTTCACTGTCTGTGGATTAAACCACAACCACCTGTACACATACATTTACATACACAAACTTCAACAAGATGAAAACTGCATTTTCTTCCAGTCTCTATATACTTTTACAATAAGTTTGCTCACTATGAAACTCCTTGGACTAAAGAGCAACATAACTGAATTATATGAAAGATATGAATAGTAAGATACCTAAACATTTAAAGCCCTGACACCTTTTCATTCATTTCACTTATCGATATCAATTTAACACAATGATCACCTAAATACATACAATACCAAACTGAGTTGGGCCCTTCAAAAACAAAGAACCATCAATACTGTATGGTATTTACTACTTAGCTAATTAATGGTTGATAAGAACAATACAATGAGCAGGAGGAATTTGGTGTTCAACAAGCATTGAATAATGTCAGTGACACACAGGTCAGAAGAAGATAAGAATTTACACGTTGAAAACATGGAAGCATTCTACACCTGTGACATCTTTTTGTCTATACAGGTGAGTATGCCTTTTATTAAATCCTTTCTTGGGTTATATCACACCTACTTCTGGAAGAAAGTCACACTTTCTTTGCTCCCGCATCTCCTGGAAGCATAGCCCTATTTTTATCCATGTGTTATGGCTGTCCTTGTTGCCAGACACCTCTTGAAAACATGGATGAGCCAGTGACAGTATGCTCCCAATACAACTTACTGCTCTTGCAGAAGTTCTCTCTGCTGGTCTCCTGTTTTCTATTGGCATGTAATAATTGGCCCCACTCATCCCCCCGAAGTTATAGGGGAAGCAGTTTAATGCAATTTTCCTGTTACATGATGAAAGTATTCTTTTTTCCTCCTTCCATCTACCAAACTAGATGGCCAAGCCAAAAGATCTTTTTAGGGCTTATGATCTTAGTCAATTTTTTTAAACTTTACCACCAGTACTGATGCATTGATTTGTTGGAATTTCATTAGTATATCTTCCCATATAATGTGTATACTTAGTCTGTTCCAACCATAAGAGAAAGATGGACTAAACTTTGGACAACTGTTTTTTCCAAAATGTATGGTTGTATTCAACTGTTCTTACTAGATATGCAACCTCAACGAAGAGGGATGACAAGAAGAAAAGTTTTATTCTCAGTAACACAACAAACTAGAAAAAAAAAGACAATAAAATACAATATCAAATAAAATGTAAAATTAATAAAAACAAAATACAATCATATATGTAAAACAAAATAAAAATAAATGCCAAAGTTAAATTAAAAATCAATAAGAAATAATGATGTAGACACAATCTTTGCACAAGTATATCTTCATCAGCAGTTAAGGCAGACACTTGAGTAGCAGAGACAGGCTGTATATTCCCTTCCTGCTGATCTTATGAGGGGGAATGGTAACTTCAAGAAAGGGAGAAATTAGGGAGCCCAAAATGGTCATTTTAATTAATGTCTCCATATATGCCACAGATATCCCTTGTTATCATCCAGGGAGACATCATCTCTATGAAACCACAAGTGAGACGGAAGTTTCCTCGTGATGGAAGATTTAGCATTGACTTCACAACAATATAATTGCAAGTTGGTCTAAAATCCCTTAAATGCCTGTTCTTTTACTTTCAGCTGTGCAGGACAGTAAGAGAGATACAGAAGGGAGTGAGAAGTGGACAGTAAGGACTGAAGCAGTCTGAAGCACAATCCTTGCTGAAGCAATGTGGTTCATAGCCGTTGCTCGTCCCTCTGGCCTCGTTCACCCTAAAGAATGAATCGTTTCATTGTGCTCCCGCTTTTATATATTTGCAGTTCCCCTACTATTCTCATCTAGCTGTTTACCAGCTTGTGACTACATGAGCACTAGTTAGAAGAGAAGCCACAAAGCATGTACAGCTCTGTTGTGCTTTCCTTTGCACCTTCTCTGCCTGCCAGAAGGTGATGCAGCACATTGCAGTTCAGACACTTATAGTTTGTAAAGGGTGATACAGCATCATTAAAGGTGTATGAAAACCAGCCTCCCAGCTCCAAAGTCATGGTGTGCCTCACTCAATAAATTAGAAGTGACAGGTCTTTTCACTTTAACAGGCCTGTCTTCTGAGACAGTGTGCCATTGCTTCATTGCCTCTGTGAAATTCAGTTTAACATTATGTTTGTGCTATAGCAGCTTTTAGAGTTGTGCTAGGAATACTTATAGTATGATTAACCATCTTCATTTTATAATCATCACAGAATAAAGATACATAAATGAAGTGTACCGACTTAGGCTATGAACCTCTCAAAGACAGCATCACAGTAACAGGTGATGATTTGCATACTGCATTTTGCATTCAGGTCTCAGGTTAATGTGAAAGAGGCATGAAATCATCTCTGGTGATAATAATAATCCTACTGCCTCACCTTGTTTTAGCAGAGACATGAAATATTCCATCTTTCTCATACATTAGGTTATGGGCAGAAAGTGAGAACTGAAGTAATATGCGATATAAGTGACTACTAAATACAGAGTTTAAAATGTCATTTTTCTGTCATTACTTTCTATTTTAACACAAAGACACGTTATGATTGTGCTTTGGGTTGAAAGGAAATTACGATGAGAAACAAACAACACAATCAAGCCTAAAACTAATTATACTGTATTTCTGGATTGCCAAAGATAGAGTTATTTTGTATTACCCTTCAGATAAAACCAGTAGCAAGATCTTCCCCTGCATTGGCACCATGGCTTATGTTCTACTACAATGTTTTATTACTGACAGACATCCAGTCCTAAAAAGATGGCACCTGAAGTGGAGATGCATCATTTCTCTAAGCTCCAATGCTTAATCTCATTTCAAAGACACAGGATTACGAAGAAATTTATCATCTTCTTGATAAGCTAAATATTTTTCCTTAACAATAGTCAAAAGATATCTGAGAAGAAGAAAAGATGTTTCAATGTGTTTGATTGTATGATGCTTCACACAGCATCAAACTAAAACGCCTAAAACAGTTACACTTAGAAAGCATTATTCAACAAATAACCAGAAAAACGTGTTATATGGTGGCTAATATAACAATTAAAAAAAAAATCTAGAAATGCCATATCACCAAGAAGCTGATGCAATAGCACCTTAGATAAGAAGAATTTAGTAATGTTTTTGTGCTCTGACCTCTAACAGTGTCATTCAGGAAAGCCATGACTGCCCTCCACTAGCAGAACACATCTATACTCAACACTGCAGTAAGATTTGGCAGAGAAAACTGCCAAGATCAATTAACTGTCAGCTACCCACAGACTGTGTATCTAAGTCTCTTCTGAATGTTAAAGCAAGGTCTACTTAAACTGGCCTTTACTTTTTTCAGTTTTCATCTTAAACTTTGTAAGATAAGATTGTACCAGGAGTCTTCTAAGAAAAATATCTACGTTATTTGTATCCTCTACATTTTGGAAGCTAAAAAATAATAATAATAATAATAAAAAAAAAACAAACAGCACCACAATGGTCTATTTGTGAAAGGCCACACTGCCGGGACACTGCTGTCCTTTTTAGCTTTAGTGCTCAATGATCTATAACACGCCCTGCTTATCTGCATCTATCAAGGGCCAAAAGGGGAAAATAAGATTGCCTGTACTGACCTCCAAATGCTCATAACGCTTTGCAGCTTTACACTGTGACTAAATCTCATGCTTCAGGGCTTCAGCCAGATGTTGGAAAGGTCAGGAACAAAAGCTCTTCTGCAGTTCACTGTATTCAGGCCGGCCTTCCCATGGAGCATCAGAGACTGGCCATAGGTTCAAAGCAAATATGAGATGAAGCAACCCTGTGTTCAAAAACTGGAATCCGGCATTGGGATACCTGACTGGTGTGTGGCCAGTTCACACACTGAAGGCGTAACCAATGACCAGACTATTCAAATACAAAGGCTTCCCTTGTGTTAGGAAACAAACCAAAGACCCTTGCTTATCTTATTTCCCCCCTCCAGTACAGAATATAGGCTTCCCCTGGGGTTACTAGGGTGTATTTCATATAACCTGGTCAATACAGAAGACTCAGATATTACTGACAGTCTTTTTTGCTTGCTGCTTATGGCTTGCCGTCTCTCGAGGAATAAAATAATTTCATTGCTGTCTCTGTGTAAATCATGTTGCTTGTGATATGCAGGAGTTCAGGACACATTATCTAGAGATCCCTCCCTGGTTTATTATGCAACTTTGACATGAGCTACCATATTTTTATGGGGCCCATTCCAAAGATTATTTTTCATTACCATTGTAGAAAGTCAAGTACTTTACTGATACAACGTGCTGATGTTTCCTTTATTAGCTCCATGTATGTGTACACATGGATCCGTAACTGTATACACGCTTATATACAATTGTATGTTCACACACATTACCATACAATTATAACAAAACAGCATGCACAACAGCAATTTGGTTTTATTTTATATTATTTTTTAATTTTTAATGAATTTAATTTTTTGTTCCTGGACCAGCTTAACTCCAAGGAAAAACATGAACTAAATTGCCAGTGGGTTGCTCTCACACAACCCTCTGTGCTGGACAGGAGGCTGAGACTATGACTCATCCACTGGTCATCCACTCATACCGAAGCAATAATAGACAGTTTGAGAACAGCATCCAGCAGCACTGCTAGAGTTCAGGAACTGTGTTCCTACTGCATGCCTCTATTTAAAGAGGTTAAAAAAAAAAAAAAAAGGCATTAAGTGCACTTGCTTTAGGCCAAATTTTGGGTTGAAAGGAACTAATTCAGAAGAAAACATGCTGAACAAATTAACTCTCTTCCACTATTTTGCTTAACCATTTTAATTAATGTGAACACCAATAAGTGAGAAGTCAACTAGTTAGGGTTGCTTATTCTGAGCCTGCAGCTTAAATGGAAAGGTCAATTACAGAAACATAAGGAAGTTAAGAAACAAGCAAAATACGTGCACGTGTGAAATGGCTCTTACTAGCTTAAAAATATGAATTTCAACTTGTCCATTCAAAGCATTATGATATATTTTTTTTGCTTTTGTATTTTGAATGAAACCCAGTAACTGATTTTTTTACACTGTTTTTTTTTGCTCAGGACTAAATCCAGAAGTTTTTATTCTGCGTGCAGTCTGCTCTACAGAATAAAAAGTAGACAAGATTGCTAAGACAGATCTTTCAAAGACAAAGAAAAGGAATGTGTCATTTGCACTAAGAAAGTACAAAAGAGGGAGAACAAGAGGTCACAGAACACAATCCCAGATCATTGTCTGTATAAGCGTAAATTGTTTTTTCCTGTTTGCACTCTATTTATCCAAAAAAACCTATTATTAGTAACATGCTTAAAAAAATAAATATTCACATTGTATTCCTCTGAGAATGCTGAGTTTCTATGTCTTTGTTATATTCACAATTCTTTCTTGTATTTATGAATATCTATATATAACACCAAACAGTTAAAGTCTCAGGCTCTGAACTACAATATAAAATTAATGAGTTAACAGCACTTTAAATATAAAAATATCCAGGATCAGATCCTTCTCAATTATATCACTTTCAGTTGACAATATGACTTTTCATTAAGAAATTGTGAAGGCAATACACAATTAATGAAAACTACATTCCATGCATATATATTTACCTTCAGAGTTGTTCTGAGATTAACGTTAACATGAAGTCCTCATATTATCACATACAACACTGTCTATTATTTATTACATCTTGAGAAATAAATTTAAAGTCACTTTGCTAAATAATACATAACAAGAAAATCCTTTTAGCCCTTGTTTGCAATCTACACTTCACTTAGCCATCTTAAAATCACAAAAGCCATCCAGAGAGAGATTTAAAAATCATTACCTTAGAATACTTGTTTAATAGAAAGTGATGGCTTAAATGCTACAATATGTTCCTTAAATATCTTCACATTAAATGGTAATTAAACAAAAAGCTGCCTGGCCCTCTTCAAGGGCAAGTCCCACAAAGCTCCTCATTATCGTAATTTCCAATTTGGAAGCCAAACTAAATAACAAGAAGTAATTTGCCAATTAGAACTTCCTGCACTTTTTCCCTTTATTCCTTAAACACCATTCAGGGGCTGAACCAGTCAAACACTTTTAGCTTCAAAACTGCAACTGAAAGAATTTAATTTGGTGAACCTGTCAAGAGGCAGCAGTGATGCATACCATGTCCGACACAACAGTTGCCCTTAAATACAAACTTTTCCATGTAATATCTACGCTTTCTTTTTCTCATTTCCTTCGTTTTGCTCCCAATAAAATACACACATGCACACATGCTTTTCCAGACTTTGAGACTTCTCATCAATGATTTCTGACATGTGGAAATGTCCAGGGACAAAACTTGTCTTTTGTGTTTGAGAAGCTTTTAGAAAGCAAGAAGCACGTAACAATAAAGCTAACACAAAAGAATGCTCAGAAGAAACAAGGTCCTATTCAGCCAGTGAAAACCACTGAGCCCAGATCATTCCAGATGGATTTTCAGCTTCAAAAACAAGACCACGTATGAATTCTGTTATGTGCCTTCTTGAGAATTCAAATCCTGACCAAAAAGAATGAAATTAGTGTACTTTTCAAAAGCTAATTTGAAATGCACACATGCAAGGCAGAGCAGAGGTGTACAGACGAATGGCACAGTAAGCAGCAATGCTCAGGTGCAGGACTAGGACTTAGAGTATACTATTATTCTGTCACATTGGTTTTCAGCACTTTGCAAGCCTTTCAAATTAGAATTTATTTGTTTCTTGGGTTTTTTGTTTGTTTGTTTGTTTTTTCCTAACTGAAATGGTCAGTGAGCTCATGTGTCTTAGTCTTGAAAGAGGCAGAAGAAGAATGACTGGAAATGGGAAATACTTAAAAAAAATTAAGCTAGAAAAATCAATCACGTAATGCTAGCTCAAGTCATGATGACAGGTATGGAGAGGAACTAATTAGTTAAGATCAAGCGCCATGCTAACAAGAACACAGTCCTTGTGGTAGGTAAGCAAGCTTTTTCATAGTACACTGCCATGGCTTTCTGTTATACTGCACAGCACCACCCAGAAAAACACCTGACTTTGGGAAACATTTAACATATAGGGCACTTTGTATCTCAGGATGGAGATGCTGCTCAACTGAAAGTTAAGAAATTTCCATTTTAATCCCCATTTCAACTTGCAGTCAGTAGTGGGAAATCAAAAGCTGGGCAAAATTCAGAGGTATGATAAAGAAGCAGTATATAACATGATACAAACTACTCAATTTTCCCAGAGCGGCAATAGACACCATACGACTGCCAATTTTAATATCTAATTCAGTGTTTTCCTAAAGGAAGAATTAGTTTGGGAATTCCAGATGCCTGTTTATACATCAGTTCATGCTAGTAGATCATAACGAACCATACAATCATGATAAATTAAACCTATGCTTTTTAAATGCACTGAAAGTACACTTCAGAACAAAATGAGCCTAAATTCATGGACTGTTTGTAAAGCAATTCGCTACCATCAAAGAGAGGCATTTTGTTAGGTAACTGAAAATAGTGTATTGCTATGAAAGGCTGGCATACTTGGAAATAGATTTGTATGAAGATAACAGAAATATTAAAAAATAATAGGCAATCTAGAGCAAGTTTGTCTTTGCACATCTTTCATAAGTCTATGGTAAAAAATTCTAACCACGAAAAAATGGTAATAGCATTGTCTCTATACTTGTGCCCTCTTAATAAAAATCAGTGACATTATTTGTTTAAGGAAGTTATTTGGCCTTTTATTTATTTACAGAAGGCTTTCTGTTCACTTTTCAAATCAGTAGCTTGATCTAAAGAGAGTTTGATGTTTCCCAAACAATCTTCTGTATGAGAAGAATGGAAAAAAGGATATAATAGCCGGCAGATTAAACACTCTTCTGAGGACTCAGGGCTCAGAGGTCAGAACATCACTTTGCTATGATATATCCAAGAAGAAAAGGTTTGTTATTTTGAACACAATCAAAAATTTAGAACTTCATAAACCTGTGACTTTTAACATAATCCTGATCCCTTAATGCTGTTCTGCAATTGTCATGTCTATTACATTGACTATTTAAACTCATTCTCTTTTAACTGTTTCTAGCTAAAGTCTCCCACTAAAGGGAGTAAGTTCATAAACAAAAAACACAGGGATATGCTTACCTCATAATACCATGTGAATAACATGGGATAGACTGTTCAGATCAAGTTTATTTTTCAGGTTTCTGATGCTGTCTCTGCAGCTATTTTGTGGCACAGGTGGAAGGCAAGATTCAAGAAGGGCTGCAACCCAGAGGGATCAAACATAATCCAGTTTATACTATGCAGCCTGAGTGAACTGGGTTTAGCATTTCTTGTTAAAATGATGTTGAAAAAATACAGTAGGACATATGTAGATGTCATGCTTTCTGCTTAAAATGGTGACTGTTGAAGCTTAAAATGTGAACATAAGGTACCCATACAACCTGAATACACAGCAGTGATTGTGACTTACATGGATTTATTCAAGATAGGTTTAACTCAGAGAGCATGGTGGTACTGATTGCTCAGTCTCAGCAGAACAGAACACCTCCACAGGAAGAAATAATGTCTGGGTAATGAACCTGCACCTGTCTCACTGTCTTTGAGTCAAAGGCTAAATTTGATTCAGCTGATGCACCTAAACAAAGTACATCCTTCCTGTGCTGAAGTAAGAGCAGACTGCTGTTTTGAGAAGCTTTCCCAGTCCACCCAAATTGCAAAAGACAAGGGAAAGAAGTGAGAGAGAATGTACACATTTATATATTGTTAAAACATAACAGTAAGCTATGGCACCTTCTTTGAGTTTGTAAGTCTACCTTAATAGCCTTAGGTAGGCCTTGATCATTTCAACATTAGTCTTCTCCATCATGAGGACCTGCTGTTTCCTAGCCACATGTGGCTTGTCCAACTGAACAGGCTTTCTACTTTTTAAACAGAGCTTAAAGTTCAGCATTTTCACTGCACACTCCCATCAAAACATTATTTCCCCCACTAACTCTTGCAGTGTATTGCATATGGATATTAAACTACTGCTTAGTGACCATACCTACACATAACTTTTAGCTATTATAAATCTGAAATAGAGGTATAGTGAGCCACTAGATAAAGGTTTGTAATAAAAGCATTGCCACTCCATTTAGTTATATCTATACATAATTTGCAATCTCCTTTAAATATAAGTTCTGGTGGGAAAGATGAAATATAATCTCTGGTCATCTTGAAATAGAGCTTAATATGAAGGTGTGAAACACAAAGGTTCATTCATAGACCATCAAGACAATAAATATTTCAAGATCAATCTTACTGTGATTACTCTGAAAATTGGCTTACCCCAGTGTGGTTCTTAAAATTAAAAATTATTAGGCTTCTTGAGTTTCAAAAGTCTTTGGCAGTTCTCCTCAACTCAGTTAATCAAGTAATACCTCCTAAGGGTTTTCCTGAAATGGCTAAAAATCCCATTTTCATAGTACTCAAAGAATTAAGACCCAATCTTTATAGGTGGGATAATAGCCACAAGTGATAAAATCTATGAAACTACTTTGGGGAAAAGATAAATATACGTACTTGAAAAAACATCTTTGCAACTTTCTAGTTTATATTAAACAGTATTCATGAGAAATAATTTAGCTCAAAAAAAGAGAGAATGAGCAGGGGAAATGGAATAAAACTAAAAAAAAAATACTTCCGTAAATCTACGTTAAACTTCCCCATTAGTGACATTGGCAGTATGCTGAAGTCATGAAAACATACATCAATGATTATATTAATATTCACTAGAAACAATATACCATTATACAGTATATATTACTCCCACGGATCTCAAAGCATGTTATAAATGATGGTGATATCCCAGTTCCATGCCACAGGCATTACTACACTGACTTTCAGGGTAGGTAAAATCAAGCCAATGCCAATTTCTGTTTCCTTCCTAAAAGGATGGGACTGATTTTCCAAAACCAAGTGTTTTTTGAGTGGTATACGGAAGGCAGTGGGCAAAGCCCCTTGAGCCAGATTACTAGAGTTGGAAATGCCAAAGGAGGAGCTTGGTACCAGCTGTTTTCTAAGCCATACACTGTTCCGCTACTTCTACCAGGCATTATTAGGCTTACTTCTAAATGACTTCACAGTCACATAAACCAGCATCATACAAAATACTTTGTCATTTTCCTATCAGACAGCCGTGGATTAATGAGATAGCACCCAAACCTGTTAGTAGCAACTTGGTTATTAACTAAATCAGTTTTTGAATGGAACTTGGCCAGACAGTGAAATCTCACTAAACTGCAGAAACACAGGGAACATTTTAGCTTCCATTCCTACTATACATTTCATATGATAAGCCGTGCCAGGCAGGAGATTTGCAGGTATCTGAGCCCCAAGTCAAGACTCCTCTACAGGTCTCTCTACCCTACTGCAGAAGTGATGAGGCACACCCATGGCATGTTTTTTCCAACTCATGCCTGCAGTTCATTTGGCTGTATCTCTTTGGGTTGCCTGTATATGCTCGTGTTCATTTCTGGGGACAGTACATACCAAGGAAACTCGTAAGTGGAACAAGGAGAAACAAGGCTATGAGAAGCTAGCCTTTCATGATTATTTGGCATTCCTGGTAAGTGTTATTTCTGCCATGAGTGGCATAGGAAAAACTGCTTACAAACAGGACTTCTCTGTCGCACAAGTTCAGCCTTATAGTTTTTACACAGAAATATATAGCCAACTGTAACATTTCATTATATCAATTAAAAACATTCTCCAGAAAACTTGGATTATGGTGGATAAACACTAAAAATATATAGCAATTACACCCAATGATGGTCACCCTTTGCTGTCCCTGAGACTGTCAGACGATTTGGTGGTCCAGTTCCTTAAGAACACCTGCTATCCTCACAAAAACCACTACCCTAATTGGCAGCCTGTGTAGGGAGGCCAGTGACCAACTGGTCTGAGGGACAAACTTCCCTCAGAGTCCTCGCCAGAGGCATCCTGCAACGGGGCTGGAGCGGACTGGCAGGAGCTGCCTGTATTATACCTGTTCTGCGCATCAGCATTCCTATTCAGTAAAAGCAATTAAGCGAAGATGTAAACCCAGCTCTGTTCAAGGAATTGCACAACCACAAAGTAGATGGCTATTGACTTCTGTATGCTTCAGCACACATGCTCAAGTCCTATTATAGCTCTTTTTTCTCCCATTTCAGTAAAGCCAAAGGCAAGCTGTAGGAACAGATGGAGGGAGATATTCTTAGTTGGCACTCACCTTAGTTACGTTCACACCTGCCCAGATAAACCAGAGCTTGTTAAATCCCACTGCCTGTGCCCTTCTGCAAAATTTTTAGCTAGAACTGTTAGCTAGAAGTTTGTAATGCTGCAGGCAGCTCCCGCATCTTCATCAATTCACTTGTTGCTATTGCAGTTCAGCTCCCTTTTCTTTAACACAAAGGCAGTGATGTATCCAATGAGATGGAATCTTTGGGAGGTTTGCTTTAGGAGCCATGAAAAGCAAAAGACAAATCTCTGTTGCTACTACAGGCATTCTAATGCCAGGTATTGCCAGGTACAACTGTGGAGCACCTACAAACTCTAGACCAAATTCTGCTGGTAGTTAATAGTATGTTTGCAGAGCAGCCTGAACTTAGTAGTAAGTCATATTCAGCCCACATTTTTAAAGCAATTATGTTATTCAGCATTTAATTACAAAATATTTTATATTTTTTTTCCACACACGATGCCTCTTCCCACTTAGCATTGAGAGATAATGGTCCATGCTTTGAAGCATGTTTGTTAAAGTATAAAATATTCACTGTGAAGCATAGTTACCATATATGAAAATTTGGTTGCATAACGATTTAATTTAAAGAAGTAATTTTCATAATGAGCTTAAGGGAAAATTGATTAGTCTCATTGTTTATTTTGGTAGTATCATAGACATCATGTTCCACTGGGATAAAAGTTAAATTAATAGAGACTCCTTGAACTTCAGACTTCACATTATACAATTAAAAGCTGAACAAAGAATTCCACTAGCCCTAGTAATACATGAACTAATAATTGCAACAAATACATGAGAGCTGATCAAACACCATTTTGAAATAACTGATATCCCACCAATCTTACTATTAAAATATTGAAGCAACTAATTTTGAACCCGTAACATAATAAATCATTTAACTTTCAGATTAAATATTTCCATGTCTTGCTTTACTTCTGTTACTGATACTAGGAAGTAACACAGTCATTAGGGTCAGAAACATTTAATCACAATAAAGAAACTAAGGTAAAGGACTGCTTCAAAATTGAACACAAAAAAAGTCGTTTGCAACGTCTATTCTGCCTGACATTTTTGTAATGCTTTTACCGCGTACAAATTCACTGATCTAGATATTTATCAAGTATTTTTCCCTGCAAAATCTATGTACTGATAATGATGGTGCCTTAGCATTTATGCTCTATGAAAAAAAATGAAAGGTCACCCTGAAAAACACAGTTTCCATCAAGAAAATATTGGAAGCAGAAGTGTTTCCATTTGAAGCAATATTCTGCATGCCTCATTAGAGTCTGAAAACCGTCTCTGCCACTACTGGAGAGCAGGGTGAGAATAGGCTTGAAATAACCCTTCAGCAGCTAGGTGACGGTACCACTAGATGTGACACTGCAGGATCCAGAGCATTGCTTCTACGAGCGTGCAACCCACCTCAGTGACCAATGGATGGCAGCATCGTGGGAGGGCAGGATGCTAAGCTGGCTGCCCACCCTCCTGGCACCATCCTTTGGTGCAAATGTTCAGCCCAAGCAGCCAGAGTCTCCAATACCCCAAGCAACTGTCCATAAGAGGAGCTCCTGTGGCTGCTGGTCTAACCTGTGACTCTTATCTAGCTCCTAGCATTAAAGATTGAATGCACAAAGACTACTAGATGCAGAATGGATTTGCATTACCCACAAAAATAGAAAAATTCAAGCACTAGGATGGTTTAGAAAAAGATCTGGAAACAAACAAAAAGTTCTGGCAATAAATAGTTGCTGAACCATCCAGTCTGAGGAAAACAGCACACAGCACAAGCTTGTGAGGCTTTTCTAATCTTTCACCCCTACATCTCCAAACAGAAACTAATAGGCTACAGTGACAACTGACAAGAACATAAAACCAAAGTCTGCAGTTTTGCTGATGCTATCTGAGGCAACAGGTTGGGTAATCTACAGTAAAGGGCGGTAATATCTCTAAAATTAAAACTTTTCCTGAAAAGTTCACTGGCACCAACTTATAGTCTGGGGGGGGGGGGGGAAAGGTCACAAAAATTTTACACTACAAAAAGATTTAAAAAAAAAAAAAAGCCATTTCCTACGTTGTTCTGAGACAACTGGCTTCTATGGGTTATTGCTTTGTTTTAGACTAGAAGTACCAAGGCATCCTAAATAAACAGAAAGGTTTCTTGTACAGCATGTCTGACCTCCATGCATAACCCTTAACCTACTGGGAAAAAGCTGCACTTCCAGCCCCCCATTTATCACTTATTTTAACTGTCATCAATTACTTTCACTGCTACAAAGCAACAGGTTCTAATCCAGTAAAATATTAGAACCCCAGAAAGTTTATTCAGGCTTAGGTATCAATTTTAAACACTACCACCAAATTTGCTTATTTTAAGAGTTGGTTTCAAGAGCTGTGATTCATAAGAAGTGCTCTTGTTGCAGAGAAAAGCAAAGCAGCATTTGGTAGCAGTTTGGTCCAACATGAGCAATAACCTAAGGACTAACAGAATATATCAGAACAAAGTGTTTCATTGACCCCTCCCCTGCTCTTCTAGTCCCAGCTATTTTATGCTGTTATTCTAGTCTTATTAACATATTTTCAAGTATGTGTGGAAGTACAAAAAGGCTACATAATCCAGATTTGGATTAGCTCTTAGCTCTCCTATTCCATATTCAGGGGAACTCCACTGGGTTTCCACTAAACAGTCCTGGAGCTGCCTAATAATTAGAGCCCTAAATCTGATTTGATTCATTTGAGACATTATTGCAGTGCTTTATAAGCTCACAACATGCCTTTGTACCCTGGAGCAGCTTCACTTGGAATGGTAGTATACCGGTAATGCAGGAAAAAAGGTGGTGCAAGTATTCTTGGTTATGAGTCCTGCTGAAAGCATTCACAACATTCAGGGAACTATCCACTTGCCACCCCTTCCATTCTACGTTTCCCTGTTTTTTTTTTTCCCTCTCTCTCTCACACATATATTCACCTCCACCCGGCAAATTCCATTTAAAAAATAAATAAATAAATTATACAGTCTCACCAAATGGACGAAGGCTATCTTCTATTTCAGGTAAAAAAACAGTCTACAGAAAAGTAAACACAAATGTCTAGCAGATGCACTTTCAGAGTAAAAAAAAATATTTCCGGGTTATGTTAAACGTAAAGATGCTTTTCCAACTGTTGGCCAGAAGAGGCAGAAGTGAGCTGCTCCTGTCAGGTGTCACTGCCATGGCTGTGTGCAAGCTCTACTTTGACCCTTCTGAAATAAATAAATAAATCCGCAATTAGGGATGCATAAAAGGAAGTATTTATCCTGCTTTGCAGGGTGGTTGGACCCAATGATCTTTCGAGGTCCCTTCCAACCCCTACAGTTCTGTGATTCTGTGATTTAGACGCTGCTGTTTAGCATGCTGGCCAGCCTAGTATGTAGGTGTCAAGTGAAACAAAAAGATAAAGGAACTTTCTAAAGGGCTTTATGCGTTCCAGATAAAAGCAAAGACCTTTGAGGATCCAGCTTTTGAAGTAGGTTTTGTAGGGCAAAATGTGGACAGACTAAAACTTATCTTTATTTCCACTGACTCTTCACCTTCCCCCCCGACTTTGCTCTCCCCATTCCTCCAAGGGAGCACAAAAAAAATAAACATAGTCTAGGAAATGAACCATGCCTTGCAAGTATTTAAACAACGATCAATTGAGGAACAATGCACCTGGGGATATTCAAACATGTGTGACCTACCCTGAAGCACCTCGAAGCTTTATCTTATTTATATTCTATTGTGAAGTATCACAACTTTGCAGAAAGCTTAGACATATGTTTCAGAAAATTGAGCTGAACATATGCATCTATGCCTGCAATACAACGCTGATGCCCAGATCACAGATACATGAACCTGGCCTACAAAGGACATGACAGAATCTTGCACAGTATCCATGTAACTACAGACTCCATAGATTTTAAAAAAAAAGTAACAATTAAAAAAAGTTTACAAAAACTACCGTTATACATTCTTTTACATTAATCTTGACAGAAAAGGAAAAAATGCTGCAGGAAGAGAAGCCTGATAGGACCTGACCAGATTCTAGAAGCAAAAGCTAATACGCACTACACTACAGACACACAGTGAGAAACCTGTTGAAGAAATTAGGATTTTAATTATTGTATCCATAACCATATTCCTTCAAATTATTTTCTATTAACCTTTTTGAATTATTTTCAATGACATTTTTAGTACTACAAATATTATTACTAGATAAAATCACTGGAGATACGACATCTTTCAAAAACTTACATGGATTACCTGCTGTAATTCAGCAGTCAAAAAATATCTACACGACCTTCCAGTCAAATCCCTACTTCAAACATTCATTCATGTTTTCCACAGGGATTTAAGCATAGTTTTAGTTCATTAAACCCGTCTGTTTGTTTAAAAAAATATATAAAAAAAATAAAAATAAAATAAAAAAGTAAATAAAAAGCCAGCACTGACCAGTCTAATAATACTTCCTAACTTCCCAGGTATGAGCGAGACCAAGAACCTGACTATATCTGAGAATGGTATAGTCATGCACCCTGAAAATTTCAGTGGCTAGCCCACCAATACCACAAAATTAATTACCAAATGGCTAAGTTTTCAAGAACCTCCAGAGGTCTGTGGATGAAGTAGAAGATAACATCCCATCCAGGTTCTGCCCATTCTCAATGAATTCTTAAATACATTGGCCTCTAGACTGTGCATTTGTGCATTTAAAGATGTCCATCAGATGCTAGGAGTTGTGATATGATCATCCTCTGTCCTCCCTCTCCACACTGTAATTTTTCATCCACGTAATGTTCAATATATGGTAGTGTATATCAACTGATTTCATAAAAAATTGCAAATAGTCATCTTCACTCAGGTAAGGAAAAAGCTATCATTTGCTAAGTATTTTCTATACCTTTAAAATACCATGAAATTACATAATTCAGGAAGGAATCTTCTAAGAATACAAACAGCTTCTACCCAATTAGCATACTAATCTTTAAAAGGACAAAAATAAAATCCACATTTTAAAGAGTATTTTGGAAATATATATATATATAAGTTCTAAGAACATAATTTTCTGCTAAATTAATTGTGACAATTAACAAAGATAGTACCAAGTTAAAAGCATGTTTTTTTTCCTAAAGAGTTGGATAGGATGTGCTTACTTCCAGTGATCATATATTAAGCACTTTTTACAGTAGTTCTATGTCAATGTAATCCACTGTAAATCTCAGCTGAGGTTAGTCTGTGTGACTGACAGATTGTGAGCAATGGTACTAAGCAGGACAGTCTACAGGAAATGCCAAATATGTAACTTTCACAGAAAAGGTGAAGATATGCTCAATACCATTTGCGGTTTTTGTTGTTCTGTTTATTTTAGTTTACATTTTTTCAGACATGGACACTGAATCCAACACACAAAATAAAAGTAAACTCCATTTCCTACCTTCACTAAGGAAGATGTGTAAGGTTAAAGGACTGTTGCAGGTGGGGGGAGTTGAATGGCATGCACATATATTAAATGATATTACCTTTTTAACCATCATTGAAGTTCTACACAGGTCCTTCGTGATATCAAGGAAGTGCATGTCCTTAATCAGATATCAAGGAAATATAGGGTTACTTTTTGGTTGCTGTTTATTACTGTGTGGTAGAGTAATAATTTGTGATAATCTTCAGTATGTTAGATTTGATGCACAAAGGGAGACGGTTTTGATTGAATAAAAGGCTCTGCTAAGTGCTGTAAGCACAATGAGGTATTATTTCTGAAGGTAGCCTTAGAAATATATCATAAGAGACAAACGTATCGTAAGAGACAAACAGCTCCTACAGATTATTCTAATGAGTCTGAGTGGATCAGACAGGCAATTATCTGCATCATTAGCCATGATTTTAGGAACGCTAGGCAAAGTTGTGTCTGTATCTTTTCTGTATCTTTTCTTGTCTTCAAAACAAAAGCACATAAACTGTCAACAAAACATGAAATGTCTCCTTGAAGGCATGTGGGCCTTGTCAGGGGAACAAGTTATTTAAGTGTTCTCTAACACAGTGCAGTGAGAAGACTAGGCCTGAAAACAAACCAGCACAGTCTTAGGCAACCACTGAAATCCTGATGTAATATGATAAATCTCACAGATAACTATTTTTCCTTTTTCAGTCTTTCCTGACTACTCTAATATCAGTAAATTATTTCCTACAATAGTTGCACACACTGTAGTAATAGTCAATGAATAAAACCTTCTATCAACTCCTAGATAAATGGTGAACCTATAATCCTCAATCTATTCTTAGATTATGACTGGAGTCTTTTTCTCTAGAAACTGCTATACCTTGTCAGCAATTTTTTTAAATTGTATGCATTTTTTTATTCCAGAGTTCACAGCTTTTCACCATAGCAGATTTCTGCTTTCACTAAAACTGAAGCAACCTTCAAGTATTATACCTCTGGCTAGCAGATGATGAATATCCAGACACAATATTCCCTTTTGTGAGAGAAAACATCAGTTTGACGAGTCAGTGAACATAAACTACAATACATTCCCCATATTTACCTGAAATGCCAGCATTTCTCTAGCTTCTTTCTTATTTGAGTAGCATCAGAAATTCCAGATCTGACCATTTATTATAATCGTGTCTATCCCATTTAAAGGGCTATGCATTTCATATCATACAGACGTCATTTCATAGGCATAGGAAATGACAACTCTGTTCCTGTATGACCAAATTAGTCAACTGACGTTTTTTAACCTCTTATATTAACATCGATCTCTGATTGCTGACTTAAAAGTACAGAATCTTGTGGCTCTGGTGGGAGAGAACACTGCTCCACCACACAGGCTTAAAGTGCTCGCCTATCTTCCCTTTTTGTGTGTCTGCTCTTTAATAGGTTGCTTTAAACAGATAGGAAGGAAAATCACAATGTCCTTGGTGTCTTGAGTCAGTGGGGAATATCATCTTTTCTGACTACATTCGCATAACTTCACCTTGCTCTACTTCCTACATTACCTGTCCTTCTTTTAGTTTATCCACATAAAGCCCCATCTTTTCCTCCTCTCAAGCTCTAGACTTGACAACTAGTAGGTGTTTGGGTTTTATTCCCTTTCCAAGACAGCGGTGTTTCTCATGTCACCCCCTGCTCTTGGTGCTACAACCATCACCGGAGAAGATGTGAGCAGTCACTCCTCTCTTTTTCTTACAGCTATCAAGGTATATCAAGGTAAAAAGAGCAGTTGCAAGGAAAATGGGAAGAATCAATTATTGAGTACACAGCAGACCATCAGCAACCCAGTAAAAGTAATAATTAAAAAGTTTAAGTGCAAGTGAAATAAAGACTGGGCATTAGAACTGTTAATTTAGAGTCACTGAAATGAAAAATTAAAACCAGTAATCAATCTGGTGTTAGTACAGCTAGAAGTTACCATATAAGGTTCTCTCCTCTGCAATGCAATCTTAACGGTTCAAGAATGATATGACAGCTCAGAGTACATCCCAAAATTTTAAGGGAATTTATATCATTAAGGGAACTTCAACCAAACAAGGCATTTCACACTTCAAATTTAAACGAAGAAAAATTTATCAGCCTAAAACACATAAGTAAATATTTTTTTCCAAATAATGGTGAAATGGTTAGTAATTCTCCAAGTTTGTTTCCTTTTCATTTTCACCTACTGGAAGAAGTCATAAATGAACACGAAGATTTTATTTTAGGCTGAGGGAGAGATTGAAATTCATTCAAGTCTCAGTTTCTTTGCAAAAAAAAGGTACAGAAGCACAACCTGTATCAAGTGCCTCCGACATCACCAGAAAAAAAAAAAAAAAAAAAAAAAAACAAACAAAAAAAACTTTTCAACTTAAAGGAAGCAACATCAGACTCATTGCTAATTAACTCATTTTACAGAGACGTAAGTAGACTTTAAACACGTCAAGGGTCCCTAATGCATTCATGGAAGTGAAAATGTAGCAGAAGCAAAAATACATGTCTATAACTGTTCTTCTTCCTTCACATATACCATTCAAGAAAATTAGTACAGCCACTCAGTATAAATAAGAAAAAACATCTGTCAGAATGCAAAAAGTATATTCTTTTTAAACAAGTCTTAATGATTTCAAGTTAGTTGGTTTTAATCTATAGGGGCCTAAAAATATTCCTTCGGCCACTTTTCAAAGCAAAAGGTAGCAGTGAATGTATTGTAGCTGTTCTTGAGACAGCAAAAATAGAACAGGTGTGCATGTAGTCTGCATGGACCAGAACCATTAGCAAACTTGATGCTTTAAACCATGTGCAATCATCTGCCATATTAATCTATTAAGCTAATTTGTTCAACCTACAGAATGTTATACATTAGTAAAGAGAAAATTTTCTTTCTTGAACTGCAATGTTTGTAACACGGTGCTTATCCTTATTAACAACAAACCTGCGAAACCCAAGCTTTACTACTCCAGCTGCCTTTTACACGCACAGCATGAGCAGTCATTGACACAAGAAAGTATTGAGCTGGCACCAAGCACACAACCATGGGGCCAATGCTGACATACACTGAGTTTAAATAGTGCCATACCATTCCCAGCACTCTAGCACCAGTATCAAAGGCATGGACATAATTGAAATGCCACCGTCTGTGTCTCTAAAGCTTTTGAATACCTCTATATAAAATTACAGTTATGTTGACAAGCCACCTGTTAGGCTGAAGAAAAACTGTGTAACATTGTGCCCTTGTGAGGCCACCTTTTACTGCATGTCCTGATGACATTCTTCATTTCCTCCAGTGCACCAATCCTGCTGTGGAAAGCACCATGACCACGTACTCGGGGCAGGCAGAGGCACGCAGTGCCTGCTGAAAGCCTCCAGGGGCCCAGGCTTGAAAGGCCTGAAAGGCCTTGCTATGCCTGAGTGCGCTCCTCTCCAGCCCCCTACTTTCCAACAGAAAAGAGCACTTTTCCAACAGACCAGAGCTCACTTGTTGCAATGAGGCAAGACAATGGGAGCAGAAAGAAGAAGTTCTTCACAGGTATGGGAGCTCCATGGGAAAAGCAGCTTCCCAAAAGACTCACAGGCCATATATCATATCAGGGAGCCAGGGAGGCGTTAAGGCAAAAAGTCTTAAATTATCCATCTCTACAACTAAGGCCTTTCATTTCTAATTTTTCACCTTCTCATGTGCTGAAGACTCCCTCGCCTACAGGCAGCATGCTTTTCTGCTGAAAAACAGCAGTTTTAATGTTCAGTACCTGCTCTTCAGCATGCTCAAATACCATCATAGGGCCAGCATTCCCTCTTTTAAGGAAGGCTGAGACCATGAAAAGTGATGAGGGAGACAATATGAGAGTTACAGAACAGGAGAATTGTTTTTTAATTTATTATCTTATTTATTTACAGTTTTGATAGCAAAGTTGTACAATATAAAAAATCCAAATGCTGACAATGGGTACTTTCTGATTTTTAGATTCTTAGACTAGGCTGTCATCTTACCATCTCCTTTTTACAATGACATTTGATTGATTCTTGCCCAATGCTCTTCGCTACCATATTAAGTGTTCCAGCTCCCTATATTTCCAGTCTAATTTCCCCA
Organism: Oxyura jamaicensis; assembly: GCF_011077185.1. Classification (NCBI taxonomy): domain Eukaryota; kingdom Metazoa; phylum Chordata; class Aves; order Anseriformes; family Anatidae; genus Oxyura; species Oxyura jamaicensis. The sequence goes on along the minus strand of NC_048896.1, from coordinate 20,971,917 downwards.
GTTTGAAGAAATCCTTTCAAGTGGGGCACTTTCATTCTACAGCAACCCAGATTTTTGCTTCCACGAAAAGATTGCCAGCTAAGCTAACAATTGTAGTAGTAGCTTTTTTGCAGCGTGGACACCTGTTTGCTACTTGTTTCACATAAACCACCAGCTGTTGGATGTTACCAGGATTCAGTGACTACTGACCTGGGATAGATTTGAACTGGTGACCCAGGAGTGGAAGGCTGTATATCCAATTACGAACACACATTTAAAAAACACACTTTTTAATTGCACTCCGATCTGAAAGGTCTGTTTTAATAAATGGCACTCATTTCAAGAGACTTATCTAGGAACTTTGTTCTTGTTAAACTGTGGATTTACTCACACACACACTTAGCTGCATGCTAGCATAAGAATGTTTTGGCAAACAGGTGTTATCTAGACTTCCTAGCTGTCTCTCACAATATGTAATGAGAATGTACAAGTCTTCCAAAATCTGTATGCAAAAGAAAACAGGGTTTGCAAGTTGTTTGCAGCATGATTTTCCCTACAGAAGAAGGCATTTCAGCACAATTGAAGTGTGTTCAGCAGTTCAAAGCAGCTGGAGGACATAGGATCTGTTAGTGAGTATTAGCAGAGAGTTACCATTATACATGGAGATGCAAAAAAAACTACTGCTCTTAGGAGCTAGGAACAAGTTGACCTGGAGAGCAGAGAAACAGTTTGAGAGGGATAACAGTATGGAAGAGATAGTAACATTTAACAAGTCCTGGAGTGGTACCATTCTCACTTCTTCTGAAGAAAAAGAAACATGGCAGGCACAGCATGTAGGATGGCCCTGTTTACTGAAGAAGCCTGGAGAAGGAGATGGAGAAGAGACTAGAGGGAGAAGGAGGAAACAAGAAGCAATGCACTAATGTTGAAGAGCTAGATATCAGGGGTACAGTTATCTATTTATTTATGACTGAAGTTACACAAAAGACCATCATGGATCGAGACCAGCATGGATCACTGTACTCAGCTTGGTAGATTTCAAGCCATTCTTAGTCATCTTTTGCGTGGCTTAGGTATAACTTAAGCCTTATATAAAATATTTTGATTGCACTCTAACTTAGGTAGTCCCACTGCTGGGGGGGAATACATTATTTGAAGTCTGATTTTGAGTCCTTAAGAACACATAAGTGAAAACAACTTTGTAAACACATAACCCATTCATGAGTAAGAAAACAACAGGCAAAACCCTTAGGCTGTAGAGTTACAGATTTACTGAACTCAGGGTCTTTGCAAGTAAACTGCTTCTGAATAGATGAAACAGTTTCAAGTGGGAAACTTTGAACTGAAGGGGCATTAAAGTACTACAGAATTCCCTGTACTGATGGACAGGGAATGTGGTCAGGAACAACTTGCAGGAAAGAAAGCAGCATAAGGAAAAGAGAAGCTATAAGTAGCAGACTGGTAAGGAGGGAGAGCTACAAAATTAAAGATCACAAAGAAAGCCCAGTCAAAGCACAGCACAGAGTAACCCATGCACCTCAGTTTGAGGAATAAACCAAGTTCACTTGATATATCATGGACTATGAAGTATATAATTATTTTATTATTATTTCAAAGAGAAATCGTAGTTGATGAGTTTGGATATTTTTAGGGTGGTAAGTACAACAGTAGTGCTTCATGACTTATCTTAAAGAAGACATAAAAATAGCAACAGCTCAGTTCTAAGCAGATTTGGGATTTTGATTGAGATGCACATCTGATTGAGATGTAGATCTGTAATTCATAAGTTTGCATGTTTATTAAAAGATGAAAATATACCAGTTCTAAAACACATGCACATATATACACACACAAATATACATTAGCATAGATACGTCATGACAAATGTATTTTATGCTTCAAAACACCCAATATCTCACATCCCTCTGCAGTCCATTTTCCTGCAAAATGTGTTTCTGCCTTGCAGAGGCTGGCAAGGTAGAGTGCAGAAAAAAAGGCTTTATTATAAGTTTCTCAACGTAATAAAAAGAAAGCTTAATCCATTTCTGACAGGAAAAAAAATCTCATTTGAAATGACAACTTGCATCATGCTGAGGCAATTTACAAGCAATGAGATACTGTGTGAGCTCCCCAATGAGTGTAACAAACTGCAGTTCAGTATTAACTTGCAGCCAACTGCTTAAAAGGGAATAAAAGGAAAAGCCAAGTAAATGAAACTGCACACAACAATGGAGCTGCAGGATGACAGCCAGCAGCATACAGTGCCCTGGCACTGTAAGCAGGTAGCCAGCTCCTGTTTCAGACCCTAGGCAGGTAATGTTTGGGACCAGCCATGAGGACAGGAGGACTGGCAATAGGTGGCGGAATTAGTGCTGGCCACCTACACATTGGCAGCACTTCAGATGTCACATCAAGATACCCTTCTCTACATGAACAGCACAGCACACTTAACACAAGGCAGTCAGATACATTTTTATGGTATTTAATGTTTCCAACATTTACACAAAGTTTTTAACACTTGAGTTTCAAGCTCCCATGTTATTTGGCTCAGGTTTTGACCATAAGAGTTATGTTTTTTAGAAAGCTAAGTTCCTAGGAATTGATGGCAGGCATGCATATGGTACAGGGAACTAAAGACCATCTAATCATCCCTGTGAAGATGACTCAAAATCTTGAGTTTTCTTCCTCCCACCATGCTCTTCTATCAGTCAGAAGCTTACACAAAACCAATATGAAGTCATGAATCCCATATACATGCTCATAAACTATATTCATATTTTTCTTTAAAATCATGCCTATGATAAATTACTTTTTGCATATTCATTGATACTGCATGACTAATATCCTCCTTTAATGTTTGTTACTGAAATCAGATTTGTTTTAAAAATACTAATATGAATACACCACATTTGATTATATGCATGTACACAAAAAAAAAGCATTTTCAATAGCATGTTCAAGCAAAGTATTTAAATAATATATTTAAATCTTCAAAGGATCAAAGTCTCAAAACAAACTACAAAAACAAAAATATTTGCAATATGAATTGCAATGAGAAGTTTCTCCCTGTACTGTATTATCACCAAAGATAATTGAAGCAACTACTTCAAATAATATGTTGTTTAGAAAACTCCCTTGCAAAACCACTTGAAATAGGTTCATTCTGGTGAGAGTGAAACTGATTTGGCTTACATTGTTGTTTCAGCTTTTAACCACTGGCCCACCACCTGTATGTTCCTTCAAGTCTGAACCTTGTCCATAGTTACAAGCTTGCCGTGCTTCCTATAATAAGGAGAAGAGGGGCTGTTTTTTAACCCCATGTCATCTCACACACTGGGCCAGTAGTCAAGCCCGAGGACATGTGACCTTTCTGTTGACCAGAATGACTAGGTGATGACCTCTGTGGTCCAGCCCATGAAGGAAAGGGAACACTTTAAAATGGTCATTATGATTAATGGTTTTCCCAGGCTAGACCAAATGAGTAATTGCTCAAATGAAAAACCTCAGGCCCCAAATAGTTAGCTTTATTACCTGCAGATATCAGATATCTTTTCAACTTATAATCCTCTTTGCTATAACTTGGAGTTATGCAGAATGTTTTTTGTACTGTAGGAATTTGAGCCAAGTCTTGTAATAAAAGCGTACATAATAATGTGATTATGTACATGATTAAAATATATTCCGCATGCAAAGCCAAGATGTCTCTCATAGCTTCCTGTTACTGAACTTTGGGTCCCAACTAGTGAGCTGTGCTAGTAGCATCACTATAAATCTTGTGGAAACTCGATTCCCAAGGAAGATGCTTCAAAGAAGATAATTAACAAGATGAAATAGTTCAAAAACTAAGAAAGGTTTTTTGAGTTCATCTCAAATGAGGCAATTTTCTCTTATTGTGTTGAGCACATTAGCAGTCTGTTCCATCAGCCCCAAAATATTTGTCATGCCAAAAAATGAACAATTCGTCATTATGAATTACCAGCCTTTATTCTAACACAGAACAAAGCTTATGCATTGTTGCTCCCAAGTTTGCAACACACGACCCCTCATAACCCCTCTCATCTGTGAAGGGATAGCAAACTTAGGATATATAGACCTGGATATCCTAAAAAAGTACTGGCCTTTCCTAGCCAAGAAGAGTTGACATGTAACTGGCAGGTACCTGCAATTATCTTTAGAATTCACATCCTGTGATGGTGAACAGGAACTTACTTGCTTCTAAGATCTGAAATCAAGGAGCAGTAAATTTGCTTGGGAGACTGAACTTCACATCTTCTGTATTTCAGTGTAACAGACTTCATGATCAGGCTTGCTAAGTTTTTGTAGACACTTTTGTAGACATTACTTCTTCAGCATCTTTTTCATTATAGAGGCTGAGCACAGCACCTGTTAGTCTCAAGGGAGCTCTAGGTCACAATGATCACCCAGTAAGAAGTTTCATGGCCTAGAACAAGCTCAGGGTCCTCCTGCCAAACACTGTAACTGTTGTCAGAATGCATATCCCCTAAAAATGGTCACAAAGCCAACCTTATAATAATAGGCAAATGTCTTCAAAAAGTCTTTCCAATGTAAGTAATTAATGATATATGCCAGGAGAATGAGAAGAAAGTCAAATAAATATGCAGAACTTTCGGAAGTAGTGGGCAGAAAAATCTCCAGACCTGCTAGAGATACTACTATGACTAGGCAACCTCTATTTGCCTACCTAATACTAAGTCAGAGAGACCACCAGTAATATTCTCCTATCTACATCTATGAAGGCAACAGTTCTGAACTTACAATTCTACAACTTATAATCAATTTAAAAAAAAAAAAAACAGTTTAATGGAGAATCCATACACTACAAAAATGACATGTGATTGTGAAATATTGCCTTCAGTCCAAGAGTTTGGTATTTCATTTCCTTTGAGGTCAGTAACATCAACAGAAAAATACTAACCAATCTGCAGAAGTGAAGGTGAACTGACCATTCAGACATAGCTGGGACAAAGGTTCATAATAATATACACCAGATAAATGAGATTAAATAAAAACTAGAAAAGAATGGATAATCTCAGGTGGCACTTACAGGTAATATAACAAGATATATCTTGCATTCCAACTAAAAGCAGTAAATAACATAAGAAATCCTTGCATGCACTTCCTTACTCTAGGAAACAAAATGGCATTTAGAAACCTGAACCCTTGAAGGCTAACGTCATTGTAATGCCTTTATGTATAAATCACTCAAACTGAGCATGAAAAATATTCAAGTGCAAATGTTCACCAGCTCAAAATAGCCTTTTTGTTCCTTTAAGACAGATTTATTCATTATATGATTTTTTTATTTTTATATTCAGCTCTGTATCACTGAACTAAGTTTAGGGAAATCTTTGCTTTAAAAGGTTCTCTTTCAATATTGTTGCCCTTATCAACTGCATTTTTCTTTCTGTTTTGTCAACCTTTATAAAAGTTTAAGCTTCTGACATTTTGTGCTTCTTTTCTGCATCTGTAATTCCAAACCTGTCTATATGAATTGGCTCACACATTGGATTAAAGGTGTTCTGAAAAAAAAAAAAAAAAAAAACAAACCTACACCACAAAAATACAAAACCCCAACAACAACAAAAAGAGAAAAGATGCACACCCTGGCTTCAGAGTCAAAAAGAATGCGAGAATTGGCTTCAACTTTTTACTTAGTCATAACTCTATAATATTCTTTCATTACTTAGCTTATGATTTGGTGGCAAAGTTCCTAATCTCTATTCCAAAGCACTCCAAGCCTCTAAAATCTCTCCTCTGAAGAAAAGCACAAGGGTTAGAAGGTAATATAATACTTCTTACTCTGCTCACTAGTGCTCTAGATCAGTCTTTTTGTTATAAACACTGAATTATATGATGTTTTATTCCTCTTTCCCTTCTAACTCTTCCAGGTGAAACAGCTATTTTTTTTATATTCCAGTTGTGAACCAGCTGTGGTATCAATACAGCAGATCAATTTAAATATTACCATGAAGGATGAACACTGGTAGAATATGACTATAAATTTGTACTTTCCTCATGCCACATACTTGGTTCCACCGAGCTTTAGATAGAGTGGTCAGGGAACTGTTGACATGCAGACACTCTTGAGAGCTTACATGTGGCTGAGGGCACCCACCCACCCTTCATGTTTTTACTTGAAGAGTAACAAAAACCTCTAATGGAACTTCTCCAGATTTAGATACTTCCATGCTCCCAATATTTTTCTGTCACATCCATCCAATTTCTTTAGCTCTGTAAGTTCATATACACCTTAAGAAGAAACAGTTTTTTAACCACACTAGAGACATCGTTCTCTGCATCTTCTCCAATGTCAGAGATACCATTTTTAATTTATGTAATTGTTCCAAATTCACTTCCATTAAATAGTTCAAATAATGGTGAATGAGTTAGGCCTGCAGTGTTCCCATGATCTTGAGCCAATGCAATATTGAGTTCTACATTCAGTCATGATCCTTTTGTTTAAAAAGTGATGTTACCTTTGATTTTCTTGCTAAGTCTAGAGGAGAAAAAAAAAAAAAAAAAGTTATTTATTATTATAGCAGCGTCCTTTCATAAGTAAATGAGCAATCCAAAGGCCTAATCAGAAAATAACCCTGTTCAAAGAAAAAATAAAGTTTAAGTAATATAAAATCGTATCATAGACTAAGCTAAGGCATACCTCTTGAAAGCTTTCTACCCATCTATTAGCAATTTGTTTGAAGTTTCTGCTGGGCACAAGACCCATTCATATTGCTAAGGCATTTCTTTGAGAAATTCCACTGGTACCATTTTAACAACCTTCAACAGACAGGTATTGTTGACAACATTCTCCATGATATTTTATTCGCTGGATGAGAGAGGTGCGCAGTATTGTGAGCTTTTATCTATCCATTTGAATTCAACATATGTTGATCAACAGATAGAAGTCACAGCTGCTGAGCACACAGAAATTAGTCATGGAGTAAGATTTAAAAAGCTTCTGAAGTGGCCACAGTCATTTTTGTTTTGCTTATGATTTTTACACTTACAGTAGAAATATCAGACACAAACTAGAGATCTCCTAGTACTTCACAAATCCAATCTATTATTAAAAAACTAGAGCCAGATTTAAGTTACTTTACTACTTTCATTTGGTTTATTTTGTTTGTGAGAAGTACAGAAAAGTAGTATACGAATAAAGACTCTCCCTTCCTTCCCGTCTCCTATGTCTCTCTCTCCAAAGCCCTGGAGACTGAGCATGTTTAATTGGTTTCAGCCTTGTATATCCATCTTCTCAAATCACTGAGCACTAACCAGGAGTTAAATTCAAACTGAGGTGCAACATTGATGAAATACAAGATCTGACAGCACTAGATTTAGTCTCATTTGACCCTGTTCTCACTGGGAGGTAGGAAGGAGAAGACTACTACAAAATAGCAGAAAATATGTCACTGTTTTTTTTTTTTTTTTTTTTTTTTTTTTTTTTAAATAAAGTTTACTAAATAAGGGCACCACGGGATTGAAGCTTATATCGTGAGCTCTCTAGGACAACTACCATCTCGTGCCACATTTACCCATGCCTGACAGCGTTGCTGGGCTATGACTGGAGTTCTTCTAGGTGCTTCTACACTAAAAGATTATTAGGACTGATATTCCACAGTAAACGAGATGGTGACATTTTAAACACTTTAAGACAGTTTGATCATCTGAATGCTCAATGAAAAATGAAGGCATACTCCTGAATGTAGTGCCTCCTCAGCCAGGATGTAAGAGGTTATTAAGTTTGACTGTAATTCATTATCCAAACATAATAAAGAAACATGTATTTATGCACAAATTGATGCAGAAGGGGGAAAAAAAATAATCAGAGAATGAAATTGTTTCTTGGGAATGACTAATGGCAACATTTTAAAATATACTTTATTTATATTAAGCTCCAACCTGTGCTAAAGGGTTTCAGTAGCATATATTTTATTCCCTGTTGGTAACAAATGTTTCGCTTGGCACCACTGCTATATCAATTGTCACAGCCCCCATCCATCCATCACTAGCTAATTTTCAAGACCTGAAAGTTTTTGTTGTTGTTGTTGTTTAAATACAGCTGTAACTCATTAGCTTCTTTTTGCCATTCTAGTTGCAATGCATTTCTTCAGTTCCCACCCCACCCCCCCCGTCCGTGTCCCCCACCTTCCTTGCTGAAGGATAGCACCATTTTCATGCCTCGAGTTTGTCTCTGAATTCAGAAAAAAAAAAAAAAAATCACGTGTCATAAACATGATCAGTTTAACTCTTATCCTCTCTGTTTCTGGCTCTCACTTAAATTAAGCTCTACTTTAAACATTTTTTCCTATCAAATTTATTTGAATTACATGTACCACAGCAAGAACTGGTTATCTCTTCAGATAAGAGATTGGAGGGAAAATTGTTGCATCCATCTTTCCCATCCAGTAACCCATTCTCAAAGTCCATTTGACAACCGACCATGCAGATTTTTTATCAGGTGACCACATGGCCCTTGGAGCTGCCAGCCCTATGCTAAGAAGTACAAGTCATACCATCAACTAGAAAGTCTATCTAAATAGAGACAGATATCAAAGATGTCATTTATGAAACCTGTTCCAACTCTATAGCCAAAACCTCTAGGCCTACATGAATCCTGAAAACAGTGGATGAAGCCCCAGCCATGTAGATACTCTCCTGTGGAACACTGACCTCAGCTGCATCCATACTTCACACATACAGAGGCCACAGTAACATCTGTGGGGTTAAGTAGAAACAATGATTTCCCTCTCTGACACCATGGCAGAAAAACAGGAAGGTTACTAACCTAGCTTCCTGAGATGTGCTCAAAGACCATAAACTGTTCAGAATTTAAAACTGCATAGAATGACCAGGACTCAGACCTGAGGAATCTTTAGTCCAGGAAAGCTAGTCTAAATTTCTTTGCCCTTCTCTTGAATTCACTTAGAAATTACAGCCAGAGACAATAATCCCAGTGTGATGTTTACAGTCTCCACAGAATATCCATGAAGTACTGGGAGCTTTTGTAACACCTATGATATACATACGATGTCATGATATCCTGTGCTAACGGGAACTCCTTGAGAACTACAAGCATTCACCCATCGTGAGCTAAATCACAAATTCTACACAATTGAATAATTTCTGAAGATCTTGTTAATAAAGCTTTCCAAACCTCTACTGTCACATAATCCCCGAACCACATAAAGGGCTACAGCATGATGAGGTTGGATCATTCAATGCTGTAGCCTCTTAGCACATTGACACAAAGAAGCAAGAAAAGGCAGCAGAACATTCTCCACCTCCAAGGATGTTTCTATGCAGCATTACCCTGGTCTACAAAGGTTGTTTACTCTGCTGCAGTAAAAGAAGACCAGGACAAAAATAGGAATTTCCTATATCTTCCAAAACCAGACCAGCTAAACATTGCCTCTTGCTCAGTATCTTACTCCATTAAGAAATTTCTCAGAAATGTTATCATCTAAACAATCTTCCTGCACAGAATGACCCGTGTACAATGCACAGCTTATACAGAACATGAGTGATCCTCAAAGAGGCATCTATAATTCTTAAAGTTTTGTGCGGAAAATCTGGAGTATTAGAAACAGTCTAGATGAAATGCCACTAAATAAACAAGAGAAATTAAAATGGTCAGTAACTGTGAGTCAGTGTTTTCACTCCTGTTAGTTCATGTATGAAGGTCTACCAGACCACATAATTCACTTAAAGTGAGATACTTATCTTGAGTTATGAATCTTTCTGTTACTTGTAAAACAGTAAAGCTGAGTAATACAATGATAAAACCATTTGTTATATATTGTGTCCACAGTAACAAGACACAGCTGAGCCCATCAGTCGACCTGCTTCTGCCTCTGAAAGTCTATTTTAAAAAGGGCAGAAGGTGCCACACTGGTAGAGAAGGAGGAGAAAATGAGTAGTAAAACAGCAGGGAGGACACCAAGGGTACAGTTAAGAGGAGGAGGAGCTCCTGACACCAGAACAGATACCCAAACTGTGGCCCATGGAGGACCTGCACTGGAGCAGGTGGACATTTCCTGAAGGAACAGCCCACGGAGAGCCCATTGCCCACTGAGAGCCCATTGCCCACGGGAGGCAAGGAGCAGAAGAAATGGCTCCATGCCACACTGGGCAGGATGAGGAGTCTGGAATGAAGGAAAGAAGTGAACGGGAGAGGCAGTCTGGGGGAAGGAAGGTGTTATTTTCATTTATTTATCAAAGTTTGTTTCTTACTACCCAAATCTAATTTAATTGCCAGTAAATCATTTTTTTTTTCCAAATTGCATCTTGTTTTGCCCACATTAGTCATTCATGAGTGATTCCCCCCCCCCCCCATCCCACGAGGCAGCAAGCAAGTGGTTGGGTAGGTTAGCCAAGCCAAGCTAGCTAGCCAAGGTTAATCCATCACAATTAGTAACACAACTTTGTGATTTTCCTTTAGATTATTCAATCACTTCATGGAATTGACATTAATTGTTCACCCTACCTTTTCCATTTCCTTGTTATTCTTAGTCATATACTCTGTTGGATATCTTACATTTGTCCACTAAGTAGCTATTAGTCTTCTCTATATCATATATTTGCCGACTAATACTAAAACACCAGTAGTTATTTACAACAGCTATACACCACTAGTTATTAGGAACTAGTTATTTACAAGTCTAGGTGGATGAACCCATATTCTCTCAGATTTCTCTGATTCTCTCAGATAATGTTCCTAAGCAAAAACAGCAACTTTGTACTTGAGCATGGGTCATGACTAAATTTACTATTACCAGTCATTAGTCTCTTGTTCATATTAATACACGTTAAAGATAAAAATTCAAATATACATACATGCTTATCTAAGTCTACTGCTTAATCTTGTAAATTTATTAATAGTTTAAATCCACTCACTGAATAGTGAAAGATAAAAATCTGATTACCTCATTTACCAAACATCATTTGTTTTTACTTCAGAATAAAAAAAAAAAAAAAAAGTGTTCATATTTTAAAGTCAAGACCAAGCAAAGTATGTTTCATAGAACTGAGACAACAGTTCATAATTTTCCCAAGAAAGAATGCATGGAGAAGGAAATTAAACAAGCATTCTTGCATATTTCCTGATGTTATTTTCACTATAGAGAAGCAAAATTACATTTACTTCCTGGATAGCAAAGGTCAAACAATCTGATAAAACATAGCTAATGCACTGAGAATGATTGATGCTTAAATGAAAAAGGCATTCTTTTTTAACGTAGTAAAAAGTGTTCTCTCTTCATTATTCTCTCCATCTCTAATATACACACACATGCTTAATATAACAAAAGGGTCTACAACCAAACGAAAGGTCAGAGGAGCCTTTTGAACTATGCACTCATGTACCCAATAAAGATTTAGCCATCCATGATGCTTTCATAATGGTAACATACCTCCTTTATTGAGTATTTGTAGTTCAACCACAATATTCTTTTTTAGCTCAATCCTTATCCTGTATGAGTACTCACACAGCTATTTTATAAACTTCATACTTCTCAGAAAGAAGCAGCACTGGATATTACCTGTAACCATATGTGCAATAAAAAAAAAAAAAAGTACAAAAAAAAGTACCCATTGAACTTGTAGCATCTCACAGGATCCGATTTAAATCCCACCAGAATTAAACACAAATGGGCTTTTTAATACTTGTAAACCAAAGAACCCATGACTTATCATTACATATGCATGCATGTGATCACATCTCTTCAAAATGCCGCATGTATAACACAAGGTTTTCCAAAGAGCATACAATTCATGTAGTGTTCAATAGTTACGCTCTTCTGTTACCGAAGTATTGTACAGAGCTGCAGAACAGCTACCGGTGTTTACTGCACATGAATGAGATGTAGAAAAAATGTTACAAAAATGCTACCCTCTACAGCACTATTTAGACTATCTGCTAGCTAAGCAGTTGTTTACTGCTTTGATGTAGTGATTCTCCTACTCGTTCTAGTATGTAGGATTGAAAGAGGAATCATAAAAAAAAAAAAAAAAAAGGTTATAGAATTATTCTAAAGTTTACTTGTTCATCTGGAAGCATTGATTTCATTTCATGGCAATGAAGCTGTAATGGGTGATCAATTGCTCAGGGGTCCTGTATAAAAATCACTGAGACTAACCATAGAAGTCAGACATTTCACAGTGACATGTAACAAATTTATGACTTTAAATATATGCATCACTATACTAACATAGACAAACAGCCCCAATATTTTAAGTTTAATATTTTTAAGGTTATCTCATTTATGAATATTATCTTTCAGGATACCAATAGCTTACATCTTTCAAATCCAGTCATCAGCAGTTCCACATTTTCTGGTGTGGACAGCTGGTACAAGCTTCCTGCTTATTTTTGCTTTGAATTTTTCTTCTTCCTATTAAAAAAACATTTTGCCTTGGCAGATGAGATCTGAGGTTACCTCAAACTGCCAAATCACCACTACAGAGCTTTATCCTTGTTTTTCATGTCAGGAATAGTGCCATTTGAAATACTGTGCAGCAATTACTTGTAGTATCTGAGAACTCATGTATTCTCTATTCAGTGAGAGAAGCATCTGAGGTAGTACTCCTCAGCAAAATAATCTCAATAGTTGCTTTTGTTTTTAATATATAGTAATATGTATACTGTTGCTTGTGAGCCCAAAAAACTAACTAAAGGATGGGATCTTCTTGGGCTATATTCAATGTTAAGAGAAGTATGTGAATATTAAGTTGGCTGTTTATTTGGTGGTGTTTTGTTTATTTGCAATATTATAACCAGTGAAATAGAACCAGCAGAAGTTTCATCTGTGAGAATTCAAGCCTACTTTCAATCCTTTGCAATTTGCACCTTTCATCGATGCACAATTAAGCTGCTGCCTTACTTTAATTCTTTTAATTTTGATTTCTGTAGACTCTCTACTACATTTAAGCCAGTGACCTAGCTCCTACTTACTTACTCCACCCCTAAAAAAAAAAAAAACTTCACAACTTATTTGACTGAGTGTCTCTTCTACCTTCTGTGATCCTCACCTGGGACTTGGGAAACATTTTTATGGTTTCAGATACTGCTCTAGGAAAAAAAAAAACAAAACAAAAAAAAAACTTAATTGCTCCCTATGTAACCTGAAAGAAAGCTTAAGCAAAGTCAGATGATAGACCAAAGTTTCATTTGTTGGCACCCACCAGAACAATGCAACATTTTCTGAAGGAAAACAAAGATTAAATTTCATACTTGAATTTGCTGATAAAACAGCAAGTTCTGTCAGAGTCAGTTATCAAAATAGTATCAAGTATCTGGAAGCTACTTGCTGGTGTAGCTTCACCAAATGAAACCTGAAGCAAAAAGAGGATGGAATATTTAAACAAACACACACTTCTCCACAATTTCCTTCAAAGCAGACCAAAGTGTCACAGAAAAGCACAACTCTATCCCATAACACTACACATCTTACATATACGCCGGCCTCTAGTAGTTCTTACAACTCATCTTAGTTGAAAATTCTAGAAGTCTTGGAAAAAATAGAGACAGTCTCTGGGATTAAATCCTGTGAGTTTTTTTTTCTCCCCCCTTAAATCGTTGTTTAAACTCTCTTGACTAAAAATTGATCCTATACCAAATGTACCGATGTGCCTATGGATAATGAAAACTAGTATCAAATCCAAGCAGAAGAGCCTTGATGTTTGTTTCCAACTTGTAATGCCTCTCATTTTCATGCAGATGAAATTTAGACTTGGCTACTGAGCTCATTTCCTTGCCAAAAATAACAACAAAGTGCTTGCTTTAGATAAAAGTGGCAGGAATAAAACTGTTTTCAAATTTAGAGTAATCATGGAATATTCCGAGTTGGAATGGACCCATAAGGATCATCAAGCATAGTCCAAACGTTTTTTAAATTCATACAGGCTTGGTGCAGTGACTACTCCTCTGGGGAGAATGTTCCAGTGCACAACCACCCTCTCAGTGAAAAATCTCCTCCTGATATCTAATCTGAACTTCCCTGCCTCAGCTTCACCCCGTTCCCATTCCCCTGGGTCCTAACACTGGTGTTTATGGAGAACAGGTCACCCGCCTCTCCACTCCCCCTCGCGAGGAAGTTGTAGACTGCAATGAGGTCCCCCCTCAGCCTCCTCTTCTCTAGTCTGAACAGGCCCAGTGACCTCAGCCGCTCTTCATATGTCACTTGGTGTGCCAGATAATGCAATTCATTGTTTAATTATGGCACCAGCAGAATTCACTTTTGCATTCATCTACAACAAACATTGGTAACTGCAAAACTGTCATCAGAATTAACTTTATAAATAATGAAAAAGTAAAAAAGCAAGATTCTACAAAAGCAATTTAAACAATCAACAGTGCTTTCTATATTGGAAAGAAAGCTAGGCATTCAGAAATGCATAAAGCCTCAAAATCAAGACGAATATATGAAATTCAGTAAAGCACTATAACTAGTGTCATCAGTCTTGCTGATGTAGCTAAGAACAAAGTTTTATGTCCTGAAACTTTTTGAAAACAATACTTATTCTTAACCCTTTTTAGTTTGCCAGTAGGAGGGCATCACCAACAACATCCACTCAAGTAGCCTCACTTGAATTAAAAAGCTGCTTCAAAACAACCAAAAAACCCTAGGACATTGGCTTTTGTGATGGATCATACCATGTCATTAATCTAAGTCCTTCACAATAGTTAGACTACTCTGACTTGGAAAATCCTGCCATTAACTACCTCTCTATGCATGACTAATTTGGACAAATTGGCCCTGAAGACCGGGCCGTGGCCCTGAAGACCGGGCCAACTAGAATGCTCTTACTTGGATGCTTTGGCATTTATAAATTCTTGATTCAACATTAAGCTGAAGATGCAGGCACACCGAGCACTTCAATGCTTGTTGGAATAAAACATCTGATATATTGCTATGACTTACCTTAACTCAAGCATAGCAAGCTTTGCAATTTTATTAGGTACTTTAATAGACATGGACAGGCAACTGTTGGGAATTTTTTTAAACTGTTCCATCTTTCCAAATTGCGTAGAAAATTGGTACACTACTAGAACAGGTAGTGTGATAAGAGTCCAGCTGGAGTAGCCTAAACATTTGCTGAAATAATATTCTATTAAAAACAAACACCCACCATATGGGATTTGGGTTTTTGTTTCTTTCCTTCTTGCTGTTGTGGTTTAACCCAGCTGGCAGCTAAACACCACACAGCCATTCGCTCACCCTCCCCCCTCCCTCTCTGGGATGGGGGAGAGAAATGGGAAAGTGAAGCCTGTGGGTTGAGATAAAGACAGTTTATTAAAATAGGAAATAATAATAATAATAACAGTGTGTATGGAGCAAGTGATGCACAATGCAATTGCTCACCACCCGCTGACTGATGCCCAGCCCAACCCCGAGCAGCTGGCCCCCCACCCTGGCTAGCCACCCCTATATGTTGTTTAGCACGATGTCAGATGGTATGGAATACCCCTTTGGCCAGTCCTGGGTCTGTCCCCTCCAACCTCTTGCTGCAGCCCCAGCCTGCCTGCTGGCAACACAGAGTGAGAAGCTGAAAAGTCCTTGGCTTAGTGTAAGCATTGCTCTGCAACAATTAAAACATCAGCATGTTATCAGCACTCTTCTCATCCTAATCCAAAACATAGCACCCTACCAGCTACTAGGAGGAAAAGTAACTGTCCTAACTGAAATGATGACACTTTCACTGTATGTTATGCTTTAATAACTGTCTGTGTATTCAGAGCTCCAAAAATGATTATGAACTGATCTTTGTTCCTGGCATATTCATCTTAGTTTTTATGAGCCTTGGCATTTTTTATTTTATGACTGACTTATTACTTCTTTTAAAGATCTACTTCATTTACAAGAGAAAATACCATATTTGACAACCCACAAATGTGTTCTGCCACCCTCACACAGGATTGTTATTTGTCATTTCATAACTTGTTAGCACTTCTGTCCACTGCAAGTTAGTATTCATAACACTATGACCACCAAAGGCGACAGTCACTGTCTGTACACTAACAGCTTCATGGGCTGGGCAGATGATTTTGGAATTCCTCCAAACTGGCAAAAAAACATCCTGTACCACGTCATAGCCTGCCTTCCACCCAACCTGCCGTGGCTGGCCCCAGCTGCACCTGACACAGCAACTGTTTGTAGAGCTCCAGCCAATGCTGCTGATTTCAAAGCCCTGTACGGTTAAACTATGCACACTGGTCGCATCCTGGTTATACAATGGTCATCTGAGACCTCCAATATGTTGTCACGATCCCAAACATTTTGCTCCAGCTCCTTTGGACTTCAGAAGCTAAATTCTGATTCCAACTCGCATATACACTTTCACACTAGAAAGTTTCTTTCTTTTTAATATCACTGTGCATCTGGTACTCTAATATGTAAGAGTAGAGCTGCAATACATTTAGGTGTCATACTAATGAAAAGCTAAAAATTACTTAAAAATTCTATCCTACAAATCCGATTATTTTCCCTCATCTACTTCCATCTCTTACATCTCTTTACCTAAAGTGTAAATCTAGCTGGGAGGGCTCTTAGATGGCATATTGTATTGTCATTGGTACTTCAAAGATTCAGAACATTACCTTGCATGTTAGGAAGCAACACTCTACACTGAATCCTTAGAAATAAATGGGTATGGAGGGGAACCTGATATGGGCTTTTTTTTTTATTTTGAAAATATTAAGTAGAATCAGGAGAAACCTTTTAGTGAATCTTAGCATTATCAGATGGTATTTAGTACCCATAACAGTTGAGTGAGATATGACATCTTTAGAAAAAAAAGTTTTCCAGGCATTGCCATTTACTGCGTAAGTATAAGTACATGGAAAGTTATACATGTTCTCTTATAACTACTGTTAGGTATGCCATGTTGAAAAATTAAACATTTTTAAATTAAAAATGTTGAAAAATTAAAAATGTTGAAATGAAAAATTAAACAATTTTTAAAGCTTAAGAGGACAAAGCCAGAGTATCTTCAGGTTAAAATAATAACAAGAGCTCTTGCACGCCATTTAAGACAATTAATTTGTGCAGTTTTAGAAAAAATAGCAACCTACACATCCTTTGCAAACAAAACAGTTACAGATGAAAGCATCTGCCTGCTCCTTCCCCCAGTTCTGGAGAGCCTACCAGCAGTTTTGAGCTCATTACAAACGCTGTACACATCCTTGCCTTTTCTCTATCTACATGGGGTTGGCCATATTCTATGTTAAAAGCACATCCTTTTTATGAAAGAAAGGCAAAAGTGGGCTCTACATTTTTCAACTCAATTTGTGTGTCTGGCTATCTCAATATGACAATTCTATTTCAGAGATTAAGAAATGCATGAGCTATTTAAAAGCTAATAAAAAAAAAAGCTGTCTGAGTTTGTTTAATTAGTGAGTGCTCATAAATTAAGCATCTTATGCTAAATTCTGAGCCTGGCCTTTTTGTTGTTGTTGTACTAAGGGATAACAAATAAGGTGAAAACTACAGATAACAAGAATGCCAGAGTTCCTGGGCTTTCTTGCCTTCTTACATTCCTATAGAACACTGGGCAAGGAATTTACAGGCCTTTCCCCTGAGGTCTTTCTCATTTTCCAATTTAGTAGTGAAGTCAGGGTTTCTTATCTCATTATTTGCTTCCTTGCATCCCTTCCCCACTTTGGAGTTCACCTGCCCAGTGAACTAATCTGCACGAGGGGGAAGCGCTATACAGGACCTCTATTCTCTCAGCTGTTAGCCCTGCTGTGCCCTCAACATTATGTCATCAAAAGGGACAAGAAAGAGAAATGAAGTGTCTGACCCTAACAAATTCTGCATCAACATCGCAATACCATGCTGAGTTTGCTACCTGGATAGGACAGTGGTATCATTGGAAAAAAAATAATGCAGGACACAGATTTAGTATGAGGCAGTTGTTCCATGCACTTTTTTCAACAAGCAAAGACATCACTGAAAATGGTTATTCAGGTTTTTAATGGGTATAGAAAATGAGCTTTCCATAAAAAAAAAAAAAAAAAAAAAAGTGGCAAAAGAAGCAAATTCTTATTAAGATGACCTGCAATGACCTCTTCCAGACACCTTCTAGACAGACCATAATTAAACCATGGCAAAAAATGGAAGGGTTAATAACGTCATCTTTACAGCAAGCAGGATTCAATGTCTTTACTGTCCCACCCTTTCCAAACACACCATAGAAAGGGCAAGCTATAGTTTTCTTGGCTTTTGGGGTCCCGTGACCAAGAAAATGGCTCGGTTCCAGATGAAAAACTTCAAGGCATATTTTCTTTTAGGTTCACAGTTAACAAAATATTACTATAGGAAAAGCACTTCATTAGCTTAGGACTGTTTGGGTTTGTTTAGAAATTGCATGAGCAGGTCCAGAATGCCTGCTGTTGTACTTCATCCAGGCAAGTCAGATAGTGCTTCCAGAAGTTTCTCAATAAGGCAGCATAGCTTATTTTCATTC
>NC_048896.1:20941917-20953355 GCF_011077185.1 Oxyura jamaicensis | reverse complement strand
TTCCACATTTGGTAATAGATAACTTGCTAAAGCAATGGTAAAGAACAGGGATATTTCTTGCTTTCTGAGTAGAGACCTCTTTCTCCACAGACTCCAACTAGCCACCTTGCAAAAGGACCAGATAATGCAGAAATATTTTTTTGATCCTTTCCGATAACGTTGAAAGCAAGCAAGTATCTGTTAAAGACACTGAGCTATATGAATAATAAGTGAATCAGTCTGGACATGGGCTTTCTACAAGAATTTGATGTTATTAACCCTTGCCCCCCCAAGACACAAGGCAAATTTCTTCCCTCCTGTAATACTGAAATCTCTGTACTCTTGGGAGCAAGTTCTTTGAGAGTTTAAGGCAGATTACTTTAGCTAGATAGGAATATGGGAAATGTAATATCTATTTAGGGCTCTGAGCTGTCAGAATGGCTGTGTTCCCTCAGCTCACCCATCTGTGTTCCCTCAGCTCACCCATCATACTAAAGCCACAGTTAGGCTGTAAAACTATGCTGCTACAAACCTTATAACAGATGCAATACCCACTACCACTGCAGTGGCTTGCCCTCCTGTCTGCTATTTCAGCATTGAACCAATGTGGAAGAAGGAAATAGCAATCTGTGAGCACACACCAGGGCTCCCCCAGGGATTCAGTGGTTGTAGCTACCCCTGCTCAGGCAAAGGTTGGGTCCCACTGCAGCTGCAAAAGCAGACCAGAGGTGCCAATGCCAACTCACAAGCCAAAATGTGGCAGGTACCCCTAACCACTCTGTGAGTGTGCCAAGAAGTCATAACACATTTCATTTGCTTAGCAGCCAGGTAAGCAGATTCTTTACAGGAAATATTGGAGTACTATGAGGAAGAGCCTTCCTCTCTCAGAGTACTCATCTTGTCCTTTTATCTTGTACCATTACAAAGTCTTCCATACCTAAACAGCAATGTTTCGGTCTGAAGAGGCAGCACCTGATCTCTGAAAAACAAATCCAGAAGTACAAGAATTTCATAAAGCTCAAATTAATCCAAGGTAATCCTCAGCTTTATATACAAGTGGTAAAAATCCAATGACAACAGTGAGATTTACCACAGGCGTAAGGTTAGAAACATGATGAAACACCCAACTAACTGGAGCAGGCTGCTGAGTCTATTGTTAAAGCAGATAACTATGGAAGTTTGGTAACACAGCTTTTAATCATGTAAGAAGCCCCCATCACTTTAAGAGAGGTCCCTTTTAGAATAGAAATTGGAATACAAGTTTGAAAAATTCTCATGAGTCTAAGAAATAAGGCACACTTAATTATTAAATTTTGAAGCGACTGTATCAAACCTTTTTCTTGACTACTACACCATTTTTTTTTTTATATCTTCTCCAAAACCTAAATTTCTTGAAGATAACTCATTTTAGCAGAACAAACTCAAATTTATTGCTTGAAAGAAGAAACCTACCTAAACACAAGCCTAACTTCTGTTTTTTTCCCCATAGTTTAAGTGCCTGTAAAAATAGTGCCATTACACAGGAAAACCACAAGGGCCCATTACTCAAGTTCTGCATTGATGCTTACAGACTTTTTGAAACTACCCTCTCCACATAAATTTTGAGCTATTGCAAACAAGTCTCTACCCACTGGTAGCTTTAGACCTGCTAGGCTTAATGATATGGAGAAATGCCACACTCTGCAATCTGGAAAGAACTTGTTTCGTAAAGCTTCCAGCTAAGAGGCAAAATGAGCAAATCCACACCTGGCACAAGTTGGTGTCATTCCTCTTCACCACTGTTTATTTTTGCAAGTAATCCCAGCTGAGAAGACATTAAAGTACAGTGGTACATTTGTACCAGAAGCTGTATGTGGTAACTACAGGTAAGCCATTACAGCAGTACAGAAATGTAAATCTAGAAGGCACTGAAGGACTGCAGGCCTTAGGAAGACTGTTTAGCCCATCTTCAGTATACTTTAGTAAAAGCTGTGGAGCTATGCAAGGAGAATATAGGTTGTGCGCCTACCGGTGTGTAGGGGAAGACAACAACGTTGAGAGCAGGTGGATGCCTTGTGGCACACAAGGCCAGAACCAGTCATTTGTACCAAAGGACAGTAAGGACCTGTGTCACTGCCCAGCCATCTACCACCACAATCAGCCTGACAGACCGTACTGCTGATGATTTACAGCTGCAAGTTGGGCTTATTTAACTATATAGAGACAGCGGCCATTACACAGGTCGAGAACCCAGTTCTCAGCTACCTTACATGGATTTTGCAGTGGTGCTACAACTCCTTGCAATGAAAACTGGAGAAGTGTTGAAAAGCTCAGCCCCACTGTAGGTTGACAGAATTATCAGGCTAAACAGCAGTCACTTTCAGATTACTATTCCCATGACCAAAGCAAATTTAGACCAAAGTTTACTGCAATACCCAATCTCATGTATGACCTTGCAGGCTGGCAGGAAGAACACCCTGTGGGAAATTCAGAAGAGAATCCTAGTTATCTGGCTTGGGTGATCAGCTTCAACAGCTGAGGCTCTGAACCTTGACGTCTCTTCATTCTCTGTCAGCCCATCTCCCCCATGGAGATTTTACTCACCAGCCAATCTACCATGATGAGCTAGATAAAATATTTTAGCAATTATTACCACAAGTAGAGGCTACGAATTGATCAATTGAAAGCTCCTGACAGTGGAATTCCTCTGACAACACCACTACCTTTCCACGTAATATCAAACTCCTTCTTATCTGAGATGTTGGGAAATCCTATATTTCCCTGTTCTGGAGTATATACTTCAACAGAAGTAAATAATGACTTGCAACCATCAGTTAAGGCCATGGACTTGCAAACTGGCTTTCACTTGTGATCTCGGTCAGCTTTCCACTGAGGTCCACATAAGCAGATTGGAAAATCTCTCCATTAATCTGCCCTGGTGACTAGATCCTAATCAAACAGGAATATTTTGTAATCAAATGTGTTACACAGGAGCCTGATGAATCAACATTTTCACTTTACTTAAAAGTGCTCTTTTGCTAAATAAAACATGACTAAATTGAGAAGTGCCACAGAATTCCCCTCTGAACCGCTCCTTGACCAAACCAAGTTTGTAGGAAGTGAATATACATTTCAGTAACTACAAAGGTAGAGCTCCTGTCTTTCCAGCTATATTTTTGCTATTTGTGGACTTAGCCTGCTACCTATCTTTTCAAGGCCTTGCCCCACAAAGAATTCCCTACAGGTGACTTGCCTTGTACAATTAAGGCCCTGAGAGCAGCAGTCTGCTGGGCAGGGAATAACAATTGTTCCACAATAACTAGTACAACAGGATAACAGTCCCTTACAACTACAGCTGTTCTTAAAATACACAAATAATGTGTATTTGAGTGTTTATAAACTACATAGGAAGGATTCAAAGTAAAGTCAAAATATTTCAGTTGTTTTTACATTACACATGAAAAGTTCACTTCACAATCTCAAAATTTAACTTTTTTTTTTTCCCTCTTCCAAACAATGCATCTTAACTGGATAAGGTAGGGAAACCCTACCATCACTTTCCCCAGCCTTACTTTTTCAAAAACAGGGCTGAAGGGGAGAGGAAAAAAAAAAAAAAAAAAAAAAAAAGGAAGAAAGAAAAAAGTCATATGGCTCACTTCAGCTCACAGTTCCTTAAATGGTTACAAAACAATGAGAGCACAGATGCCCAACCACTTATCTCCATCTTTCCAACCTGCTTGGTAAACCCTTAGGATAATACAGAAATACAGCAGAATCCTGGCCTCTGTGGTGTTACTGGAGCAGGATTTGCTGCTGCAGTATATAATCCTGTGAAGAACTGCAGGCCGGTGGAGTGAAAGGACAGCAGGACACAGCTGCAAGCCCAAACAAAACTATTAAGCCCAATATTAGAGCCAGCAGCTTTGTCTGCATACCTTTAATGTAAACAAAACATACAGTACACCCTCAGGAACACAGCTGAACACCAGCCTACCTCCTACTACCAGACTTCCTCTGCAGCGTGAAGACAAGTCTCAAGTATGAATCCTGAGCCATAACAAAAGTTTACAGTTTTCCAGACCCTATCATCTTGAACACATCATGACACACAGAAGCCAAGGAAAACAAATGAAATTCATGTTTTACTGTGTCCCACATGCTGTGATACCTCCAAGCCTGCTAGCATCCACCAAGAAATACACAGAATGCTCAGTTCTGAAAACAAATTACCAGGACAGAGCACAGAACAAAATCAACTCAACAAACTACTCCATGTGTTTTTCATTTGACTTTATTCTGCAGAGGAAGTGAATTTCGTGTATAATATACTTGGCTCCTGTCCATATTCTTATTATTAGGCCTGGGGGGCAGGGGACTAGAGCCCACCTTTGCAGCCCTGATTCCTCCTCCTTCATGGTGTGCACTCACTCCCACTCCGAGGGGACAGCACAGAAGAAAGTCGCCTATTCAGAGCCAGGTGAGGATGCTACCCAGGCAGTACACCCTGCACTAGGAAATACATTTGTGTGTACTCTGAACTGAACACGTGTTGTACATATATCATAGAAACATTAAGCTGGATCAACAAGACAGGAAGCTGGACGTAGAGACCTTGGTATGCATTCACAGTAGTGGAGGGAAGAAGACAGGAAGCAGAGCCAGGCAGCTTTCCCTTTCCCCATAATGAGGTTAAAATGGCAACATAAAGCTTGGCTGTCACCCAAAAGTTTGCTCTGAAGAGAGAGGTTAGATTTACCCCAAATTATATGCTGGATAGATACCATATGTACAGTAAAGTATGTATTTTCTGGAAGAATACACATACCCACATTTACATACTATATGCAGCTGACTCAATTGCCATCTAGGAAGATGCCTGCCTACATCTTGTTTTGTAATGTGTCTGATAGAACAGAACTATTACACCACTCCTGTATGAAGAACTGAAACAGATTAAAGAAGAGAAGGTGAAAAACAGGTGAAGTGATCCATTCAGCGCAGTACATTTCTTCCACTGAACCATATATTGAAGTGTACTCATAAGAGTATAAACACTATATAAATCTGTGGGTTTTGACTTTCAGAGACACCAAAACCAAAAGATGGTATAGGCTCAAATCTGATTAATCTAAATCACCTTTCACAGTCTTCACTTTATTGCTGAAGTCTGAAGATAAATTTTGATAGTGTTGGATTACTTTTTTTTGGTCCAATATGAGTTACTGCACAAGTTATCAACTAGTTACTAACATAAAAATTACCACAGACTGTTTCTGCATTGTTAGAACAATAAATCACTCATTTAGTTCTGCTTGATTCACACCTATGTAGCAGGTATTGATATTTCATGCTACCAATCTAGTAACTGACAATCACTGACATGCAATTATTGCAAAGCACATTCATATTTATTGTTCACATATAATTTAATCTTTGTGTATTTACTATGAAGTTGTTACTAGTCTAAAAGTAGACTAAATGAGTATGCCACTGCATCTGCACGTAAGTTGCAGCTGCAATATAAACAGTTTCTGCAGGTAAGTCCTATTTACGCAAGGACAGATCCACACTGGAAAATGGATAGCTGCAGTAGATGCATGCAACTTGATACCTACTGAAAATGTGTTTCTGACTAATACTCCAAGACAATCTCAAGACTAGCTAAATCAGCTAGTCCTATGATGAAATTTTGAGAATTCAGTAGTTCTACCCCATCAGAGGAAAAAAAGTGCCCAAAGACCCACTTTATCTCCAGGGAGCCTGCAAGCTTGGATGACCACAATGCAGATATGCAACCCTCAGCAAAGGGAGCATCTAATGTTTCCCCTCTCTCGATCAGAGCAATGGTAGAGCACTATCATCAGACTTCCTCCTTGAATATTAAAACTCCTCCAGAGAACAGTACATTTATTAGTGCTACACACATCTCTATACTCAGAAACAGTTATATTACCTTCGATAACATCTTGTTCCTATATGAAATTAATGCAAGAACATTTTGCTACTTGGAAATACTCAGACTTCTCAAAAAGAATATACCATGTTTTTGTATGCTAAGTTGTACTGCCTTTCTAAGTTTGCTTACAGTTATTTTAACCCAGCTGTGAAGGTACACACAGTCTTCTTATCACTTATAAACCAGTCAGCAGGGGTCTAAAGTAAACAAGCCAGCATAATTCCCCTCACCTCAGAAGTACAATTAGATTTCGAAAAGAGACTTACTCCATTCTTTCCAGTTAACAGTATACTTGAACAACCAGGTCAAGTTGTGCTTTCAGCTACAACAGAATGCATTTAGGAACACAGGAACATGCCAGCCCTCCTAGGTCCTCAAGTTCAGTGCTGTGCTGTTACCGTAAAATTACTAACAAACTCCATTTCAAAGAAAAAAAAAACACAGGATTTTTTACCCGATCACTGATTAGCAAGGTGATCCAGAATTTTTATTTAATGACGAGGAGGGTGTTTTTTTGTTTTGTTTTTTTGATTGTTTGTTTTCCTAATTTGAAGCCAGAACTTATTCACATCCAGTTAAAGCTGTTCTGGAAGCAAATTGAGATCCTTCAAGTATCTCTAGTCCTAAAGGAAAGCAGAATTCAACATGAAAACTTGGATTGCAATTAAAAAAAGTTCAATCTAGAAGACAAACTAGAAATAAGAATTAATTATTTTAACTTCAAGTGAATTGCAATTATGAAAAGACCTTTAGTTCTGCATGAAAATAGATATATTAAAAAGAAACCTATCTGATCATGTGTCCATCTACTTAAAAGCATGGTCCAAGACAAGAGGTACCTGTGAGATTCTACATAAGAGTTGAACAAACCTACAGAGTCAAAATGTTTTGACAGCTGTAGACAAGGAGTGAGTTACCCATATCACCATAATGCTACATAAACACTACCACAGAAGGGTTAAAAAAGGAGATAAGGAAGACCTGGATACCTTTTCTACAGCTCTAAAGACACTTTTGTCCTAAAAGCTTTTTTTTTTCCTTGTCAGTTCTTAAAACGTGCTCTGAGGTTTTTAAATCTGTCCTTACATACATAAACGGGTTAAACGGAAGTGCAAAATTTACACAGACAAGTGTTAACATAACTCCTTTATTCTGCCAGAGGGAGTTGCTAAAGGTCAGAGCTTTCAATGAACTCTGTAAAAGCTATCGGTCACAGGAGAGCTCCAATACAAAATCTCCATATATAAGTCAATGACTACAAGAATAAGGACAGTGGAGTTTAGCCTGTACATTATACTAAAAGGAACACCAAGGAGAAACTTTCACTGCCACAGAAACCTATGTACCCACTTTGCCCCAACCAAGCAACATATTTTGTGTTGCCTTAATCACACAATGAATTATATCAATAGTGAGAGTGCTCAGATAGAAACTTTTCTGAAAATAAAGTCAAAGCAAGAAGAAGAAAAAACTGAAGACAATTTCTGAGCTCATCAACCTAATCCTCACTGTATTTACATACTACGTAACTGTATTTACTTGGAAGTAATAAAACGCATTGATGACACTGAGATGAAAAACAGTGGTAGTATAACTGATTAGATGTAACAAAGCCAACAAGAACACAAAGGTTTAGGAAACAAGGTCTCACAATGACAGACATTTTTCATGGCACAAGCCTCCAGAAGTATATTTAGTTAGCTGTACATGCTGACGCAGTTCTATTTCAAATCACATATTCTTCCTGCTCTCCTCTTAGAGTGGATAGAAGTGCGAACTTCTAAACAAGCTGAATTCTGCTTTGAATGTTTACAGAGTAATGGAAATATTATAACAACAGAAGCTTACATCCGTAGGGCATCTTCTCTTTCACAGAGCACAGCTCAGTTCATGCTACAGCCTTTATGAGAACTGCTTGGCAACAAGCAGCAAACTCAGTGCAGAAGAGAAAATGTCTGATAATTCGGGGGAAGCATGGTTATTTCGTCAACACCAGCTCCTTACATTAGTTATCATTTGCCTCAGAGTTGAAAAAAATAATACACTTGAGAGGATCCTATACCATTGACTCTAACCAGAGGAACATATTAGAGAAAGAGTAGAAATAGTTAACCTTGTTGACTGGGCTATACTGACAACAGGCCAAAAAGTCTAGGTGTCCCTACATTAAAATCTTACTATATGATATTGGCAGGCAGGATTAGAAAGTAATCAAAACACAAAAGAAGACAGTTAAGATATTAATATTTTTAATAGGCAAAGAGTCGAAAGCAACAGCTTCTTAAACACCTCCCCCCCCCCCCTTATTTATATATATATATATATATATATATATATATATATATATAAATGAAGTGAAAGCATTTTTAAATAGAATATCAACTACACAGATGGCCAATGGGTAAGACAGGTAAGTGACGCTATTTGGTAAGGTATAATAAAGCCACTGAATCAGAAACTTCTTTTCAGACCAAACCCAATGAAATATTCTATCAGAGTGGAGGGGGGGGAAAAAAAAAAAAAAAAAAAAAAGAGGTAAATATCAGTTTTCTTTTTCTTTTGGGAGAACAATTTTTCTGCAAATTTGAACAGAGAATAGAGTCCAGAACATTAGAGTTTTGGAAAGTGATATAGTTGAACCAGAGTGTCTATACAGCTTAAAGACAGCTTAACTGCAAACCCTCCTTCCTGTGTAGTTACACTAGGCCAAGAACCCCCATCCAAAGTCAGCTAAACAGGGCTGTACCCCTTACAAACCACCAAAATGAAGATTTACGTGTACCATGGGTTGAATTCAATACTGTGGCACCAACCACAGCAGCCTGGCCAGCACTACATGTATTATTGTTAACCAGGAGTAACAGTGGCCATGGTTCAAACTGCCTGCAACTAAATCCATCTGGAACAATTCAATAGAAACCATTCTACCTAACATTTAGGGAAGAGATAGTGGATTATGACCTACTTACCAGGTTCTTTTCTGACCCAACTCTAGTCTTGCAGCCACCTTATCCCAGATGAAAACTAGATTTTAGAACAAGACCTAGACTGAAAAGTGCCATCTGCTGAAGTGCCAATACCTACTATTTTCCTAGAAACCTCCTGGGTGCAGAGTAAACAAACTGACCACAAGATTGTGAAATCACAGATGAGGAGCACCTGGCTACAAACCACTTAAAAGTAGATACTGTAGAAAGGCCAGAGTCAAAGAAAGCATTTGACATTGGAAACATAGGAAAACCTACAAGATCTTTGCTTGCTTGCTTCGTTTATCACAGATTGCCCTACTAATAGAGAAGGACTATTACTTAGACTAGGCAATTAGATTCATCACAAAAAATAAACTATGCCTGCTCACACAGGCTTGAATTTTCACAATAAAAATACAGGATTCAAATGAATTTCATCTGGCTCAGTATGTCTTTTTTGCAAAATTCCTGTGGCTCGAAGGAACCTTATCATAAACTGGCCTAACTACCTTGTTCAGCTTGTCTATTTCCTCATTCCTATTTCTGCTGAAGGAACACACAGAGCCTCATACCTTCAATGGATAGATTGCTTGTTTCCTGTTTAATTTCATCTGTAAGCAGTTTACACCTATTTGTTTCTGTGCCAACATTATCCATGAGCTTAAATATAGTTTTTCTTCCTTTGTGATTAACCTGGTTCCATTCATTTATAGGCAGGAAGCATTCTTCTTCATCTTTCCTTGGCAAGGTGAAAGAAGCCAGTTTCTTTAAACTCTCATTAGACAAGCTCTCATCACTGCGGTAATTTGTCTGCCCCTGTTCCAGCATGAATTCACCTTTCTGAATGCAGCAATACAGTACTCCAGATAAGGCTTTACCAATACCCTGCACAATGACATGCATTCTTCCTAGTGCCTATCACTATTTCACTTTTATGTTTGTTTTCAAATGCAGACACTTGGAAGACTCCATTTCTCAGTGACTGAATAAAATTCAAGTCTCTCCCCTACTCCAGGAATCCTATCTGCTGGTACCCATCTTACAACAGAAATTATGATGATATGATGAGAAGTTATTAATTTAGGGAGTCTTAGTCACATTGAACTATACTGTTTTATCCTTAGTTTATTATTCTTCTCTTCAAGGTCATCCAATTCTTCTACATGCTGCTTTCTATTTTTCTTTATATTGACGACATTTCCTTTATAGGCATAATTATGCATTTTTCTGTGCTAAGTTTACTCATGAAAATGCCAAATAAAACTGTTACTTACACTTACTACATCCTTAACAAATGCTTACAAGTCCACGTTAAGCTAATTATACCTTCCTTCTTCAACAGCATGATTAAATTATCAAAGCCATTTTCAGTATCATCTCTCCCAGTGCTTCATTATACTGGTAAAAATTGCATGAGTTGATAAACCCATATTTTTTTCTACGCCATTATGTGTAACCATATGTTTCGGAGTTATCTCAGGATTTATTTTCATACTTATAAAGATGTTTTGCGGCCCCCCCCCCCCCCCTTTTTTTTTTTTAAGTCTTCCATCTTGGCATAAAGCTGTGGACAGAGCTACTTCCTAAAGCTGCAGAGACAACCATTATTCTGATTTGGCCAAGAAACAATGGTTGCCAAACATTTAGGAGAGAGATCAGAGGGCAGGAGTAAAATGACAACTCATTAGTGAGCTTGAGATTTCAGCTCATAAAAAGAAACAGGAATAGGAAGAACCTGCTTCCTGTTTTTGTCATATGTAAGTGGAAAAAAAGGAGAAGGAAGTGGTGATTTTTTGGTCATGTTACAGGAGTCCCTTGAACACATTTTAATGTATTCTTTCACATATAACAGATTCAATGAGGGTTTAGAGAAGCAAAAGTTAAGAATAAGGTTAGGCAAGAATACTGAAGTCACAACATGAGCACTACCAGGAAAACTGTTTACCAACTCTTAGATCCATCCACTGGAAAAATAAGTTAATGTTAAAGATATATTCATCTGCATGAAAGTTCCCTAAAAACAATACACAATGAACCTAAGGGCCACCAAAAGAAAAATACAGGCAGCCAACATTAAGCAATCCTTTTACTGCCATACAAGACTGTTCAGATTCAAAAGGAAAGAAAGTATGGTTAACATTACTACCAGCAGCCATAAATCTAAGAGAATTAATATAGAGATGTCTTCATCCACCATGAGTGTAAAGAAAGCATGAAGAAAGGTTTGAGGTAATTCCAGTTGAAATAGTTTCAGTTACTTATTGCGTCATATTGTCCTTTCAATGTTCAAAGCTGAAGCAAAGGCACGGGAACAGTCACTTCTAGAAACAGCCCAGTTCTCTGTGCTATGCTTTGCACACTGTTGAGCTAAGCCAGGTAAACAAAACCAACACAGCTGCTGTTCATCTTGCTTGATTTCTACTATTTTGCTTTGTCCAACCCCTTTCCCAGGTGATTGGTTGGGTGCCAGGTGGGCCTAATAGTATATAAGCCACAGATGTCCCATCAGAGAGCTTTCTGCCTGAGCTGCTCTTGGGGGGGGGGGGGGGGGGGGG
>NC_048896.1:20930057-20941817 GCF_011077185.1 Oxyura jamaicensis | reverse complement strand
TTTTTTTTTTTTTTTTTT
This sequence comes from Oxyura jamaicensis, assembly GCF_011077185.1. Lineage (NCBI taxonomy): Eukaryota > Metazoa > Chordata > Aves > Anseriformes > Anatidae > Oxyura > Oxyura jamaicensis. Next base: position 20,941,799 of record NC_048896.1, on the reverse strand, counting down.
TTTTTTTTTCCTTCAGCCAGTTGCAGGGTTCTTTAGGTGGCTCAGAATGTATGGGCTGATGTGTTTCCAAATTGACAGAAGTAAGTATGTCTTTCTGAGGTAACAACTAGCAGGATCTTTTAGAGTAAAGCACGCTATTGACACAGTTTCCCATAGGATCCTACTGGACAAAATAGACAGCATACAACTAAACAAAAACATCATCTGATGGGTGAGCAATTGGCTGACAGCAGGGCTCAAAGGGTCCTGGTAAGTGGGGCCACATCAGGCTGGCAGATGGTCACTAGTGGGGCCCCTCAAGGATCCATTTTAGGGCCAGTCCTCTTCAATGCTTTTATAATCGATTTTGATGTAGGACTAGAAGGTGTTTTGAGCAAATTTGCTGATGGCACCAAACTTGGAGGAGTTGTAGACTCAGCTGAGGGTGGAAAGGCCTTGCAGAGAGATCTGGACAGACTGGAGAGCTGGGCAATCACCAGCCACATGAAGTTTAACAAAAGCAAGTGCCGGGTCCTGCACAAGGGATGGGGCAACCCTTGGCTGTATGTACAGACTGGGTGACGAGATGCTGGAGAGCAGCCCCACAGAGAGGGATCTGGGGGTTGTGGTTGATAGCAAGTTGAATATGAGCCAGCAGTGTGCCCTGGCAGCTAGGAGGGCTATCCTGGGGTGCATCAGGCAAGGCATTGCTAGTCAGTTGAGGGAAGTGATTGTCCCACTCTACTCTGTGCTGGTGTGGCCTCACCTCGAGTACTGTGTACAGTTCTGGGCACCACAGTACAAAAAGGATGTAAAACTGTTGGAGAGTGTCCAGAGGAGGGCAATGAAGATGGTGAAGAACCTAGAGGGGAAGACATATGACGAGGAGCTGAGATCACTTGGCATGTTCAGCCTGGAGAAGAAGAGGCTGAGGGGAGACCTCATCACAGTCTACAACTTCCTCACAAGGGGGAGTGGAGAGGCAGGTGCTGACCTATTCTCCTTAATCACCAGTGATAGGACCTGCAGCAGTGGTGTCAAGCTGAGGCAGGGGAGGTTTAGGCTGGACATCAGGACGAGGTTCTTCACTAAGAGGGTGGTCACACACTGGAACAGGCTCCCCAGTGAAGTAGTCACTTCAACAAGCCTGTCTGAATTTAAGAAGAGATTGGACTGTGCACTTGGTCACATGGTCTAAAATTTCGGGCAGACCTGTGTGGTGCCAGGAGTTGGACTTGATGATCCTTATGAGTCCCTTCCAACTTGGGATATTCTATGATTCTATAGTTATTGCTTTATAGTCCTACAGAGATAATAGTTGGCAACTTGATTATGAAGACAACATATAAGTAAGTTAATGTAAAAAAAAAAAAAAAAAACTAGAAGAGAAAAAAGGAAATTTTCATTCAATTCATAAATGATTGCGTGCTTTATCCTTAATCTGATATCTGACACCAAAGCAACTCTGGCTAACATCCTGTTTACCCTCACACTGGGTTAAGTGAAAGACTGCATTACTTTTGGGTGAAGTGCCAAGTATTTCAGCATGCGCCATGCTGATTTCAGAAGCTGCCAAACATTGAAATTAGAAATGAGCATGCCAGCTGCCCTTGTACCTCATTTTGTGTATATATGATACTGCCAAGTCAAAGCAGCCCACATCAGATAATCAATTAGCTGAAGGGGTGGAGGAGGGCCTGAAAAATCTTGGCACAACCTTAAAGTATGGTTATAGAGACATAAATAATATCAGTGACTGCATGAATTGCAGAAGGGACATTCAAGGTCTTACTATTAAACAGACACCACTCTTTCTTACATATGCTCATACTTGAGATCTACAACAGTACCTGTAAAAGCTTTTAAAGCTTTATCAGCCAAAATAAGTGTCTCCATTTCCCATTTAGATTGTATATCCTTCAATTCTTGCCCATTTTAACATAAAATTGCTACGTGTAACTCACTTTGAGATACTACCGATTGATATAACTTTTAAAAATGCATTTCTGATTTCGTCTGCCTTCATAAGGAAAGAAAACACAAAATAAATGAGCTCACATAAAAATATCCAGATTGATGTCCTTCCATTAAGGAAAAAAGCAGCCTTTTACAGTGAGGGCACCACTAGAAATACAAGCCAGAACTTCACTTTAGGGGTATTCTAATTGGAGTTGTAGCACTGTTTTTCTTGTGTCCTTTTCCATGGTTAGTCACCATTACTGTTATTGCTTCTGACTGCTGATAGTTAGGAAAATATCAGGAAAAAATTCCAAAGGTGGGGGGGGAGGGGGGAAGGTGGAAAAGCAACGTGCGGGCACAACTCTGCCCAAGGTTTACACAGAACCATTTATTCAAGAAATCACTTAAGTTCACTTCTACATATGCAGGCAGTACAGTAGTCTCATGTTTCTGCCTGTCATGCTTAGGACATGACAGAGTTTTCTACTTACTGAAATCCTTACAAAGGGTATTATGAGGTAAGTTCCTGTGTTCAATACGTTCTCCTCAGGAGGAGGCCTGCAGGTTTCATGTGAACGTTTTCCATACAGGGCTGTTACAGAAAACAAGGACCTGATCACCAAATGCCATTTGTACATTTCCCTAATCTCAGAGCTGACCTGGCATCATGCAGCTTTCAGTACTGCCATTTGTACATTTCCCTAATCTCAGAGCTGACCTGGCATCATGCAGCTTTCAGTACTATTATACAAAGTATGCCTTTCAAGCAACCAGAATCCTACCTACCCTTCTCATTTCACAGCTGCTATAGTTTGAAAATAGTTAATGAAGGGAGAGCAGGCATTTACATACAGCTTCTCTTGCAATACTCTGCAGCCATTTAGGGAAACAGGCAAAAGCTGGGCTTCGCTAGGCTTGAGATCCTCACTATTGTGCTCCAACCTAAATTTGGAATTGCCCATGCTGTGCTGCTTAATTACGCAGAACCCTACTAATAGCTATTAAAAACTAAACCCATGAGCACTTTCTTTCAACCAGTTTCAATACATCAACACATTCAGGGGGTGAGAATTCTCCATACATATGCTCATGTCTGCACACCGTCACATCTACTAGCAAGTTTAAGCTGTACTTATCAGAATTTACATTTTAAGAATTATATACACATCCTAAATGACTGAGCTCCACAATACCTGTCTTACTGGAGTAATGTTGCTATGCTGCCTCCACACCAGCATTTTATCTGAGCTAGTAATCCCTGTGGATGTAAACTAATCTTGAGAAGACAGCTTCTACACACTTCTCTGTCATGTACTTTGTATCTTCACCCACACATGAAGAGAGACTTGACAACCTCTGTAATGATTACAAGGTAAGAAACAGACCTAGTTTAGCACCTTGGGCATAGCCAGCAAGCCAAACAAAAAGCAGCAATGTACAGCAAGAGGAATTTCCAAAAAAAGATACGCTTCTCCCTTGCTGGACAGCAGAACTTTGTACTTATGACAGCATTTCAATCCTTAGTGATGCATTTATAAAAGCAGAAACATGCATTTTCTGCATTGACCAAAGCTGGAGCTGGTTTTTGAAATTTATATATCATTACTTTGGGAGGATAAAAAGACTGAATGTAACTTTTTTTTTTTTTTTTTTTTTTTTTTTTAATTAAAAGCAATCCTAAACAAGTTACTTCAAGTGATTTGAAAATACTATACCCCTCTGCTTCTGACCCCACTCCCCATACAGTGTGATAAGTACAACTAGCTGGAAGACATACCAAACTATGAGAGGGCTACAGGAGTAAAATATTGCTGAATTACTTTAATCACCCTTTGGGCTTTGAAAGCCCAAAGCTTTGCAAGCTCTGAAGTTGTGTTGGCATTTAGACTTACTATGAGAAATGCTCAAAACAATATTTTTCTCATTTCTCATATGCAAAGTCCTTTGCAATAAAAGTCACAGTTGCTTAGATGTACTTTCTATTCAGCACCAAGCACAATTTCAAACCAGCATTGAAATCCTCACTTCCCAAGAAACAAGACAGTTCTGAAGACAGGCTCCTACTGAATGTCTCTTCCTGTCTCCTTAAGACTTTGTATTTTCAGCCACGGGATCTATTAAACCAGGCAATCTCACATGTTAATAAATCTTACAGTTATTAATTACTGAAGTAAAGAAAAGTTTGTAGAGCTCTGAAAATGTGCAAACCATACAAAATTTGGGCCATGTTATACAGAGATTGTAACAAAAAGGATTGCTAAACAATAGTTCTCAGTATCAACTCAGTTCCAAATATACCAATGCCTTTACAAGATTTAGGGTAGAAAGCTAAACTATTTTCCAGATTTGGAATACATTGTGCAGTATAACTCATCATTGCTCTAAGATCTTATTTTGCACTCCCCAGACATGGAGTTAATTAATACCACCACAGTGATCATATGCAGCATTAGCCTAAATAACCAGCATTTAAGAAGTCACATTCTACACATAACAATGGTGGAAGTTAAATGACAGGTGATGGCATGAGAAGTCACAATCGAGCTAATGTAAAAACTAATTGGAGTTTTGACTACCTCAAGTGCTACAGATGACAGGATTCCTGCATTACAGAAGTTAAGGCAATCGATGTCCACATGAGAACTCTTCAGGCCCACAGACTGGACTCAAATGCAGGCAAGAAGGGAAATAGATGTTTAAAGAGCAGAAATCTCATCATGCTCCAGGCTACACTAACTGTTCCCAGGCCATGGGTCTCTCCTAGGCTTGCAAGAAGCTGCCTGAAAGCCAGCCAATGCAAGTGGAAGCACTAACACTCACCTTGTGAAACACAGGGTAAACAGCTGAACAAGTGGATTTTATGCCTTAACACGTTGCTTTTTTTTTTTTTTTTTTTTTTTTTTGTGGTAGTGTTCAAGGTATAGAAGCCCTCTCATTTTTATTTTTCCTCACTTCTTACGGCTTTTCAGGAAAATATTCTTTTCAAAGGGTAGCAGAGAGCACGCTGACAGAAAATTACCTTGCTACCAATTGAAGCAATAGGATATTGCTGGGAAAACGGCAGCCAGTTATCATTTCTGCCTCCCAAGCAAGTGGCTGGTAAAAAGCCTCCTAAGTGATTCTGGTATCTGTGAGGAAGCTGCAACAGAAGGGAGCACCTAAGACCTCTCTCTAAGCTGTCTGTCAATATAAACACTAAGAATGTCAGAGATCAATTATTCAGTCATGTTTTAAACGTCAGACAGTCACACTTTGTCACCCCACACATCATACCACCATCAACAAGCACCAGATGTGTCAAATGCATTGCTCACTGTGGAAAACAAGCTCAGTAACATCAACTCTTCAGCTTCCATTCTTTTTTCTCACCTCTTTCCACACTGATATTTTGTGTAGCAAAGGAAAGGGTGGCTGACAGACCCCACAGAAAATCAAAGACCTTCTTGCCTATTGGCCTTCTATTAAGTATTTCAGTATTTATCTATCTAAAACCACAAACAGAAACTAAGTACATAGGGATTATTTTTTAATCCCAAGAAGTTCAACGTGTACCTCTAAGTACCCAAATACCTTTGAGAATTCAGCCTCTGGAGCACTCAAGCCAATTGAAGTCTTTGTGTCTACGGATGAAAAAACGCAAACACATCATAAAGCACAGTGTTGTCTGGGAGATATTATAGGATGATGTCAGCTATGTGAACTGTGGTTTCTTTATTTGGCTCATTACATTTTGTCTTAACCATTAACTGATTTGCTCTTCAGTAGACCCTTGTTTGAACCTTAAGGCTCCTTGAGATTGAACAGAACTCCAGATCACTCTAGGTGCTTGTATTAGTCGTTTAACTCACGCTGAAAAGACATTCAGAAATGACCATACAGAAAAGATCTATTAAAAACAACAGCAGTTCAGTAGAGGCAAACAGATTGTCTACAAAGGCCATTCACAGAGCACGCATGGGCTTTTTTTGGCCACGGAATGCAGGAAAAAAAGTTGACCACAGAATTTTCATTATGTTAAACAAGACTTGGCTAACTCTGCCAGTGCATAAAATTTGAGTTTACTAGCCCTCAATCAGATATACAAAGTGCTTAGCATGGCAAAAAAGAGGCTGTATTGTATATGCTTATGCTGAAATACATTGATCAATTGAATGAAACTTTTTTCACAAGGAAGGAAGACAAGACAGGCCTGAAGTTCTCTCTAATTTATTTCTAAATCCATATAATAAACCCAAAAGTATTTACCAAGCAGTTCTTTCAAAAACATGGTTTACATTTCAGAAAATGAGGTCTAAATCAACATTTAATTTTAGCAGATGGAACCAATTTTCCCGTTTGTAGGACAAACACACAGCATTAACTGATTTTTTTTTTCAATACTTTATTGGCTCAATTGCATCAGGTTTCAGTATGTCCAATTATAACAAGGCATCATCATGATCTGCAGAACAGTCAAGTCCAGCAAGCTACACCTAATGAAATAATGGTACCTTCAAAGGTAAAATTACACACCTACACTCCTTGTGGACTGAGCTTCCACAGCTAATGTAGCAAGTTACTATGCATTTCCAAATAATATATTTCAGCTGTAGGTCAGCTGAAATGTTAAACTGTTTATACAGTCCAATACCACTAGACAAGATGTGCATCTGCCTGTCGATACAGAGTTGATACACTCCCATTCAGATGCCCTAGCATACTCCAGTTCAATTCCTAAATCCAGGCACCATTCTAAAGACACTAAACTCAGTGTCTACGTAAGGGCAGACCTGTGCCTCACAGAACTGCACGTAGGTCAGCTGTAATAGATATGACCATCAACTAAAAAGTCTACCTAAGATAGCTGTACTTCTCTGTCACGTGTCATATAACTGTCCTGCCAGATCCATTTATCTTTACACTAGATTGGTATGTGAAGAAACACCAGTACAAGTTCTAACCACACCGGCTTTGCAGGTGGTGTTGAGGAAGAAACAGGTTCACCAAATGCACCCATGCCTAATAGCTCCTGTTCACCTACAAGCAAGTATATTCAGCTTTCAAGATATCTCCCCACTTAAATTCTTAACATGGGACAGGAAGCCTGACGTTTGAGTTTGTTATCAAACCAAAGTTGAACAATTCTGAAAGAATGACCCAAATATGTATTGAAAAATATTCAAGAGATACAGATCATTTAAAGAATTTCATTTGTTGGAATTACGTCTCAGTTTTCCCTTAAAAAAAAAAAAAAAAAAAAAAAAAAAAAAAAAAAAGGTTAGAATAGGTTTATAGTTATTACAACAGCAAGCAGCAATGAATGGCTTACTGGGATTAATAATTCCATTTATCCCTTTGTGCACAGTTAACTGAAATTAATTATTTTACTTCACACTCATTTATGTGAATGGCACTCATCCTTTGACCTCTTGCCTAACCCTACACTGAAAATGCATTTATGCAACCAAATTCACACTTTGTTAGGTCTTATTCCAGAAAGCAAATCCTTATTCAGGCTGTAATCAAGGCATCAGTGGGAGTTCTGTCCCAGGACTATGTTTCTGTGGTTGTTATGATTGTCTAGTCTATGAACTTTTTCAAGAAATCTGACTGAACTGGCTCACTAACAGCCCAGTAATTTTGACAAATTCAAATATTTAAAGCTGGAAGAAAGCATTATGATTATCCATCTCATTTGACCCCTTCAATTTCACCAACTGTTGCTATCAACAGCCCCATAATTTCTACTGGAGATACAGTCTATCTTTTAGAAAACCATTTGATCTTGACTGAATGCTTCAAGTGCTGGAAAATTCACTGAATCAAAAGATAAAGTTCCAACGTTAATTACTACTATTTTCTTTTAAATATTTCATTCATTAGGAGAAAACCAATGATTTAGAAACATTCATAAATGAAGACAAGCAAAAATTGTCATCATGTGGTGTCATAAGGAAGAAAAGAATCATACAAGGCAATAGAACAGCTCAGACTGGTTTTCCTCCTCAAAAACCCACCCCTAATCAAGGCTTGAAAATCCCTTAAGAGGGCAGGAAGAAAGCTAAATAATTTTATTCAGTGACATTCCAGTGGGAATACCCAGCTGAAACACTTATGCACCATGTAGTTTTAAAATTTAGAAAGCTTAACAGCTCTCAAAGTTAAAAATTGGCAATTTGCAAACCATGAAATACCTCAACACTACACATTGTTACACAGGAAACGGAGAGACATTCTTTGATTTACTTTGTGGCTTTTGATCAATAGCTCTTAAGAAAGTCAATTTCATTTGAGATTGTTAAAAGACTTCAATGATCAAGATTTTTCAAAATATTTATTTATAAACCTAAGGACAGACTTAGAATCATAGAATAGTTTGGGTCAGAAGGGATCTTAATCATAACCTGATTCCAACCCCCCTGCCATGTGCCAGGACACCTCCCATGAGACCAAGCAGCCCAAAGCCCCTCCCAGCCTGGCCTTGAGCACTTCCATGGATGGGGCATCCACAGGTACTTCAGGCAGCTTGTGCTAGGGCCTCACCACCATCTGATTGGTGAATTTCCTTATATCTCATCTAAGGCTACCCTATTTTAGTTTAAAGCCATTACCTCTTGTCCTGTCACTCCACTCCCTGACAAAGAGTCCTTCCCCAGCTTTCCTGTAGGCCCTGGAAGGCCTACATTCCAGTACCTACATTTGGGTGCTGGAAAGGCCTCTCTCAGGTCTCCCTAGAGCCTTCTCTTCTCCAGGCTGAACAACCCCAGCTCTCTCAGCCTTTCTTCATAGCAGAGGTGCTCCGGCCCTCTAATCATCATGGCCCTCCTCTGGACTCAGTCCAACAGGTCCATGTCCTTCATTGTGTTCGTCACGCTGCTTTTGATGTGGCCTAAAATACAGCTGGCTTTCTGGGCTACAAGTGCACATTGATAACTCATATGCAATTTTTCATCCACCAATACCACCTAAAGTGCTTCTCTACAGGGCTGCTTTCTATCCACTCACTCCTCAGACTGTATTCATGTTTGGGATTGCCCCAACCCTTGTGCAGGATCTTGCACTTGCATTTGAACTTCGTGAGATTTGCATGGGCTCACCTCTTGAGGCTGTCCAGATTCCTCTGCCTGGCATCCCTTCGCTCCAGCATGTCAGCCACACCACACAGCTTGGTGTCATCAGCAAACTTGCTGAGGGTTCGCTTGATCCCACTGTCCGTATTGCTGACAAAGATACTAAACAGCACCAGTACTGACCCCCAAGGAACACCACTTGTCACTGGTCTCCACTTGGGCATTGGGCTGATGACCACAACTCTTGGTGTGACCATCCAGCCCATTCCTTGCCTACTGGAGGGTTTGTCTGTCAAATGCATGTCACTCCAGTTTAGAGACCAGGACATTGTGTGAGACAGTGTAAAATGCTTTGCACAAGTCCAGGTAGATGATGTCAGTTGCTCTGGTCATTTGTGTAGAGGCATTCAACAGGTCTTCAACTGTCTAGCCTTTTTGACAGAACCTTTTTGGAGGGTTGGAGGGCATTCCTCACTGCTCTGGTAGGTGCATTCATTCTCCCTCTTGCTTGTGAGTATGAGTGTCATGGTTTAGGATGACATCCCCCAAGATTATTAGTTTTAAGCACATTATACTAAGTAAGCCAACCTGCCAGCAACGATTCTCCTTCCTTTCCAAGGCAGTGGAACCCATCTCTCCTCAGTAATCTGTATTTGTCAAAGTACCTTCCTTGTTCATAAAAGCCAAAACCCTTAGGTTTACAAAAAAATATATTACAAGTATTTAAATTAACTGGGGAAGAACTAGCTGGTAGTATCACTAGCAAAAGCCTAGAAGTATGACAGGTTCTTGTTCATTTGTTTTTTTCCCTGATGTACAAAAAGACATCAGGAAAAAAAAAAAAAAAAAAAAAAAGTTTTATTTTGCAACATAAGAGCAGTATCCCTGAAAAAAATAGAGAAAATATTTTATTATTATTATTATTTAAACCTGTTAAGGCATCTGCTTTAGATATTTCTGTAAACAACCACAATTTTTATTCTTTAATTTTGTAAGACAATTCTGAAAGCAGAATTTGAGTCTGAGTTTGCTCACAAGAAGAGAGAAAATGGTGAATTTTATAGTGTGCACTCTCCAATCCTCTAGTCTAGAAAACTTAACCAGTGCTTTGTATCAATTAACATAGATTTGCCCAAGCTCCAGAGCTTCAGTCAGCCTTTCACCTCCTATGACTTTTCCAGTTCTACCATATCCTTTCCAAGATGGGGACCAGAATGTGTTAAGGAATAATACAATCATGTTTTCCTCTGTTCTTTTCCATTTATTCCTTCAATGTTTTGACATCAGTATGGAAGTTTATAAATACACACATTTCTTTTCAACGTGGCAAATAATGGCCCGCTAACAAAAAGTTCATTTATAACTTCCTATGGACACAGAACCAGTGGGCAAAGCACTGTGTTCCCCTTCAAGGACAGTACAAAAAAAGCCAGAATGACAGGCTGGGTCTGAAGAATTAAGATTTGGTATCTTTTCTGGAGCATCCTGGAATGTGACCACATTTTTGTGTTATGTTGTATTAGAGACCTTTCTCTCTTTTTAAGAAAAGTGTTAGAATTAGGAAAACCTCGCAACAATATAAGCCATCCTGTACTGCACGGAATAAATATAGCAAATGTTATATTAATATTTACCTTGCTTAACAGCTACTCTTAATGAGCTTTGAGAGCAGAAGAATTAGACTGATTTTTATCAACACAGACTTCCACAAAGAAAAAGGGGGGGGGGGGGGGAAAAAAACCTGTTGTCTTTATAAAAAGAGTTATAATTATTATTGGTTATTATTACAATTTACCCAACAGGCAGTTTCCAAATAATGAAACTGAATCTGCTGCTTGGATATTTATTTATGCCAAGAGCAGTAAGTTAAAAAGTAAAATGATTAAATTTTGCAAAGAAGATTGGGCCATATTTTGTTTGTTTGTTTTCCCATTAACTTAATAATTGACCTCATCAATACTGAACTATGAAGATCTACAGTCTTGATAGCTTGTAATCTTACTTCAACCATTACACAGCCACACGTTGCTGTAAGAACAGTCATCAGATTTCATTGGTATCTAAGCTCAGTAATGTTTGTAGCAGCTCCTTTTTCTACACATTAAGTAGCCTACTGTCGATCTAAGCTTTACTACGCTACAGGAGAATTTCCATACACTTAATGGGAATTGAAGAAATGCATTTTTCTGCAACTCTGACTTACTTCAACAGATAAGTAGAATGAACCTGACTCAACATTTACATGTTTATATTTATATTACATTGTCATTGCACTTGACACAATATAGTATTAGCATTAGGGAGTGTTAGCTCACCCCAAAAAGCTTACTTTCAAACCTCACATCAAGTGATGTTCTCACATTGTAATCCATTTTAAAACTATTTGTTTGATGGAACAGTATAAGAATTAGACATGACATCCACAATGAAATCAACAAGATGTATAATATTCAGCTATTTTTAATATACAGTAAATTATTAATCAGAAGTCTTCTCAAATGTCTTTCATTACCAGCATCCAGAACAAACCACTGAAGACTCAGACAGTATTCTCATCACCACCCTGGCTCTCAGCCTTTGTAATGTCTCTCTGTCTTGCTTCTCATGAGAAAAATTTGTATCCTTTATCAGCTTCTCATTACCTACATTTTTATTGAACAAACATCAAAAGCACCACAGTACACATGCCAACCGCACAACTTTCAATTGATCTACAAAGCTAAGTAATGACGATCTACAAAGCTAAGTAATGACG
>NC_048896.1:20904509-20930047 GCF_011077185.1 Oxyura jamaicensis | reverse complement strand
GATCTACAAAGCTAAGTAATGACGATCTACAAAGCTAAGTAATGACGATCTACAAAGCTAAGTAATGACGATCTACCCATTGCCATTATCTTCAGGTAGTTTTACTTTTATATGCAAACCCAATTTTAAAATCCAAATTAATTTTTAAAAATCTCTTACAGAAACGTCAGTTTTATTTAACATATTGGAATGAAACTGGCACTTTTAACTGGGAGAATGATATAATATTAGTAAGCCTGATGCTTGTGTTAGAACATGAATAGAAGCTGTATTTTGAACCAAGGCAGCAGGCCTTGGCAATTAAAGAGATAATCAAGAAATGTTAGGTCAAAGAAGCCAAAGCTGGGGAAAAAAAAAAAAAAAAAAAAATCACATCCCTTACAAAAATATTGTATGGGAGATCCTCTTAATTACCTAATGGATTTAAATTCAAGAATTAATACAATATGTTGTAACATTTCATATTTTTTGGCTATTTGGTAGGGTATTTAGTTATCCTATTGGGTAGGGACTACAGAAAGGCAAGCCTTAAAACTTTTGCCCCTTACAAAACAATGAAGTACTAATTCAGTCACTCATTCTACTGTTGGTTACACTTAAAATAGCTTTGATGTCTTGGTTTCAGCATGCATACATTTTGAAAACCATCAAGTGAAAAAGTGTTAACCAGACAGAGCCAAAAAAGCAGCTGGTACTACCACTATGTGAAAAGAATGTTCCCCAAAAAGTTCAAGCATCTACATTACTATCATAATGCTTCCCCCTTCTAATATTTCAAAGTAATAAAAAAGTGCTTATTACAGCCTTAAGTGAGAAAGAGGAAGTAACAGCGTGATGGAATGAGAGAGGATGTGGAGCCTTCTGCTTCCCAGACACTGCCAATGTCACGGCCTTGCTTACAGCTAGCATTGGTCCACAGAGGGAGACAACTTGAAGGCTCACGGAGCTCTTTAGAAAGCTTTACCAGATGCACAGCTTGAGTTCAGTCCTACAGCCTCTTGAGACAATTCCCTATCCGTAACTGTAATAGGTATTCTCCAAAAAGGCGTTTTAGATTTAAAAACTCAATACAAAGATAAGAAGGGTGGGAGGAAATGTTATGAACAGATACTCAATTCCTCGGTTTCAAGCTTCCAGTTTCTGGTAATTAATTAAGATCATGTACTGAAGCGAAGCAAAGATCACTTGTTTCAGTCTCTCCAAAACAGGGATTTTTTTCCTCTCAGAACACCCTTACTCATTTTTAGCTCTTCCCGAGTCTACAGAAGCATTGGGAACGGGTTCAGGGTTTAACATATTGCTTGCCCCACAGGAGAATGTAAATGTAGCTAGCATGCCCTATGCCCAGAATCACATCAAGTCTGAACAGAAAACATGCATTCACCAGATGATATATCGTATAGTAGACTGTTCAGCATCAAGGTTTGGCCATAGGCATTAAAAAACAGAAATTTATGACTTCTCAGTGCATGTTATCCATCAGCTATCCTACTCAGGACACAACCTAGGATAATAAACGCCTCTCAAGTAGAACATTGCTTTCTTCACAGCTCTGGTTACTATTCAACCCTGCATGATACTAAAGACTCAAGAGTAACTTCACTCTCACAATACAGCTATGGCACATTTAAATACACCTGAGCTATTTTCTAACTGGCTAGACTGATCATTTTCTAACTAGCATAGACTGACCATAGCCATCAGCAGTAAAATTTTCTCAATGTTAACAGAACTCACCTTGTATTTTCCCCACTTCGTTATCTCCCAGATAGCCAGGGTATTTCATATGAACACAACTGCTCTTTCAAAGTATATTGTAAATCCACCCTTCAATACACCAGTGTGAGAGCACAAAATCAAATTTATGTATTAAATAAGCACAAACTGAAATACTGAGCTCAATCAAGAGATGCAGGATCTCATACAAAATATATACCAGATTCTAAATGATATATACCAGGACCTAAATTAGCCTTATGTTTAGTAACCTTTTAGAAAGAATGGCATATTCCTGCTTTAAAACCAACCTGGTCTTTTGGTTGCTCTGTCAAAGCAGAGTATTGCTTCACCCCCTTCTCTTCTGCGTCTTGTCAACCTTGTGCACTCACCTGAACACGTGGATTTGGTAGCAGGATCTCCCTCCATATATTGCTGCTGCAAAATGGTGCTCATGTTCCTACAGTGAGAAAAGCTTCACTACTTTGCATAGCTGCAACACATCACCTGCTTCTTGGGCTGTTGCACACCCATATCAGGCTTATAGAAGTGCTCCACACATTTTTAAGATGTTACTCAGAACAGTAGTGGCACCAAAGACAAATTGTGTCTCCAGAGCTTCCTCTGCACTCTGCTCCCTCCCTCAGACACACAGCACATTCTAGCCCACAGCCAGACTTAAAAGCCAAAGTATTTGATACAACTCAGTAAAACTTATCTAAAAATCTATTACTGCACTCTGCATTTAAGTTCTTGAACAGTTTACATTTCAAAAGAAAGGGTGTCATTGTAGAATAAAGTGTTCAAAATTGCCTGTGACTACTTTGAATGCACACTCAAAATGGGATTAGTCTTTTCAAAGAATCTGAACTTTTGGCACAGCACCCACTTTTCATTTTTGTCAGAGTGCTGTTTAATGCCTACATATAGTCATCTGCATTTGTTGTTGTAGACAAAAAGCAGTTTAGTTCAATGCCTGAATAAATTACATAACAGACATCTAAAACTGATTTTCTTTCAGAGGAATCTGTAGTCTCCTGACTCCTGAGAAACTGAGGCTGGCAGGGCACTTGCAACTGGGATTTAAACTCCCAGTACAGCTGTAACTTCCCAGATGTTTTTAAAAGCCTCTGCCAACATCCATCCCTGCCCACTGGACCTGTACATTTCATAAATTCAGCAAGTTTACAAATTGTATGCATACTATGAAACCCTTCATCCAGCGAACCAATTCACAACAAAACTTGAATATGGAAAACATGCATTTTTACCCAAAGAATATTCTCTAGTCTGGAGTACACAGCTAGCTGTTGTCAGTCCTAAACTATCACTGTTTTCTTGACAATGAAAAGACTGTTCAAAATAAGTAGTTGCTCATGACAATTACTTTATTATCAAGTACAAATTCCCCTTGCTGACATCTGCAAATCAAAATTTAATTATAAGAACTGGAAGCAATGCACTGGGGGAGCTGTTGTCCTTACACATACTACTTGGGTTACGGAAACAAATTCAGCAGGTGTAAATCACTGCTTTGACTTCAGTGACATTACTCCAATTTGTACTAAGTGATGATCTGACTCATGACACTTAATATCCTTCCTGTTTAATATCCTCTGCCCCAGGAAAGAATTAAAAACACAGTTTCCTTCTGTCATGCCAATTTAACAATCAGGCAACAATCAAATGAGTAAATGCTAAGACTGTTGTATGCCACTAACATTATACATTTTCACTAGAAATAGAAGTAACTTGACATTGTTTCAGATCCTTATAAATTACGGTCCAGATGAACAAAACTATGTAAAGCACTACCATATGATCTACCCTTGTCACTCTGGAAAACATAACTGCATAAAGCCTGAAACAGTATGATCTTAACCAGTCATGAAAAGAGAACAACTTACACTGTGTTCTGTTTTACTTACAATTTTTATCACAGACCTGAGCATTATAGCAATACCTCTGTTTCTTGAATGGGTAGTCAGATAGTTGCACATAAAAATATTTTAAATGTGATTTATTTCTTACAGAGAATAAGAAATCTGGTTTGCTGAAGGTGGCTATTCAGATGAACGTCACTACAGCATAAAAGCTGGAAGGATGCTGTCAAAATCATTTCTGAATTAAGGATGAACAGCAGATAAAATCAGTTCTGATGGTACATTATGAAAACAAGATGTTGAAAAAAATTCTTAGGTTCTTGATTCCAAGGTTTCTAGTAATCCCCTGATTATTATAGCCCATTCAAAAAGCAAATCCATCTTTTTCATAGCATAACAGTGAAATAATCTTTCATTAAGTGGAAGAGATAGGAAATCATCTCAGGCTACAGCGTAAGACCTCACAAAGAGCTCCTCTGGGTTATTCCCACTTCAGAGCAAGCAGAGCCTTTACAAGTGCTCACACACTGGATGACTCACAGCTCATAGCACTGAGGCCATTCTGCAGCATGGCCTGCAGGCAAACTGTGCAGATGGCAACAATGGCATTTGTCAGGTAGGAATTTAGGTGCAATTTAAACTCTGTATAGTTACAGGTTTGAGAACATTGTTGTAAA
Source organism: Oxyura jamaicensis (assembly GCF_011077185.1). Taxonomy (NCBI): domain Eukaryota; kingdom Metazoa; phylum Chordata; class Aves; order Anseriformes; family Anatidae; genus Oxyura; species Oxyura jamaicensis. Next base: position 20,925,771 of record NC_048896.1, on the reverse strand, counting down.
ACTCCAAAGTTATTTTCTATCATTAGTTGTTTATTCCCATAATAAATATCAGAGCCAGCTTAAGGCACAAGCACTGCAAGACAGCCTGAACAGGCAGTATTTTGCCCCCTCTGCCTGTGCTTGTGGGGACAGAGCTCGGCTGTCATTCTCTACCTGCTGACAGCCTATTAGGAAGAGGGCAAAGTGTGGGGGGCAAAAACTGCTGCAAGAGTAAGAGTCTTCCTTACTGTTCGCAGCAAGTGCAGGAACAGAACCCCCCTTCTCTGGCCACAGCACTGGCTGGCTCCCTGCCTCCTGATGCGCTCTTACTCCCATGAAAAGAGGGCTTGGCTACTGCCCCTGTCCCTCCTCTCAGCCCTTTTCTTCCCCAGCAGTGTAACATGCAGGTGATGGAGGTAGTGCTTTCCTATGAGATGGATGGGGAAGGCATGCCAGTCCCTACAGGCAAGGCAGGGAGCCTGGGGTTCTCTGGGCAGGAAGAGGCAAAGGAGGCCCCATACCCCAGGGAACATAAGAGGAGAGGTGAATTCATGACAAGGCACACCAATAGCTCCATAAAGCCTGGTGGATGACTCCAGGGCATGCTCCCATACTCTCCTGCTCAGATTTTCAGCTGTGCTTTTGGTCTATGCTAGGCCTTGAAGATTAGTGCAAATTAGAACAGGTTCACTAAAAAGATTATAAAAACCTTCCTAGCAAACAATACGGAGTTTATCTGACTGGACAGATTTTCAGTAAGTATTTCTCTGAATGGATCAAATATATTTTGACACAAACAGCTCCCAAACATGGTGTAATATCAAAGTCAAAATATTTAGGGACATATTCAAACGTCTAATCTTGTTGTTTACTGCGAATGAATTAAACTATTTTCTCATTTCGTATCAGAAAGGAATAAAAGTACACAAGCACATACGTATGCAATGTATCAGAATACTTTTCCAAAGCAATTTCAGTTCATTCAAAATTGCATAGTAATCATGAATTACTAGGAGTACTAAAAGCTTTAACCACAATTAAACACTACAAACAGGTCAATAAGATTGCAACAACAGAATTCAACAGTATCACCATGAAATACATCATTCCAATGTCAGTTTTTATGGAACTTGCACTTTGTAGTAGTGCATTCTATTATATTCTACAATTGCACTTCTTGAAAAATATTGACGTTCCCTATACAATGATAATTCAGTCTTCTGGGCAGAGATGAGATATTGGATAAAATGTACTCAGTATAACATAGGAAAAGCTGCAGCAACATTGTACTGACACATCTAAAAGGACTGTAAAACAGAAGGATCTTTCAGCTATCATTCTCCATACATGTCTCAGTTTCTACATACCTTAGCTATAGCAGAGGAACCGACCGATTTATTAAATTTAATCAGGCTACGTTCTGGAGTATGCATCATACAAGTGCTTGCATCACTGGGCCAAACAGAATTCACTGCAACCAAGTTTATTGCACAATTTTTATACAGTTAAAGGCTATAAAACAAAGGAAGGGGAGGAAAAAATAAAAGATTGCCTTTAAGTCACATCCAATGACAAACAAAACAAAAGAAAGTTTAAGTGTTTATGAGGAAAAAAAAAAAAAAAAAGCAGTCCCTACATCTTTTTTTTCCTCCCCAATTGCCTCTTTTAAAGAAGTTCAGCCAAACTGCATTGAACTTGTCAGCACTGCATTCCTTTATGTATGGGTGGACTGTTCCTGAAAAAGGTCAGCATGTAAGGCACAAGCAGGCTTCCAAGAACACATGCCTCTTTTCTGACTCCTCCCCTGAAAAAAAAAAAAAAAAAATCCTTCTGAAAAAACTTATGTCCCTGTGGAAGATTACACTGCTGATAAAAGTACCTGGAGCTCAGATACTTTCTTCTGCTGTGAATCTATTTAGGCAGGTCCCAGAAGGTAGGACCTTTGATCTGACACACATACTATAGATGTCAATGGCAGTATAGTTCTTTAAACTTTAGATGCCAAATGTTAGGCATTTAAGCGTACATCAAAAGACGTTTTCAAAGGGAAATCAGCTGCTTACATAAGTGTCATGGAGCTGGCGTGCCTCACATTAGGTACGCAAGGTAAAAAGTTTATCCACATCCTTACTACTAAAACACAACCTGCAGAAGCACTCACAACTGCAGAAGCACTCTGCCACAAGGTGTAAACAGTATACAATTTTCTACCTAGAAATGCAGCCAGACACTGCCACAAAGGCAAAGCCATTCTGCTCCCACTAAAAGGCAGTGGAAATTCTGTCTTGTGACTAGTGATGGCATACCTGCCCACAGCCTGTGGAAAGGCGATGGCATGCTTCAGTTCCAGAGCAAAACAGTTAATAACCATTTGTCCTCTCCTCCTAGTTGTGTCAGACTTCAGCAGGGCTCACTTTGACTCTCATTGATCTAGCAGAGGAAAATATGCACTAGACTTTGCATTAAAAGTTCTGAAAACCCATGAATTAATTTCAGATGAAGGGAGAAGAGCAAAAATACATAGGATTTTCACAGTGCTAGGAGGATCGAGGCATTACATCATGAACATACCTGGATGCGTCCATACCTTGAACAAAATATTCACATGATGTAATGAGGGGTCAGCCTCCTCTGCTTTTCTTCCCTTCCCAATCACAGAATGACGACTCATTTTCTATGTATCTCCATGGACATGCACATACATGCTTGTATGCATTCAAAAAACCACACATCTGCACATCAGTTCTTGTAACCTTGTACCCACCTACTGAAGTAAAGCATGCAAACACCCAAGTGCACCTGCACATTTTGTGGCAGCATTAATCAAAAGGTAAGTTTAAACTACATGATAGGGAAATGTGAGCTAAATAGCCAGTGACTGAAGAGGCAAAAGTTCAGATGATTTAAAAAAAGAATAAGATAAGAATGCAATAAAAGAATTTAAGTCACACCTATAGGCACGTGCAGAGACAGACAACCCTGTGGAATACAACAGCAAAGTCAGCGTATCATTAGTATCTACTTTAAAAACAAAGTAAATTCTTCAGCATCAAGCTAACATGAGACAGAGCAACACTATCATCCTTCATATCCACAAGATTTAAAACACTTCCTGTTCTACTTATCTGGGCTCAAGTTTCTGTGTGAAATTATCAACTGTAGGAGGATAAGAAAACTACTGGACCTAAATAAAGAAAATAATCTCTCAAGAGCACAGTGCTTTCAGCAGTAGATACACCCTGTGCTACACTAGAGAATGTGTGTGAGAAATTTAGATAAGTGACTACACCATAGCACTATTCTTTTCTCCATTTACATCCAAGACAAGGCTCATGCAGGCAGGGTTTTCTTCAGTAAACGTGTGGTTTCAGTCATCTTGAAAGGATTAATGAATCCAGGTCAAATTCACTGACTAATTTCATCTGGGGGAAAACAAACAGAGATAGTGTCATAAAACCTCCCTCAAAGCTTGGAATTGTTCTCTCTATACCCCATAGCTCAGAGCACTGTGGGAAATCTGGGGTCCATCTAACACATCCAGGGCAGCTACTACAAAGCCCAATCTATCAGATGAAAAGTAGACACTTTCTCAGCAGTGTAAGTCTCCCTTTTTATTCACTTCTCCACAGAGTATCCAAAATGAGGTATTTTGTGTCTAGTCAGACAAACCCTTCATGTCAAATGAAGCATCACTTTTACCTTGCCAACTTTAAACACAAAAATAATGCTATCATTGGTTCAATCTGAACCAAATTTAAAGTCTTATGTTTTTTTGAAGTACAGGTGTTGCAAATATCTACAGCCTTTTGCACTGTCCTCTACACACCATTCAACACTACTTAGGATGAAATCTAAATTTTAACTACTCACCACCTAGAGGGAATATGTGCATATATACCTCAAAAACAGTCAAGTCAAAATGCCTGTTCATCTTCTCTAAAATGGTAAAACATAAAAAGCAGTGCATACAAAATATTTAATAATTCCATTTGATTCAGCATGCTCTTGGTAGAGAAAGGTTCTTTCTTTGAAAAGGAGAAGCTACAAGTCTTGCTTGTACCTTAGCATTCTCCTCAACCTTCAGTCCCCTTTTTGCTCCAAGACTGCCTTTATTAAAACAGTAGTTTCTAATTTGCAACACAAGACATTTTAAACCTGTTGTTGAAGTACTGCTAGTGAAACCCCAATAATTATAATCTCACCCTCAAGGTATGTCAATATCTTCAAGTTCCTGCTGCCCTTTAAGTCATCTTTTACTGCACCAATTGCATTATGCTTCTACAGTACCTCAAGCCCTCAAGATAAACATGAGCTTTCACTTAAAATGTGCCATCATGTAAAGAAATATTTCTTTAAGCACATATTATAATATATATATTATTTATATCTTTTTGAGCTATTTCAGCTCTACAAATAAAGGCTAGGACATAGACAACACACTTCATCTTGAGTATTACTAGCAGTCTTGCTTTTCCTCTCATGGACATCTCATTTCATAAAAGCAGCGTCACTGCTCCAAAGCACGTAACTGGGATAACCACCTACCTTAGCAACTCACTTCTCATGCATCCCATCACACTGCTTTCCTTGAAAACAAACAGCTACGGAAGACAGTCATGTATATGGTTCAGTAGGTCAAAGCATAAGCAACTAAAATCCTCTCTAAGACTGAATGGAAATTTTCAGTTTCATTCCTAGCTATGTTTTTCCAACATGCAGTGCTTTACTTTTACACAAATGCAAGTTTATTAAGAGCTTACTACTAAAACTAAAAGCAGCAGGAAATGTTTCATAAGATTATGCATGAATTTGAAATGGAATATCAGCTAGTCCCACTAGATTTCATTTATGGCATGTGCAATATCTCACCCTTACACCAAAAATCTATATACCTGACTAGAACACCAGAACATCTGTATCGTTAATATGCTAGGTAAACATACACAAGTATGCTGTACAGCAAGAAGAAATTGCTTTTTTACCATACCAAAGCATTTCGACAAACTCTCTCTATATTTTCTGAAATGCAGAATTCTCTCCATTTTCTCCTTATAGAATTAATTTCCAGTCCTTGGCAATGAACATATATTTCCCCTATTTTCTTTTTAAACTTCATCAAATAAAATTTTTAGTTTTTAGGTTTGTACTAGTCAACATTTCTGCCGCACCTCAACCTCCAGGTCAGTACTGCTCATTGAAAGAATCACACCAAGCAAAGGTGCATTTCAGGATGGTGAAGTCCCTCAGCTGTGCTAACTTCCAGTAGAAGTATAAACACAAGTTAATTTAAGTTAATTTAAACCACAGTGCAGTTTAGCCAGTGGCACACATCCTCTTTTCAGGATTACAGCAAGAACGGGAATAGAATTCAAGAAAAAAAAAAAAAGTATTCCCCCCCCCCCACCCCCCCTTTTTTTTTAATCTCCAAAGTAAAACAGCTTTCAGTAAGAGAAGTCTTAAATTCCTTCCTGCTACAGAAGTCAAGAAAAGTCTACTCATAATACTCCACATAGAGTAAATTTATGGCACTTCTGGAGCATGGAAATTAACACATTGTTCATTCCATAGAGCTTGTAAACATTCCTAATACCCTGGGAATTCCTCACTCTCTTCATGCCAACAACAATCTTGAAGAGCTTAGGGGCAAACAGCTTTCCCACATGCATTTACGTGAAAATCATTGATTTTTTTTTTTTTTTTTTTTTTTCTGACCATCTTTTCCTAAATCAATCTCTAACACTGCTTTTCTGACATTCTGGTAAGCAATTACCCCCACTAAAAATTTCCAAATAAACAACCAAGGCCAACTGTTTCTCCTCAGTTTCTCTAGCCAATTACTGTTTCTTTGGGCACTTCAACTTACTGAAAGTGAAGACATGACCTCAAATATCAAGCCTGATAATTCAGCATTATTTAACAGATGACAGCTTGGAGAATGTTTGTCCTGTGTCATTATTTTCTCCTTACTCCTCCTTTTCATGGGAAAAAAAAATCAGTTAAGTGTTATTAACTGATGTCAGAATAAATGTGATTTACTTGCTAGTGCCTGGATTTCTCTAATCACTGCACTTTCCTGTTGTTACAAATATGCAGATATTTGAGTTTCCACAATAACCAAATACACACAGCTCATAGTAGCTACTAATAGTTTCCCAAATTCTAAACTTCACTGTTTTTCATGGGGAGAGCATGATGAGCAAAGGAATTCAGTGCAAGCCTTTATGCCTAAATACAGCATACACACAAAAAGCAGGCAGCTTTCCCATTTGAGATCCCAAAGAGTGGAACCTGAAATTCAGACTCCCACAACCCTGAAAATCCACAGAATGACTTTGTTTTGCTGGTGATTCAGAGACTGTCTTTAGTATCTTTTGATGACTTGAACACTTTCATTCCTTCATGTTTCAGACTGCCCTTTCCCTTTCAAGGGCTGAATCCTCTGTTTCCCTCTCCAGTAGCTTTTTCTATAAGGGCAAGAAACTTGCTGGGAAAATTCTTTTTTCATGAAAAGGTTACACAATAAGCTACAGAAGTAACCCTTCTCTCCAAACTCCCACAACACGTATAGAAAGAAAACAAGGGACAGTAAAGAAGGCAAACTTAACATTAAAAATTAAGCACAACATATTTGATAAATATTATGTATATATTTGTAGATGTGTATTCCTGTCAGTATTAGGCCTCAAATTTTATATTTACAAAGTCACTGTGAAGGACTTGACCATGCAAACATAACTCAGCAGCCTTTCACATAACTAAAGAAACTTCCTACCAAAACTTACACAACAGAGCTCCAGTGATTCCCTGAGCGTTCTAACTGGCACGTCATAGGTAGGTCACAAACTGCTCACAGCTTGATGAACAGTTACTCTGCCTCCCACCTGGGCCAAACACCAGAACAGTAATTCATCCCTGCCAGTGTGGAACTGCAGGGGTAGACAAGAGGTACATACTTACCCCACTGGCTCCTTTGCAAACATGAACATAAACCACAGCCTCTACCTGAGTTGTGAGTGCTGCATTTCACTCTCCTCTCATACAAGAGATAACTTTGACCAAACACTCAGAGATAAAGTCTATGCATCTTCAAGTCCGTTATTACACAACCTAGTGAAAAAGAAATGACAGTAACAGCTTGGCAGTACCCAAAGCATTCAAATATAACGTCCACCCCATACCATCAATAGATTTTATTTGGTTTTGGTGTCTTTTGTCCTCTGCAACCCACACCACCTCTTACAGCAAGAAAGATTTATCTCTCCTCACCAGGGAGAATGCTGACAGTCAATTTTTTGTCCAGAGTAGCTTTAGGACTCCGATTGCTTTTGAGAAAAAAATAAAAATAAAAGAAATTCACTAGAGACATGTTAGTCAATACTGTGAAACTCACACTTTAAAAAAAAAAATTCTAATGATGGTAATGATTATTTTACCATATGCTACATCATACAAACAGTATTAAAATTATGTTTTATTCCCAGAGATTGACTTTTAAGAGCAGACAACCAAGACACCTAGAATAATAAATAACATGCATTTGAAATAATGAAAGCATGGCCTCCTATAGACTTTGCTTTTAGTCGAATAGACTAAACATAGAACATCCCACATGAAACTCAAATTGATCTGAAAGGTACTCTATATCCAGATCCTTCATTTCCTAGTATATAACATTTTAACATTTATTTTAACATTTCAAAAGTCTGATTGATCATTGGAACATGTCAGGCACACAGATATTTCAAGAAAAACAACGTCCCATTAAGAGGAAAATCATCTTTTAAAGTGAGACATGTTAGCAGTTTTGTACCCTTGACTACCCTTTTTTTCCCCCCACGACATCACCTGTTTTTTTGTTTGTTTTGTTTGTTTGTTTGTTTCGTTTGTTTGTTTTTTGTTTGTTTCTTTTTTTTTTGTTTTTTTTTGGTGCTATTGCCTTTAAAACCAATTCAAGGAGTTGTGCAACCTACTGCATTTGCCTAAATACTGATAAACTGATAAATAAGAGTACTGTAGTCTATCATTTGAAAAGTTACTTCTTCAAAAAACTAAACTTGAAAGCTGTCTCAGCTGAATTCAAAGACCAACTTTTGCCCTTTTTCTGAAATGCATTTTAAAAGTACATCATTTAACCATTAAGAACATTTTCAAGTTCTATTCTAGTACTTCATTTAATATTATGTATTAGTATTTTGTAAAACTGCAATACAGTTTTACAAAGAAAAAAATGTCTCCCCTTCCTCCAGTTAGTAATGTGAAATGTTAATCCATGATGTAAAACACACTCAGTGGCTAAGTGGGCTATGCCATTATGGTTTTACAAGAATAAACAGGCTGAGGAGTTCATAGAAAGTACTTCATGAATCTACACCTATCATTAGCCCAAAACCTAAATAGGTCTATATTTTATGATAACATCAAAAGACTACATAACAAAGTACATTATTCTCATAGATCATTGAGACCTGAGAGAAAAAAAAAAAAGAGTCAAGGAAAAACTGTTTTACCCCAACTGTCCACACATTTGATGGATGCTCCTTCTACAACTCAGAAGACCTTTTATTTAGTGAAATATACATTTGAATTTTCTTAATCCCAACCCTGACTGGTGTGGAAAAAAATGGCTTCATCCTATTTTTACAAGCAGGCACACACTAATCTAAATATTTAAGTTACTGATCAGTAGTGTTCTTCAAGTCTATGGATGTGGCTCAGTTCTAGTCGCTGGTAAATTAACAGAGTAAAGCTGTCAGCATACAGGGCAACATTCCAAAATCACAGATGTAGAAGTGACAGCAGAAAAATACGTATACTTCTTTATAGCAGGGACAATTATCACTTACCTGCATAGATCAGAGGAAAGCTGATCTCTGTATTAGTACAGGTAGAATGCTGACTTCAAGGGGTTACTCTCAGTTTGTACTAATACAAAGCAATATCTGTCCTTCAAAAATAAGCATGAAAGCAAGAAAATAAACTGCATGCTATGTATCAAACGTGCCCTCAATACATTAGCCTAAGCATTTTGCTCTGTCAGTATAACCAATATGCTTAGAGACTGCTGCCCTTCTGATAACCTTCATTTGACAACCCCACCTCTAATTTTGATCCTGCTCAAGTATGTTTGATCCTGCTCAAGTATGAGGGCTGATAGGTTTTCTTGGTGATTGACTGTTGGGGCTTTTCTGTTGTTGTGGTTTCTTTTGTGGGGGAGGAGGGTACAGGGCACAGTTGGTTTGTTTTTAGCTTGAGGACCAAGCTTTCCCTATCTTTGAACACAATGGGACAGGCTTGAAACACCATGTTCTCAAAAAAGAATATATGTATTTAACCTTAAACAGGTTAGGTGGATGCACCCAAGTCTAGCATCAAATACAAGGACATTAAGACATTTTTCCAGTTGGGAGTACAAGTTCGTTAGTGACAGACCAAAAGAGTATGCTCTCCAACAAAAATCTAAGACCAAAGCCATTTCACAAAGAGAACTGAAGGTGGAGAAAAGGAGGCTTTCATCAGCCATTTTCATTGTTCAGGAGTCCTTACAGGACATGTATTTCCAGCTACAATAATTTCCGATCTGTAGTCTATTTCATCCTTTTTATGTAGTGTGCAAGTTGCTTTTAAAGGCACACTGTCTAGCAGTAGACATATGGTCCTTATGGAGAGTCCAGAATTTGCCTGTTTCATGGTATGCTCCATGAAGGAACCTAATCAAATGACTGCATTTCCATTAAATATCATATGCACTCCCATAAGCTGTCTTTGCAAAGTTACAGCAGTTTTCCATGATGTAGAAATCTGGAAGTTTGTCTTCTTCACTACCACCCCACATGTATTTTACACAGGAATAATCTTTACTGAACAGATGCATACTAACCTGTTCTTTATTATCTCTGAGGAATAGGATCCCGAGACTTTAAAAAGAAAAAGCTCAATATATGCTTTTAAATTCCGTACCTCTGAGTAAATATTTGTACCCTGCAGAATGTCAGATGTACTTGTCGCAATTAACAGAGATGACACTGGATTTAGCCTGTAGAATACCTGTATGTTCATGGTTTACAGCCTGTGAGATTTATGTAGAGCTGCAACCAGTAACAAGTTTTCCTTTTATCCTCACAAGTACTTTTATCACTGAACTCCCAAGTTTAGCAATCATATCAGACAAACAAGCAGACAGACATGGGAGCTTGATTTTAATACATCCTAATTCTGAAAAGATTGTATGGTTCTAGAACAGGCATCAGTGAAATAGTCCTACACAGAAAATGCCTGGTTTACTGCAGCACTGCTTCAAGTGCTGCCACCTTTTTTTCAGATAACTTTATTAGCACAGCGAAGAAAGATTGAAACTTGGTTTGTTTGCAACCAGGTACTTTTACAGTACCTTTAATGAGTTTCTTAGGAATGAAATGAAGAGGCAAACCTGCAATATATTTAGTTGCTTTCAAGCAAGCCTACAAGCTCTAGGAACTCAGACAGATTTGGTTATACTGGGACATTTCAAGAGGTATGAGGAAGTCTGGGGTGCCCCTAACACTGGAATTGCCTTTACCCCTAGGGAAAACAGTAAAAAGTCAGGTCAAACAGCATCTTAAAATCACAACATTAAGAAAGTTGAAGAGTCTTTCACTAAGAAGTAGAATGAAGTTGAACATTCAGAGATCAAAAGACAAGAAGTCTCTGACACAATCTTCCCCCTTTAATTTCTTCATTTGCTACTGTTTTCACAACATTTTCTCCTACTGTCCTTACTGTTAACATCAACTTCTTGCCTCATAAAATGAGAATAATTCTCAGAGACATTTTGCATAGGCTGACAGAAATACTCTTATAAAGCAACTTCAGAAAAATTCACCCGATATAGTATCAGCAGTTATGACACACTAGATGTAATGAAGTATTAGTAGCACTTCTTAGTTTTTTGTTTTAAATATAACCATGTCAGCTGTTTAAAGTTATGACAACTTGTTTCAGGTTCGGAGGAAGGGTGCAATGGGAGGTGAAGGTTAATTCACCAGGGTCCTATCCCAGAGTTTGGAGTCAAAAATCAGCTTCAAAAACCATCTCAGATGCAACTACCACGTCTTGCTGAATATACACATTTGCCCAGGTTCTCATAAAACTCACCTTGGAAATCAAATCATATTCTTTATCAAAAAGGGTTTCTTAAACACAGATTTGGGCTTAAACTGGAGATTAAGTTGTCAAACTGCTTCCAAGACAGAAAAATATATGTATTGAAGTATATCTTCACAAGAAGTCTTATAGCAGCTTCAATTTCCTACAAAAAGCTTTTCCGATGCACTGAAAAAGAGTGTTTTTAATCCTGCATTTATTGCAGACACTATCACAAGTCTTCAGGGGGTGGTAACTTGTTATAATTTTTTCAAATACTCTTACTCTGATTGCCCTACAGCCCAAAGTTTAACGAATAAGTGTACTACATACAGCCTGGATGCAGTTCTACTGCAAACCTCAGCCACATTTACACCAAAAAAACCCTATTCCTCTGCAGCTGTTCTAAACATTTACACCTTGAAATACTACTTTGAGGTCAAGTGCCTGCGCATCTCTGTGTTTCAGCCTCTGAAGTACATTCCATCTTCAAACAATAAATGTATTTTATAGTTTCAGGACAAATCATGTTATCTGTTGCGTGAAGGACGTGGGAATAATCAGCAAACAAACTGATTATTCATCATGGTCTTGAACAACAATATGGCTTCATCATAATTCCAAGCAAATTGATCATTTGTAAAATCATTTTTAGCATAATTAAAGCTTTGTGTTCATGCATCATGCTCAGACGGTGACATTTGACATTTCCAATTTGAGCAATGTCATTAAGATGGAGATGCCTGAGATCTGCTCGTTTCAGCAGGGCCCTGTTACATGCCAGTACCAACTTCAGTAACCAGAATTTTTAAAGCTCCAGACCCTTCACTATCTTCATAGCCCTCCTTTGACACTCTCTGATATCCTTCTGATACTGTGGCACCCCAAACCTCACACAGTGCTCGAGGTGAGGCCGCACAGCACAGAGCAGAGCAGGACAATCCCTCCCCTCACCCGGCTGGCCATGCTGGGCCTGAAGCACCCCAGGGTGTGCCTGGCCCTCCTGACTGTCACTTTCAGTTTGATGTCAACCAGAACCCCATATCCCTTTCTGTGGGGCTGCTCTCCAGACTCTCGTCCTCTAGTCTGTACAGAGGGACAGATTTGCCCTGTCCCAGGTGCAGAATCTGGCGCTTGTTCTTCTTAAGCTTCAGATTGCTGGTAATTGCCCAGGCCTCTAATTCATCGAGAGCTTTCTGCAAGGCCTCTCTACACTTGAGGCAGACGTGCCCTCCTAATTTACCATCACCCACTAACTTACTTCATGTTTGAGTCCTGCATCCAAATAATTTATACAATGCTGAAGAGAAGTGGCCCTAACATGTAGCCCTCGGGAACCCCACTAGGGACTGGCCACCAATTCCAATATTTTGGAAATGAAAAAGTCCAAAATACTGAGTCCAAACTAAATGGCTTGATGCTTCCATCTGCTTTCCAGTATATCCTCAGTCACCACCACTCTTCCTGTCCTTCAACATATACATACGGAGATAATTTCCTCAGTCTACGGGCCATCCTTTTGGAGTGTCCATTTAGTCATGAGCTGGGACTCCATCTGCCATATTGGTCCTTCAGGCCAGGCTGGATGTAACTTTGGGCAACCTGATCTACATGGTATTACTGTAAATTTTTTCAGGGTTCTTCTAACAATGAAGAATTATTGAGGTCTTTGGAAATGTTAAAGATATTATTTAGAGTAACCAAGATTTCTTAACCCAGAATGTTAGAGATGATACGTGGAAGTTTCCTTGGCAGTGCACAGATATAATGTACAAACTGTTTCATGTTTAACTAATCAAGCAGCTGCAGCATTCTTTAAAGTTACATAGATATCATCAACATTCTGCTCTGTATAAGTTACAAAACCTCACACTAGTTTAATTACAATTTACCTTTTCAATACTGTTATGACATAATTAAAGCATTTGTTATTCCAGACTTATTTCTAAGACCATATAAAATAAGAGTAAGTGCTATTCTAAGATAGGTCTTTATATCATTCATATTTAAAATAGTTAAATTGCTTAAGTCCTAAGGATAGGTTATAACCCACTGGTTATAAGAAATAGCCCCCTAACTGACATTCACACAATTTTATGCACCTTTGCCCTTTCATAAAAGAAAATGCCATCGCCCCCATTTGAATGAATCTAGATAACAAAGAAACTTCTTCTCGTCTCCCTTCATGTTAACAAATCCCCTAGACTGTAGTCAAGTTTCCCATCCACAGGGGAGCAAAGGCCAAAAAGCAAGCTTAATGAGGCCAAATGGAGACTGTCTGCCTCTTGTGGCAATGTTAATCATACTCTTAAAACAAGCAGAGGTAAAGAGAAATACACAAAGTCTCTAAGTACACAAAACTACTTGTAAGAAAAAGCATTTCTTGTGTCCCAGGTTTTCATGACGAGCTTTAATTCAGATGTAGTAGGAATACAGTTCCACTTATTAAAATATATCAATTAATGTAATGTATACAATTGTCTCTTTTGAAAGGCAAACCAAACCCATGAGACACACAGCAGGGTCTTGCAAGGACCCACCTACCATCCTGGATTTACTCCTCTGAGGATAGAGTCCCAGAAGCTGTCTCTGAAGCTTTATTTCTTTTCATGTTGAAAACCTTAATTTACAGGCATAAAATAATAATAATAATAAAATGCATAATCATTAGCCTAAACACCAGATTTCTCCAAGAACTTGCTGCCATTCTGATAAGGACTATAGAAATAGAAAAAAAAAAAAAATCTACAAATGGGCACCTAGATTTCAAATTGGAGATGGTCAATCAAATCCCTCAACATATTGCCCAGCTCAGAAACATGAATGTTGTCAGGACACTGGTCATGGTGCTTTGTTTTATATGCACACCTAACTATGATTATCTAGTTTACTTGTATATCCTGATCCTTAGAGACTGCAAGAGCAATACAAGTACAATTTCTCAAAAATCAATACTAATCTGTGTGCTAGCTGACAGATAAATAACAAGTTTGCCTCTGAAGAGAATGGTTTCATAGCAATATAATTTTAAAGTAAAACAGAATGCAAGTTTAGATGCAAGTTGCAAGTCCTCACCACCAAAGACATCTCTACCTGAACACACTCCAAAAAGAAAGTTTTGGGAGGCTGTAAGTCAATTCCAGTGAAATTACTGATTATTCACAGCTGATAGTGACATCTTCAGTTTTATGTTTCTGATTTACACATAGATATACTTGTGTCTAATGTATGTTTTTTTTACAGATCTGCTACAAGCCAAAAGATATAGCAGTAAACTGACAGATGTTGCTAAGGATAAAAAAAACTAGTTTCACAGAGTTTCTCCAAACACAACTATAATTTAAGTTAACAACAGCACATAAGAAAAAGCACTACGAAACAGCTCACTCATATCTGCTGTGGCATGTTTGCTTTTTTTTTTTTTACTTGTCAGTTTATTACCTAAGAACTTAATAAAGCCATATTTACATATTAAAATTCCTTCAAAGATACATACAGTTTCACTGAAACCAAAGTATAAATTCTTACCAGACAGACAAAAAAAAAAAAAAAAAAAACACCAAATAGAAAGAAACCAAACATTGGCAAGCAAGCCTACAAAAAGTGTAGTTACTCTACAACTAAAATAAATATACATCCAAAAAGCACACCTGTCTCCCTGAAATCATATTAGAAGCAGAGCTTATTTTCTAACTTTTATTTTGGCAGTTTGGAAAGTTATCCCCCAACTTTTAAAACTACAGATTTGATGAAATAAAGTCAGCTAGCTGCAGTATTTCAGTACTACCATTTTGTGAAACAACAGATGACTCAAAAAGGGAGCACTGTCATCTGTTTTCTCCTCAGCACCTCTCTCTCCCTCTCTCATTCTCTCATTGACAAACAGTACTTCTTAGCCCCTGACTACCTGAGCTATGGTCTTCCTTTACGATCTTGGGGAAAAAAAGTAAATAAATAAATAAATTTCTGATATCATATGCCTATAGGTGTAGTACTTTCTGTAGGTATAATACGCTGCCGTTTGAATAGAATTCAAAGTGTAAAGATGACAGAAAAAAATCCTGGGGTCTAAAAAATATTGTCTCTGTAAGGAATCAATGAGACAGCGACATCTACCACAAGCAATGAATCAGTATTTAACTTACAGGACATTTAACGCTTGAGCAACCAAGAAGCAATATCAGAAGAATTTTCCAAAGATCATCTAGACTACTTCCATACCATAAGGGAAAAAAAATTTACTCCTGACATATTTATAAGTCTATTCTTAAAAAATGTCTTGTGATGGACATGTTATAAAAATTAAAGTCTATTGCACTGCTTACATTATCTCCCATGATAAGAAATAAAGTAGACTGCGCAGTTTTCATTTCATAGTTCACTTTCACATATTTGAAAACCTGCTCCTCCCTTCAGTTGTATCTGCTGTAATCTAAACCACTCCAGTTCTCAAATTCCCTTGTAACTAGACTTTCTTCTGATGGTTCTTGTGGCTGTGCTCTGGACTCTCTGCATTTGCTCCACATTTGTACCTAAATGACTCCCAGAACTGGGCAAAATTCTGCAAGCGATACCTTACCAATCCTGAGTGCAAGAGCTATTTCATGTTTCATATGGGCTGTCTGGCATTTCTCATAAAAGCAGGACACTTAACTGATGCTCAGTTTGTGACTCACTACAAGCTACAGATATTTTCAGAATAGCTACTTCTCGATGTCCTCACAACAGAATTGTTCACAAGCAAAGTATTTTTCACCCATCCTTCCTGAACTGCACTCTATTTTTGTCAGATTTGTCCATTTCATAACTCTTGTAAACCTTTCAGTTCTCAAGTCTGAATTCCAGTTCTGTCCTCCACCACTTGCAGACCCTCCCACATTTTTATTGTGGAAACTATGACACAGAAAGGAGCAGAGGAAGGAAGCATGAAAGACAAAATGCCTTTCAGCATCAGTCCGTAAATGTGTAATTAAAACTCTTTTCAGTTTACCTTCAATAATCAAAGCAGTGCTAGACAACTAAAAAGATTGTGTAGATGAGTTAAATTATGTAAATTGTGGCAAAAATTATCCTATTATATGGTATGTAAGGAGGGGATAAAAACAGTTTGATATAAGAATGGTGTACACTATTTTAATTTTGGCACTATGCCATAGGCAGACAAAAATTCATTAAAACAAGCAACTTGTGAGGAAAAAAATGTAGTCTTAAGAGTACTAGTGACTTGAAGGGAACACATTTTATCCTAAAGCCAATTCTTTAACTAAGTAACTGCAAATATCTAAAATATTACTGTAAAAAAAATAAATCACACAATTTTCAGTTTATGAAAACTCAACAGATCTCTACACAAAGTGCATTAATCCAATATAATGTTAAAAGCCTAGGTGTTCAGAAGATGTTAAGAATCTCACAGGGACAATGGAGGGTCATGCAACTCTGACCTGCCAAATTATCATTTACTTAAGGGGAAAAAGGAAAAAAGCAACTTTGATAGACATCAGAAATGACAAATGGTCCAGGCTGCATTTTTACATGAAAAAGACCCCCAAAATGCTTCAAGTCTAATAGAAGGCAGAGGAAATCTAGAAGTTTGTGACAACCCATTTAAGTGCAAATTAAAGCCCAATTTTCAGAACAATGGGCAACAAGCATAAAAGCATGGACATGAATGTGTCAATATACCTGTATAGCTAGCTACACGTGCAATTAAGCAGCTAAGGACCTAAAACCTAATACCTATCCTATTAACACATCCAGCCAATACCAGAACACATCCATTTAGGGAACTTGCACCTTCTTTCTGGAAAAGATGGTAAGGTGGTACAATCATTATTTTCACAGGCAAAAAGAAAGTTACTTTGAAGTGTCATACCCTATTAACCCATTATTTTTCCTGCCTATGCTTTCTTACACCTCAACAGCTACCTCTACATGCAAAGAATAATCTCCCTAGAAACCAGATAAACAACTCAAGTGCTCATGGCATGTTCCGCCTCCTGTCTCATCGTAAGGACTACCTCATAGGCTTTATTACTGACAACGATT
The DNA here is from genome assembly GCF_011077185.1 of Oxyura jamaicensis. Taxonomy (NCBI): domain Eukaryota; kingdom Metazoa; phylum Chordata; class Aves; order Anseriformes; family Anatidae; genus Oxyura; species Oxyura jamaicensis. Next base: position 20,908,626 of record NC_048896.1, on the reverse strand, counting down.
TCTTGTGGGAGGCAGGGAGAAAGGGACCTTACACTGAATACAGCTTTGCTTTTCACTTATTTGCATTAGCTTCAGTGCTGTCTTCTAACTCTCACATCCACAAACAAAACACATGCATGGAAGACACAGAAGTCACTTTTTCACTGGTTTCACATATGTTAGCCTTAAGTAGACAATTTCTAATTCAAAATCAAGGTCAGTATAAGTATAGGATAGTGGTGGAGTTTGAAGGCTACCATAATGGTGGAGTTTTACCACTAGTCCATCAGGAAGAACACACAGCTATTTTGAGCTTCTTAATGTACTAGTAGAAGTGTTTTAGAGTAAGTGCAACCCACTGGAAATCTAGCCCAGACCTTGTACACCATGGAAATAAATAAATGTAATCCTTGAAAAAAGTATTTCAGCATGAGAAGCACTCCATTGACCACCATTAAAAATGTAAAAACTTAAGGCTGAATTCATCAACTAGATGCTTCTCACATATCTGGTTCATATCTATCCAACAAGAAAAAAAAAAAAAAAAACAAGTGACAACAAGAATAAAAAGGCTAGCATTTTTCAGTAACTGTAGTGTACTACAAAAACTCCATAAATGTTTGCTATATGAGGTACTGAAAATTTATCTAGTTCTTTTTCAAACAAAGTGGAAATATTTCTACCAAATCAAGCAATATATAATAAGTCTCAAAAGTGATTTTTTCACTGCAATCTATATTGATGGAAATAAAATAGAAAAATTTCACAACCTCAGCTGCAAGGAGACATTTTTATTCTTGCCTTAGGGGGACACACTTTGGGTATAATGGATGATGACTTCCAGAAAGACTGGAAGAAAACACTAAGCATTCTATTTGCCACCCCCTGGACATCCTATAAGGCCACACAGCTAGAAATGCCATGTAGCACTGATGGACACTTTTTCAAGTAAAACTTTTTTTTTCCTCTTGCCTCATCATTTTTCAGACTGGATCTTTTAATGAAAAGCACTCAAAAAGTGAGTTTTTGTTTATTTTTCAAAAAAGATTCACATCAGGAAAAAAAAAAAAAAGATATATACAACTGCAGACAAGTTTTCTGCATTTTTCCATCACTTCTCTTAGCAAATAAGGCTCCAAGATCTTTCAAGTTTTAGGTTTTTATAACAATACTGAAGCTTCCAAGGGCAGACAATTCTTACCAGTCCTCCGTTTGTCTAAGGGAATTTCCCACCTCAGTGTTTGTGTTTTTTGTTGTTGTTGTTGTTGTGTTTTGTTTTTAAAAAAAGCAAAAAAAAAAAAAAACTTATCTGTAATACACGGCTATGTATCCTAACTCAAATTCCAACTGTTCAAAGAGTAATTACAGAAATGAACAGGAAAATACAGTAAGTGTCACTACAGATTGGAAAAAAAAAAAAAAAAAGAACTTTTAACAACATTACTAACAACACTGGTCCTACAGTTCATCTTTTGGGGCAATATTTTTGAGCTGTTGCTTCCATTAAATTTATTCAGCTGTTAGCAACCAAATAAATCAACAAGATTTTTATCTACTCATACTCCCAATACATACAGTGAATGGACAAATAAAACTGACCTCAACATATTATCTCTAAAAGATATAGTCACTGACAACAATTAAAAAAATGTTGCACTGTTGGAAGGGTGGGGAAGAATACTAGCTCTATGTATGTCATATAGGGATAAAATGTTTTATTCATCTTCACAATTTCTGTCCCATTATAACACTTCTTCACTGACAGCAGAATAAGAAATCAATCCTGTTTCCCCACAGTTGAACCAAGAGGTATTTTTAGACTCAAAAAAGGTCAATGTCACAAGGTAATTTTTTTGTACACAACTGAAAAAGAAAATGAGTTGACTGGTAAAATGCAGCATATTTAGTGAATACAAATGAACATAAGCTGCCTGGTGGCAATCAATAGTAGCTATATCAAACTATTATCTATATGGTTTGCAGTATGTTTAGGAAAATTAGTTCATGAACCTTCTTTGTTAATCAGAGAGCACATCATTAATTTACTCCATAAAAAATGTCTTTTTATTCAATTCAATCATTTGATGGCATAATTACAAAGACTAATTGTATTTTACCAAAACACAAACAACAGGGATTTGGAATTAATGGTTCTAGACTTCCTTTTGATTGCATTTCAGAAATAAAGTGGGGGCCAATCATACAGAAGTTATGTATTTATACAATTACATCCTTTATGAAGCTGTTGTTTTACTAAGAAACCTATTTCAGTTCACAAAAGGGCAGTCTTATTCTCTCCCCAAAGCAGCTGAAAGAACAGTAGCAACAAGTAAATGTCTCCCTGCTGTGCCTATGAAAAGTGCATGCTCCCCTCACGAAGCAGCCAAGCAATCTCACTTGGTGCAGATGCAAGCACTAGAGTGCTCTTGTGTATTCTGCATGATCTCAAGTGAAGAAAGCCATTTGTCCACTTGCCATGAGAAGACATCCCCCATAAGAACCTCTTCTAATAGATCACTAGCTTCCTCCCACATTATAAAATGGTGGCTGTCCATCACAAAAAGTCCTTCTTCAGCCACTTTTACTCAGCAGCTTCATAGGGTTTATACTGAGGTAACCAAAGATGGCCAAACAAAGAGATGTGTGTCTCGACACAATGCAATACAGAAATGTGAGTAACTGTGCCATGTCCAGCAACACAGTTTGAGGAACACTGAAATCAGTCAAACAGTATGCCTAGGCATCTGAAAGATGATTTGAGGAGGTATCTGTCTTCATTTGGAAACTGTTCTTTAGAACTAGCATGAATTTTCCCAGTCAGAGTAATTTTAGCTGCAGTAATCCTTGTCCAAGTGCTATTATTAGTAATTAAGTTAAATGACTGCAGTTCAACTCAAAGTATTATTTACGGCAACACAATATTGTGTCCCACCATTCTTTTTCTATAAAGTTCTATTCTTTAGAAGACACAAAAAAAAACACACATGATGGCGAACACATTTTCCAAGGCTGATCACTAGGTCACCAAGCCAAACATTTAATCAATGTGCCTTAGAGGAAAAAAGAAATCTGAGACCATAACTTTGGCTCAGTGCTAGCAAAACAGCAGCCCACAGAAGGGATTAGAGTTCAGACTTTAGCTGCTATCCTTCCTGCTCTGCCCAAAGAAGAAAGTCAGAGATAAAGGGCTGACAGGACCATGGTCAAGAAAGGAAGGATGGTAATGTTTTTTGGAATAAAGCCCATCTCTGTGCATTATGGAATTCAACATCAACTTTTACCACAGAATACTGGCTTTGACACTTGCAAATGATGATTCAGTGTGTTTCAATAGAGTTAAAATGCAGTCTGATAGCTCCTAGGAGCTTTGAGGAACACTGCTAGAGCACAGGGGAAGACAGAAAGCATATTATTTTTGCACTTCTACTTGCGTAGTGTTACTATCAGACCATAACAGCATGTCATAGAAGTGGAAAGAGTTATGGTCACTTTCTTGCTTAGGGAATAACTTAGTGCTAGTTCACACTAACTTTCAACTTTGTATAAATACCTTCCTTGTCAGACCACCACAACAAGATAACACACTCTGTCAAGAGGGCAGCGTTCAAGCTATGCCTTCTCCCTGCTCACCATTTTACAGCACAAACCCAGAGTTTGCAATGAGCACTTGCTTATACTCACCACCTACAAAACAGCTCAGAAATATCAGTGGCACTTATCCCACCTTGTGCCATTGTTCAATTCCTCAGTCAATCTGCCCCTTAAGACATGAAATCTGGACATGCTGGATGAGTACATAATGTCTACAAATTGCACTTCAATATAAAACATCCCACAGGCACATCACCTTTTCTTCTTGACATCATCATGTTTGCTAAGCTTTGAGAAGCCCTTTCAGTAGTTTACACTTCAATGTACCCTGCTGTCAGCCACTGCTCAGACTGAGCAAGCAATCAGAGCCTACCAGCAGAATACCAAAATCCACCCTGACCTAGCCTTTCCCAGATGTGGGGAAAAGGCTTCAGAAAAGTGTTAAAAGTCTGTTTTACTATTTTTCCTCTGAAGTTTGTGTCAATTCTTAATTCTTCATTAGGCTATCTTAGAAGGCTCATTGAAAAAAGGCTATCTTAGAAGGCTC
>NC_048896.1:20841358-20904499 GCF_011077185.1 Oxyura jamaicensis | reverse complement strand
AGGCTATCTTAGAAGGCTCATTGAAAAAAGGCTATCTTAGAAGGCTCATTGAAAAAGGCACTTGTCTCTGACTATGGTGCATTTCTCCTCACATCTCAGTCACAGACAAGTGGATTATCTTCCCAGAATGGATGTGTCTTAACAACAGAGTGAGGTTTTCTCCCCTCCGCTAACACACTTACTCCAGATTTTGACAACCCAAACGGGAACCTACATGTGAAACATTTTTATACCACTGCAGGCAAAGAAATTTGTGAAGTACAACTTGTTAAATAATGAAAGGAACATTTGGGTTCAGCAAATAGTGACTTTTCAAGCATAGCGTCAGGAAAGCAGGGAATGAGAGAGCTAGCTACGAGCATTAAAACAGGGGTCTGAGCTAAACAGAAGGAACACCTCTTCTGTAAGCATGAACACATGCATATGCAAGATTCAGTCACGTTGGTAACAAAATGAAGAAGGTCCATCTATGCATACTGGTCTATCTATTTCTATACCTCAAAACTGGTATTTTTAACACTTCTGTTCAATTTCTGGTAATTGGATCTAATCACTTCTAATCAACAGTCTTCAGTACAATACAATATTCATAGGTCTGTGAACTACAAATTGAAATGTGAGACTATGTAACTCTCACATAAAAATAAATACCTTTTTTTTTTTTTTTTTAATATTGCGCAGGCTATCCCCAAAGTGACCATAACTCTTACAACATAACAAAACTAATTTAGTATTCTTATAAGTACAAACATAAATAATGTTCTTACTCAAAGAATTGAAAGAATAAATGGTAAATGAATAAAAATAACATTTATACTATGGGAAAGAACTATAAATCAAATGATAAAAAGTCAATGATAATGCCTGCACATATAAACAAGTATGCACAAGGATCTAAAGTGGTGGGTGGGCATGCTCAGATCTGACTCCAAAGTAGCTACTGATTTCAGTTAAAATCTGTGGGACTATTCATATGAAGTAGTGTATCTGCATATATTGGGTCTGACTATTGTCAGTCAGAACTACAGTTAAAGACTATGTTCACATACCACAAGTTAAAAAGTAAAATGACATTTGGGCATTAGAAATTCTGGTAGCACAAGAAGCTGCTTCTGTCCCTGAGCAAGTTATCTGATCTGGCATTGGTCACCTCTTCTAATATAAAGGTTCTTCTGGTTTAGGTTGTTTTTTAAAAACTAAAGTCCTCCAAAACAAACAAACCTCCCAGAAGGTTGCATCATTTCAAACTGATGCATTTGCATCAAGTTGGAGTGGAGTTTGTATCAAGGTGGAGTTCAGATGACCATCAGTGTGAAACCACCACAGAGCGCTACATGGGATCTCATTCAAGTATCCTCAGAAAATGAACATCAGATTCTATTGATTATGTTCTGTCTCAGTAATCAAAAAGGAGCATGGTCATAATGCTGATCAAGAAGAGAGAAATGCATTTTGAGAACAAAAGTTCTGCTCCTCAAAAACAGTAACTTTATTTGTAATAAGGAATACTTTGTACATGCAAGTCTTCAGGATGCTTTGATTAATGTATACAACATTTACATCAATCCTATCTCGCACACAGAAAAACTTAGGAATGAACACATTCTACCCTGCCTTTACAGCTCTATAACAGAATAGTTACAACACAGGACTGTTGCTTAGTTTTCTTTGCTATAATCCATTAAGCATGGTTTCCTCTAATGGTGCGCTCAATTTTTTTCCGGAGTGTTCCATTTCACATAGTGAACACTAATTTTGTACTATCCTAGAATGGACTGAAACTGTTCAGAATACAAGAACAGACCACCTTGTAGCAGCAAAACTGTTTCAAGGAAAAAAAGGTGAGGATTTCAGCTATCTTATATTTTTCATTCATTGCTGGTGGTTCACTTTTCAAAGTTGGTGCTTCTTCTTAGCTGGCCATGATAACAGATTATACACTGCCTCTTAATTGAATGTGCCAGAAGAAAGTCTTCCTCGTGCAATTCAGGATATGGCTCAGCCTGGAATTTAAACTAAGCAAAGCTGTCCTACAGTGAAATAAATCCACAACTGTCACACTTCACTACTAATCTCTCTTCACTAAGATTTGTCTCCCTACACTAAAGAAATACAGTGCACTTGCATGCTTGCTGCATTGGAAAAACACTTCATCTTCACATGCAAAAACATTGCCAGCCTTCTACAAACATGGCTGTCATCATGACAAAGATGCCAACTCTAAGTATTGACAATGGCTGTCTAAGCACTAGTTCATTTTAAACTGATGCCATGCCACTGTGTATTTCAGCCTCTCTGGTTCATCAGTATTCTGTGCACACATTATTTCAGAAACATACTCAAGATGTTCCTTACTTAACTATGACTTCTGCATAAACACATGTATATAGCTACAGCAAATACCATGATCCATTGCTGTGCTACTGGTGCTTTCATCTATAGGTGCCACAAAGCCAATCCCCAGCTCCACATTAACATACACAAATGATTGCCAAGGACCCCACCAAGATAGAGAGCAAAGACAAGCACAGAGTTCAAGCTCAGCATTGCCAAAAGGACCATGTTGCCAGTGACCACATGTTGGTCTATGCTTGAGTAGATCTGCACAGAGCACATCTCATGGCATAAGGATCAAATTAGGATTCAAAGTATTTTTACTATAGTTTGAGACAGCTATCATGTCTCGGAGCAGAAGGGCACAAAATCAATATTATATTAATCACCTCAATGTCAAGCTGAAGCAACAGTTCCCAGCATTTGTCATCCTTTCAACTGGCAGTACCCAGTAGTACAGCAGTAGAGATGCACACATTAAAGGAACATTTGATAAAAAGCAGCAGAAGAGTTGACAGCACAGAGACAGTCAACACATTAAAATATTTTTATAGTGATGCCATTCAGCATTATCTAGACGTTAATTCTAGATGAGAATATTAATCCACAGACCTATGGAGCTTATCCTTTTAATCCTCAGTGACCATATCCCTATGCTCAGGTATCAAGGCTTTGCTTTAATAACACCAAGAACATTAGAAAAAGAGCTTACTCAGAGGGAATGGGCATGGGGCGGGGAGGAGGAAGAGGGGTGCCTTCAAGCAACTGGCTCTCATATTCTTAAATGAGATTATTAGAGCTGCCAGCTAAAGGAAATACCTCCTCAACTTAAGATGCATAAGCTTTGACTTTTAGCACTACAGTCCTCCATTAAAATCCTACCATCATCTGGTATATACAAAACCTAGCAACACAACTACTAATACCAGCACAAGCTAGGTAGTCTGAAGACAATTATGTTCTTGTTTGCAGGCAGTATATGATCTTAATCACAGAAATATCTTTCTAGAGTTTACTTCAAACTTTCCTTCAAATTACAGGGTGCCATTCTGCCTTTAGATATGCATACATAAATCCACTGCAATTGCTGCCACACCTCTGATGGAAAGATTTTGGTCTCTGATTTTCAGCACATTTTTTCTGGTTTCAGAACTCCTCCTTCCAACCCATTCCCCCCCATTGTTTTAGAAGACATATCTTTATAAATAGCAGTTTTCCACCATAATCTTAAAGACAACAGGCTACAAATGTGCTTATACAAATGGAAGGAACTCCATTCATAATCTAAAATTTTAACATACTTGTGGTATGATACTTTTTCCTCTCTGCTTGTCATTATCTTCCCATTGAGTATTTTTAAAGTAAATGGATTTATGTTGAGACAGGGTAAGTAGCAAGTGTCAGAGCAGAAAAGGCCTTGACACTACTTTTTTTTTTTTTTTTTTTTTACTGTCTTCCTCCCATGATGTTTACAGCTCTTACTCTACAGCCACTTACTCCTAAGAATACTAAAACTCTTCTGAAGAGTAAAAAAGAGGCAAGCTCATAAGCTAACTGATTCTGTTTGTTGTGGAAAGAGGAAGAGAAAATAAAATACTTTCCTCTCACAGATCTCTAATGCTCAGAGGAAGCACCTCCCAGATACCAGTGGACTGAAGTAGTACGAGGAAATGGTACAAGCCAGCTATTTTGGTCAGTGGAAGCCAGTGGATCAGCCACCTGGTTTCACGTAGGTTTTCCCTGCAAGGTCAAGACATCCAATTCTTCCTCCAGTTGCATTAAGTGAGCTATATTCTGTGCTATGTCACTGTGACTCAGTGGGCAGCCTACCTTGTGTCCAAAGTATAGCAGTGCGTGGAAGTACCAAAACGTCACACTGCTGCATTATACAGTATGGCATGCTTCACTGAGGATCAAAGATCAGAGAGAAATATTGTTTGATCCCCTTCTTCCTCTCCTCTGCACTCCTTCAGCTGGGCTTGTAAAGAACCAGGAAAGGGTAGGGAAAGCTATTTAGATGGACTCAAGTCCATCATTATTCCCTTTATGGCCTCCTTTTCAGCCTCTCCAAGAATTTGTGAATACATGATCCACTCTCCATTGTGAGCCCAAACAAGACATATTAGCAAATGAATTTCTAAATTTCAAAAAAATAAATAAATAAAATCCTATATACTTAACAAGTTATTAGAGAATTTTTCTAAGGCATTTGCCCAACACACATGAATTGCAAGATAAGTTTCACAGACATCCAAAACTAAGATAATAAATGGCTAACAGACTATTTAAAACTAAATGCAATGACTTTAATAGACCTTCATCTATTCCTCATGTACACACTTGAAAGAAAAGTAAACCTTATTCATCCTTGACAACTTCCTGCTCAGTTTTTACGACAGGGAAGGAGAAACTATTGTTGCTTAACAGGTACGTTGCTTCTTTGTTGAGCATATCTTTGCAGAAGTCTCTGAAATCATTGTATTATTTTTCAGAGCATTCTAGAAGTAAAAGCAAGAACTATAGTTCTATCATCTCTATTATTAGATGTTCATTCCATTTGTTGTTTTTTGCCCTACAGAAGACTATCATCATTTCTTTGATAATCATAAGAACACATCTCTAGGAAAAGCATTTACAAGGGTGTATAATAATTTTGTACTTCTTCAAAAAGCTTATGAGGCATCATCATCTGTTTCAAGGCTTTCAAAGCGCAAGAAACAACTTTTGCCCAACATGCATACAATTTTTACAACTGCAAGTAAATGTCTGTTCCTATAAACCTTTGGCTGCGCATGTAAATGAGAATTGCTTTTAATATATAAGGAAAGACGTAAGAGCAGGGGAGGAGCAGGAAGGATCAGTTTTATAGCGAGCATCACAGGCAAGACTGTCTTGCAACATACATAAAAGGCTGTTTTAAGGAGCACACAAGGATCAGGTTTTTTCATGAACGCAAAGGGTAGGACAAGTGATTTACTTCACACATAAGGAAACTGTAGCCTGCTCACTAAGAAAGCACTTCCTAACTTGAGTATAAAGTACTAGAACTAGGCAGCCTATGGAGATATTTAAACAGTATGTTTTTTCAGCTCAGGCACATCTATGCACTGGCAACTTATTGTACCACACATTTACCAATTTACTGAGTAGCACATTTTTAAACTGATGAGAACGTTTACATGAGGCTGCTGCATTTAATCATGAAACTGAGGCAGATCCAACAACTTGGATTCAGCCATGACTGACTGGAAACAGCAGTTGTGAACCATATGGAAGGAAATACCTGACAATGACTGTCCAGATACATTTGTAGAGTATAGAATGACATTTTGGTACTTCCATGCTATAGAGTACAGAAGCATGAATAAAACGTAATATCTAAACCAGTATTTCTAAAGATTTTCCAGTCTACAGAGAGGAAAAAATAGCTGCTATTTACATAAAAATAAACAGCAACCTTGCACATGGATGTTTGGCACTCGGTTTTGAAAACTTGTTCTGACGTTCTATTTTTATTGAGCTCTCAGAAACAGCTTCTTTCTACTTAATCTCATTAAGAGATGAGCACATGAACTTAAGCTGGCACTGCTCTCAGGCTTTGCTCTACTATAAATCTAAGCCGTAAAAACATGACAGACCACAAGCCTTGAAAAAGAAGCCTGCAGCATTGTGTTCACTATTGTGTGTATTATCTAACTGCAAGCTTCCACTTCAGTCATACAGGGGAATAAGTGCTTCTTCCAAACTGTGTTACTCTATACCCTCTTGCATCTTCTAAATAATTCTAGTAAGGAGACAGATTGCCTTTCTGTAGCTGAATTTTAGGAAATCTGGCAATGTAATCAAGTAAAACAATGAAAGGGAAAACTGTTCTGTGTACAGTAGCCTTCCTGAAGAGACAACGTGACTCAAGTTCTGCATGTGTTAAATTGAGATCGATGGTTTCACAGGGTTGGTACCTTGAATAGATTAATTATATGATTCTGGTAACCTAAAAGGCCCTGTAAAGACAGATTCTGTCAGTTTGATAGCTAGCTGATTTTTACAGTTCTAAGTATACAAAAAAAAAAAAAAAAAAAAAAAAAATAGACAGGTAGGCTGCAGCCAGTAAATTCAGAAGGTAGTGAGAAGGAGGATGAGCACTGTAATGCAGGTGCAGTAATCCATCCTTGTAGCAACACATTCTAAACAGCCTCTTAACCTTAACAGAAAGGGCTGAGGGTGAGCATGAAGAAACAGCATAAGTACTGTTGAATTGAACTCAGTTATCCAAGCTCTAAAGACTCTTAATTTATAGATACAAGCATTGACAATTTAAGAAAAACACACACACAAAAAAAGTACTGCTCCTAAATTGGCTTTAACAGTCACTTCTCACACTGCAAGATCCACTGTAGTTGAACTGCTTTGACACTTAAGCAGTTCTTCAAGATAGACAGCTGCCATTTGGAAGGAAATATAAGCAAAAGGCTTGCAGAAGTAAAATACATGCATTAAAGAATACTTAATGCAGACAAAAAATCTTTTTTTTTTTTTTTCTTTAAATACACCTCATTTGACAATCTGTGCTAGCTCAATAAATATTAACTCAAGAAAAAATGTTTTGTTAATAACACTTATGTGATCAAATCAGCTTTTGCTTTAGCCATTGACATCAGTAATGTTACAGAAGAGAAATCTGGTGCAGTTTGCTGTCGATCAGTTCTGCTTTGAGCCACATCATGTTTCATTCATCATGCTGCACACCCTACATCCTCACCTAGAGGCAACAGAATTAAAAGGTCATATCTTGGCCAATAAAATATATTTTATCTGTTCTGAAGGGAAAAAACAGTATCTCTAATCAGTCATCCAAACAAGACAGACTACCTGGAAGGTTGCATGCTGCTGCACATCAATAAACATCTTTATCTAGGAACTGAAATGAAAAATATCAAACCAGTGAAGGTATGAAAGAATAGCTCAAAGCCCTGTCAGAAAAATTACAAAATTAAAGCTGAGCACCACATTCAGCAAATAGATGATATAGATAGATGATACAGACATGGCAGAAATAAGTAGTGCTGGCAGCTAGGTATGGGTAGTACACACAGGAATTTTAAGTAACAGGGAAAAATGCTTTTGATACTTTCTATATCTATCTGTATTTTCTTTTGGGTCTCTCTGCCAGTAAACATTTAAGTCAGCTCCCCTTTTCTTTACCTCTTTGGTCTTACAAAAATACTTCCCTCTAATTCTAAAAAACAGAAGTAATACCCTGCTAATAATTTCTGGATTCTTTTAATCCCCCAAATTGATTTATCCTCCATTCTCTCAGCCTCACTAATCAAAATGCTCCAGGAAACAGTCTTTCTGGAACACAGGGAAATAACAGAGTGCCTAAATCCTGAGTGCCTGAAGTCTTTTCATCTATCTCCACCACATGTCAGAACAAATCTTAGGTGCTTAGAAGGACAAAATTGGGATGCTAGGAAAATGAATTCATTTTTTCCATCCATGCTACTACCAAAATACATACAGCATCTTGGAGATTCTGTTCATCATCTTGGAGAACTATCACTGTAGAACACACTTTTCCCACTAGATTTACTGTAACCAAAGGAAGACCAACTGATATTCTCCATCCACCAAAAAACTTGGCTTATGGTGTTTCATCTGATGATGATCTGATATAAACCAAGTCTATGTACACCCAACTTGACTGAAACAAGCTTTATAACCAAGTCATAGCAAATTGCACAGTGAAGGAGAAGGTACATCAAATGCCAAAACATAAGGCTCTTTAAGACTGAGATGGAGAATCAGAATGACATGATTGCTATAACAGCACAAAATAGATGGCTAGGAAAGAAGACCAATGGTAGTGTCCATGTCTGGAAAAGGTTTGAAGCTACAGGTATTTGAACACAAAGGGAAAATAAATGCAGATTTCCTGATGGGGAAAATACCAGAGAAACAGTCACGGAATGTAAACATTGTCTGTGGCAAAGAAAAACAAAAATAAATTACAAGTAAAGAAGAAAAGTAGTCAACTTTGCCAAGTGCCCCTCAGTGAAGTTCAGCTTATGCTCTGTGGAAGAAATGAAGAAAAAGCTGCAGTCATTTTATGTGCAAACTATACTGTGCACATAGTGTGTCACAGTAGTTAGAGATAAAGACTATCTATCATATTTTGCAACCTGCCCTTCACCAATGCACATTTAAAGAAATGTATGGCATTCCTATTTATATAATAGCTTTTTTTTTTTTTTTTTTTAAAAAAAAAAAAAAAAGGACTTTATTATAACATTTTTTATTTATTTATTTTTAGCAAAGGATTCATTTTTTTGCTGCTTCTGGGAAAAAAGAGGAAAGGAAAAGTGTAATTAATTTAACACTTCTGAAAACGTTAATGAAACATTTATGGACAAAAGTCTTTCTTTCATTCTTTCACAGGCTTTCTCAAAATGTTATAGGCCAAATCATGTTTTTTCTTAAGCAATGGTCACCCAGTCCTAAAGCTCACTTCACTGAAATTAACAGAAGCTTACCTACTGAACCACACATAATTAACTGCTCACCTTACCACTTACCAGTCTGAGCCTTCTACACCTACAGACTTCACTCCTACGCCTGCCAACCTCACCACATAAGTGAGCTCACTGAAGGCTGCTTATGGAGTGAGACATTGTGGCACATGAACACAAGTTCAAAGGACTTGACCCATCCGGCACAGAAAGGCTCAATCCACCAAGACACACGAGCATGTGCTTAGGACCCATATGCTTCAACAGAAGCTATGTGTGCGTGCACTGGAGTACTGTTTGGATGAAAAGAGTCTAAAACTACTAAGAGTTAAGAATTTCCTGTAACTCCACTGCATCAGGAGTAGCCCTGTGTCATCTGCAAGTGTTACTCCGTCCACAACAGTGTAAATCCTGGTGCTTAGCAGTAAGTATCCAGCACCATGCCTTGTAAAAACTGATTGTGCCACCAGAGCCATTTAAGGAAAGATTCAAACATATGAAATAGTTACCTACACACCTACTTTTCTGTTCATCTGTTGTGGTTGGGAAACATTAATTTAAAATAATTAATATACCTGGGAAACAGAGGGAAATGAATATATTAAGCTTTAAGTTATTTTAGCCACTCAGTTTGCCCCTAGTCCTATGTGTGGAGGACTAGCTGCCAGCAGTGACTGCAGTATTCTTGTTAGAACTGAGGTAATTTAAGAGGAATGTCACACGCATTTACATTTCAAACTTCTCTACTCTGCTTTAAGAGAAAGAATGCCTGCTATTGTCATTTAAAAACACTTACAAATTTAGGGGTATCTGGTTTTAGTCCTGCAGAATTAAAATCAAAATTCAACATCTCCTTAGGTTGTGTGACTTGTAAAAGAAAATAAGCAATAATTAGAAAATGCATTTGGTAAAAAAAAACAAGTTTTTAAAATCAGAGAAACTCCTCTGCAGTCTAGACAATGTTGAAGACTGCTGTTGAGTTACAGGGAGCTACACGTGGATAGCTTTTCAAGTTATAAGCAGCTGTGAATCTGGCTGCCTTAAGCATCCAAGCCACTCAAACCCAGTTTCCTTCGAACATGCAGTTCCTACCATGGAGAGCCACGAGGGGATGAGCATCTCAAGCTAATGAGATCTACATCAGTTGTGTAATTTTAACCCTAAATCTGAGACCACATTCTCACCCTTCCACCTACAAACTAAACTTCCCTCTCTCCTTTTGGTAGAAGGCAAAGGAACTTAATTTTAAATAATCTTTATTTCTCTTTAGAGAACAGGATGATGGAAACTTCTTTGGTGGCCATGTGGCAGCAGCCCTTTTCTTACAGCGCAGGGGTCATTCAAGAATCCCCTGTGGACCATTAGGGCTTTCCAAAGCCATGTCTAACAGACATATATTGTATTATTACGTAAACCCAGGCAAGAGATGCAGTATCTGAGCAGAATAAATCACCAAAAATGGAGCTATGTGGTGAAGCAGAGAGGTAATTTACTCTTTGGCATTGCAAATAGCAGACAACAGAAAAAAAAGAGTTTCCATGATTCTTTTCCTATTAAACCAAATTCCTTTCTGAACATAGCCATCCAGACTTGTAACTGCAGCATTAAGGATAAAAATAAAAGCACATCATGTACAGCCTAAAAGCAAGCACAACAAACTGCACCAAATGAAGGAACAACAATTTATTTGTTCTATCCTCTCCTGCTCTGCCTAATACCTGCCACCAGGAAAGCCCAGTACTCAGGTGGTGGGGCCGCTCTGCTCTTCTCTCAGACACAGCTTCCAGGATGATGCCATTTTGATGCAGACACCTGTCCACTGGCAACAAGCACAAGAGCATCAATGCATTTTAAGCTGTCCAAAATGAGGCTATTGCATGGCAATACCTTCCAGTCACTATAAAACTTGCTTCCAAACTGAAATAGCTACCCAGAGGTGAAAAGCTCTGTATCACATTTCTAATCCCCATAACAGCCAGTCTCCTCTGTGGAAAAATAAAAAATAAAAATAAAAAATACTATTCATAGAAGTTTTCTTATCTTATGAATCTTACTCCCTTGAAGATATTTCCCAGATCACTTTATTCTGACTTCCACCTAAGTGAGTATTTTTACAATGCACGTGAAAGATATTCTGCTGATGATCATCTATTTGATAAAACACACTTCTTAATAGTAAAGGTCAGGTAAAAATTGGTATAATGTGGAGCTCTAGTGGTAGTGGGGAAATAAAACACCATACAACACAACTGTGAAACAGTAGGTACTGACCTTTAGTGTGAAAGCGGTAAGTGAAAACATAACAAACGGATCTAAACAAGGAGAACAAAGTGAGTCTGCTTGGAATCAGATTCAACAGCATTTTGGTCTCACAGAGTACATCTTTGCATACAACATGATGAGCAATCCCCATTTATTTTTAATGCACAAACTTAAACCCTGTAATTATTGTAGTTCAGCAACAGAAAAATAAAATCAACACCGTACACTCATGTCAGTCTTAAAGGAAGTAAATATACATGTATAGTACAGCAGTAAACCAAAGTTTCTTAGCAAAACTAGCCAAGAGCTGAGCAATTCTATATGTTCCTTTACAACAGTCTGTCATGTACATTATTCCTTTCACACTAGCCACAGTAATTCCTATACCAGCCAGTAAAATATTCTGTTCTCAGTTGTAATATCAGCATAACACTGTGATACTGCACATTGTACATAAAATACTGTACAATGAAGTTCAGTAGCTCCTTCAGATCAAAGAGCTTGGCAGGGCTTACACCCTTAACTAAAAGAGAGCCTTACTTAAGTGCATAGTTCTACTGGCAAACATTACCATCAGCTCAGCTCTCGCTGATCGTCAATATTCTACCTGTAAAGGTAATGCGCTCTTTTCTCTATACGGGGTGTGAGGGTATGTAAAATACACTGCGTGTGCATCATGCTTCATCACACAGAGGATGCTGGAATTCCTACATCACCCGTGAAACATTAGCATCATTTTCTTCGCTTTTAAGATGCCCTTTGAACTTGGGTACATGTCATCAGACATTTGTACAGCTAGCACAATATTGACAGTCATGAGACTGTCAAAAAGCACCACCAAAAGCACAGACAACATCACTGTGTGCACACAAACAACTGATCCCAATATTGGAAATCCCTATTTCCAAAGTCAAGCAACATCACAGGTTGCATAAACAAATGCAGTTCTGAATCCTCAGTGTGAAACCTGCCATCCCTTCCAAGGGGAACTGCTTTCATCCGCTATTCCATGAAAACAAGATACCACTGAAAAAGCTCTCGTACGTACTCGCTGCTGACTTGCAATGCATTCTCTGCTTATTATAAGGTTTGTTATAAATTTTCACTAGGAATTTTTGTTTGACTTCCTAAACCGAGAACACAATGCCTTGATTCAGTACTACCCTGTTTAAGATTGAGACTATTTCTTCTTGCTATGGTAGATTGTTAACTTCTTGATAAGTGTTATTGTTCGGCATCTTCCAACCTAGCGCTGGATTTTTAACTCATGTATATACTATCCAGTGCCACAGTGGAAATGCAATACAGTTCTGGGCTTTACACCTTTCCCACCAAATGCATAGGTGCTGACTGAAGAAACATCCCCTTGACCTGACTTAGGTGTATCTGAAACACGCGGGACGCAAACCCCCAGGATTACAAGCCTGCAAGAGGAGAGATTTGCAGGTTGTGCCTGTTACCTGGTGGGCAGCTGCATTCTGGAGGCACTTCTCTCACGACTCGTATTTTTGCCAAGTGCTCATAGGACTTCTGTGGGCAAGAGAAGCAGCGTGAGGGGACTCAGCAGGCTTGGCCAAGCGTTGCAGACCTGCATGCCTGCAAACTGCAAGCCTGCAAACCACGGCTTACAGGTCGCTCACAGGCTGCACAACCAGCCGGGGCTCCTTCACTTGGACTCGACCCAGCCTCCATCCCTGACCCCTCCACCCCTACAACTGCTGAAAGAAACCCACCAGCTCTCTCCCACCTCCACTACCCCTCGCAAACACCCCCATACTTTTTAATTGCATTTTTCTTACAAACACAGGGGATAAGCACAGGGACTCACAGGAAGAAAACCCTCAGGGTTTCCAGTGTGATGGCCACCCTGTGAACCCCCCGACCCCCCATCAGTGGTCACCACCCAAGTCTCCCAGCCTCAGTAGTCACCTCCAACACCTCAATAGTCGCCTCCCCAAGCCCCCCATCACTGCTCTCCCCCATCCTCATCCCAACCCTTTCTCTTTCCCACTCCCCTGGCCGCCCGCAGAGCTGCCCCCTCGCCCCCCACCGGCCTCCCCTGATCCCACAAGGGCTCTCAGCACCCACTCCCAGATCATCCTTCCATTGTCCCCCCCTTGTCCCATCCGGTCCCGCACACCTGGGCGAGGAGCCGCTCCACTTTCTCCTGCATCATCGCGTTCAGCTGCTCCAGGGAAAAGCCAGGCAGCGGCGGGAGCGGAACGGCGGCCGCCGAGGACCCCCCTCGGGTTTCCTCGATGGCTGCCAGCCTGGCCTGGAGGTCGCTGGTCCGCACCCCCAGGTAGAGGCAGCATGCGGCCGCCAGCGCCGAGAGGAGGGCGGCCAGCCCCGAGCCGCACGGCCGCGGGCAGCGCTCCCCGGAGCAGCCCGGCCGCTCGCTGCCATCCCGTCCTGCGGCTCCCCGGCTCTTCCCCCGCATACTTTCGTACCCTTCAGCTGCGGCAGCTTTTATTTCCTTTCCTCCACCCCCCATGGAGGCGAGTAGTTTGCAAACAGCGGCAACAAAACAATAATAATAATGATAATAATAATGATAAATGGCGGGAAAACGAAATAACGGGAAGGCAGGACGGCAAGAAACAAGGAAAAAAAAAAACAAAAACGGACGGACAGCTGGCTGTCGCACTTAGAGGGGCTCCCCCCGCAGCCCCCGAGCAGCGGCGGGGGTCGGAGGCTCTAGAGTGGGTCGAGCCCCCGCGGCTGGTGCCCGCCCGGTGCTGGGAGCGCTCTGCGGCCGCCGGGCCACTTGTCAGAGGAGTTTGGGGCGGGGGGGAGTCCCCCCCGCTGCTCCTCTTTCCCCTCCCCCTCCTTCTTTCCCCTCCCCCTCCTTCTTTCCCCTCCCCGTCCCCCTCCCCCTCCTTTCTCCCTCTCCCTCCCCCTCCCCGGGCCGCCGAGACTTGTTGTTCCCCCCCTCTCCCCACCTGCCTGCGGGCTCCCCAGGGCAGGGAAGCCCCCCCCCTCCCTTCCTTTCCCCTCTCCTCCCTCATTAGCATAATTTATTCACCCGGGCGGGGGGCGTTTTGCATAATGTATGCACGGCGCGTCCCCGAGGTGGCAAGCCAACGCTGGCCGAGGGTGGCCTCCGCGGTCTTCAAAGGAGAGCAGCCCGCTAGCCCCCAGGGCCAGCCGGGTCAGCCCTGCACTAAGCTCAGCCGCGGTGCCCGGTGATGCTCGGAGGCTTGGTACCATCCAGTGGACGAGCAGCAGCTGTGCAGTGCGCTTACATCGCCTGAAGGCAATAAACCGGAGGGGTAAAATAAATAAAAAATAAAAAAAAATAAATAAAAACATATATAAAAAATAAATTAAGGATGTCAAGGCTCAGCCTCGCTGCTTTTGCTGCCTCCTTACAAGCCGGAGGCAGAGGGAATCCAGGACATGCACACGTTTGGTGCCTGTGAGCCTTGCTTCTTATTTTGCAGCCATGATGGTGCCAAAGGCACCTATTTGGGACCATGGCTGAGATTGAAAACAGACTTCTGTAGCGCTCTTGAGAATGCTACCAAGGCAATGAAAGAGCTGATATCCTCGGGGGGCGCCCCCCCCACCGGTGGAATTGGTAGTTTTTATGTTTTTTTTCAATGTTTGTATGTTGTTTTTGAATCACAGAGAATAACTGAGTCAAACCTCGACTCTAGGAGTAAAACAGATGGCTATTCACCTCTAACTGCTGGTAGGCAGGAATTGTACCACCTGGACACTCCTGGTCACAGTTAAGCTGATATGCCACCTAAATCCAGGTTCCAAAACTCTTGAAATGCTCAAAAGGCTGGGTTTGTGCCTTGCAGCTGAGGTGGAGCAGTACCACAGATGCACCAAGCAGGCTGAGAGCACATGCAGGCAGAGCCCACAGAGCCGCAGCGGTCTGCCTGGAAGAGCAGTAGAACACGGGAGGGGATTTTAATTGCAGTCTCCTGAGGTGCAGGTGTGGGCAACCCTGCTCCCCGACACAGAGGAGCACTCCCACTTGGAAGATCCCTATCTCCACGCGCTGCCTTCCAGCAGATCCAGTGTGCGGCAGGGGTGGAGGTGCTGACGCAAGATGCTGCTGTTTGCAGGGCGCAGCCCTTCATTTGAAGACGTGCACGGTGCCTGCAGATAAGGATTTTTCTGCCAGACAGGATGAGTGTCTGGAGTTCTTTCCATATTTCTATGTCTACAGCAGGCCATGTTCTGGCTGACAAACCCACAGTCTGGGATTGGATTTCTTTAACAGATATAATATAAACTTGCCATTAGAATTAGGCCAAAAATAAGCCTTCCTCTGCTGAAATGACAGGTCATGTTCTGCTTATAAAATGTTTTGTATAAATGGTCAAGAACAGCAGGAGGTACAGGGTAAGGACAAGTAGAAAACGGAGTCTGGGACTCAGCATTCTAGCTGAGGTGACACAGATGAGGATAAGGGCTCCAGCAATCACCAGCCATCATGATGATGCAGGACAGACCTGAAACCTCTGTTCCAAATGTTTCTGCCTCCAAACTGAGCCTTTACATTATTCATTGCACATGAACATGAACTGTATCTTCAGTCAGATACATCCTCCATTCCTCTTGTTCCTACCCAATTCACCTTCTGTGCCTCTTGTGCCCTAAATGAGATTTTCTTCCACCTTTGTCTACCTATGTAGGTAAAATGTGAGATGAAAGTAGAATCTAGCACTTCTGTGACTTGCCTTGTTGCTCAGCTGCCTCACATGCTAGGTAGTACAGGATTTCCCAAAAAGCTGCTCGTCTTACCTGCCAAGATGACACAGAATCACCAGAAAACCAGAACATTTAACTGTTTTGGAAAAAAATAAAAAATAAAAAAAAAAAAAGGAAAAGCATTTCACTTTCAAATATCCAAATAGATTGCCTCCTGCCACTTTAAATTTAATATAAGCACATTAAAGTACAGCATACATGATGCAGTACATTAATATACTTAGGAGATGGATAACACTTACTCGTGATTTAATGCTTAGATATACTAATTTCACATCTACTGTACAAACACTCCATATATTTGAATCTTTAAGTCAGACTTAGCTTCACACTAGAGGCAATTGAGTCACATGAGCATAGGATTTAGTTTATTAGTTCCATAACCTTGCTGGTATTTTGGCTAACCTGATAAAAATAATAAAAATAATAATAACAACAACAACAAAAAAACTTGCATCTGGATTTTAATATATTTCACAGGATATCCTTTTTCAAAATGATGAAAACAGTTCTCCTAGACCCACAAACTGACTGATTCAAGACAAAATTCAGACACTGTATATAATTTTTTACTAAAATTCACAAGCATTTTTCATGTGAATGTATTACAAAACAATTCATAATAGATACACTGACTACCTTGCATTTTTCATAGCCTCAAATACTTGTTCTAAAATGCAGCTGACACTTGGGACGTTCTGGCAGGGCTTTCACTGAGCGTAGAGCCATAATCAGAAAAGGAACGAGGAGATCAGACTCGAGAAGCTCAGAATAAAACGAGGCTTCATTGCCCTGACTCCAGGCCAATTCACGTTCCTTGGTCCCCTGCTCTGTTTATCTGTCTGTGAGCAAAGGCTGCTGGAATTGGAGGGTCTTTGTGGACGACTGTGAAGATGAAGTTGGGATAAAGAGTTTCTAAGCCTGCAAAACCTTATTAACATTAACATTAACAAAGCCTTAATAATGTGTTAACATATTAACACATAAGTTTACTCATATGTCTAGCAGGACCCAAAACAATAGGATCAGTCATGAAAGTAATCCTGCACATGTGCTGGATTGTTTGGATGACACAGAAATGCTAAGATGAGGGTCAAGATGTAGGATCCAGCATAAAAAGCAAAGGATACAGCAGGGGATTTTTTTATGTCTTGTTAATTCCCAATTTCTGGTTGTTGTTGTTTTTGTTGTTGTTGTTGTTTTCTCCTATTATTTTATGTGAGGTCATTACTAAATAATTTCTGTATGCAGAAACAGTTATGTTTAAGGAGAAATTTTATTTCCTAGAGAAATTACTACAGTAAAGAGTAGAGGGATCACAGTGGAAACCACCTCTGAAAAAAGGCATCAGTAGCTCTGACGATATTTTTATTCCCCAGCACACAGGCAAAAAATACTGGAAATGTGAAGGTGAAGAGCACATGACATTGGCAATTATAGCTTTGTGGCAATCATGATAATACAGATAACTAACATCTCTATAAGTATTGTCAATGATTTACATCTTTAAAACAGGTTAGTTGTAGCAGGAATTCTTCCCTTGGCTCAGTGGCCAGTGTCCTCCAAATGCTTTAAAACAGATGAAGTTTGGTGTTGTTCAGTGTGTTTTTTTTTTCAATTTTGAATAAGAAATAACTATCATTATTATTCCAAATAATACAAAATTATGATAAATAAGTACAAATGAAAATGAATAATACTAATTCCAGCTAGCTTATTGGAATAAAGTAATTTCTTACAATCACTACATATTCAGGAATGTGCTTTATTCTAAACTGTCCTCCTCAATTCTGCTTGGGGCCATGTTTCTCTCTAACCAAATTACTATGGTGAAAACAAGTGGAAATCCTTATCAGGATGTCTGGTACCCTCGGTTATTTTCAGCTCCCCTTCTTGCTGCTATTATTGATTCCTCAGTCCTCTTGGGGTCTCTATTTTATGTTGCTAGCTCCGAAGAAGGCAGTGGTGGGCTCTGAAAATTTGTCTTTTCCAAGCAGAGGTTCAGTATCTCATTGTTAGGATATTTTGAACAGATCAAAGTTGGATTCAACAGAAATCCCAATTTTAGTACTTGTTTGTTTTTCTCCACAAATCTCCAATTTGGCTACCTCTATCGATGTTGGTCCCCTCTTCACTGTTCAAATACAATTTCAAAATGCCATGTCATTAGCAGTAGAAGATCTTATGAAAATGCTTATGTCCCTTTCAAAGGACATAAGCATTTTTTTGAAAAATAATAATAATAATAATAATAATAATATTTGGGAAGGAGAATGGGCAAGCATACTCATGATATCTGGACAAAAGTCATTATCATGGAAAAGATGGCACTAGCGTGTCACTGGGCACAGCCTCTGAGAGCCATAGCCCCACAGTACAATGGCAGTCAGAAGTGTCTGAAACCCAGTCAGGAAATTTAGGACATTTTTCCTTTCCATGAGTAGAGAGATAAAGGAGGCCAGGAAGGAGATATTATCAGCTAAAGAATCCATAGATCTCCTGTAGATTTCACAAGTATTTATGTGAATAAGCAAAATAAAGTAGCCCGGCTGCTTGGGATTACAGGTCCCAGCCTTGTGTCTGCATCATCTCAACCCCGCCTGGCCTCCAGCTGCCAGACACCTCACAGCGTCTTTCAGGGGCACAAATTCTTCAAATTGCTGTCACTGACTTCTTGTAGCTGTCATATGCCTAATACTACTTCTATTATTTTTATGTCAAAGGCAAATCCAAGCTGTCTGGCCCTCCAGTTTGCTGTTCCAGTAAGAAAATTTAAGTCCTTGTGCCAGTGCTGGCTGTGGAGGCCCAACTTGGTGAGGACAGTCTTGAGCGAGCAAGGGGCCATGAGGTGACCTGTTAACTTACCATTCTCAGTGTCAGTCATGCTCCTTAGCCCCAGAGCTCTTCTGTGGGGCTTCTATTGTCCATAGCCCTGCTTTTCTTCTCCCTAACCCAGAGCCCTCCACATGTTCGCTCCCCAGCAACTCACCGTGTTGTGTCTGCATAGGAGTTAATGTGAGCTTTCCTGTTCCTTCATCTTTCCAAGATTGCACTGTCAAAACCGGTCAGCTGAAACGTACATGAGTTAAATGCCCACTCTCATTCTCTCAGGGAACTGAGAGAGATGCTGTCTTTATAGGAGACCAGGAAGACATAAGCACCTGCTCATATAGGACCTACAGTAAACATCAGTGAGGGTGAGGGTTGATAAAGGGGGAAGCTGGGACAGAAGGGCGACCCTGTTGATAATGCTGCAGAAAGCAGTAATTTTTGGAGTGAAATAAGAGGAAGTGGAATTTGTTATGGACTACCTGGCAGGATGAAGTCAGCTTATCTGGGCACAGCAGATGACAAGATCTGCCCTGTACCTGATGCTGGGGATGTCTCACAGCAAGAAAGTGTGCCAAGTACTTAAGGAAGAGTTTTCCAGCTGAGATCTTTGTTCTGGGTTGGTTAAAGCCTCTAAAAACTTGTCCTTCTGGCTGTTTCTGGTTAAGGACAGCGAGGGTCTAAAATTACAGCAGTCCCTGTTGCAGAGACAGAAGCAGATCCCAGCAGGCTTTGGGAGTGACATTCCCTCAGTGGGGCAGGAAAAGAAATGTTTTTTATCATTGCAGCTGAAGTATTTTCTGCTTGATGTGGAAGGCCAGGTGATGTGAGCAGAGACAAGGCATGCAGAAAAGCTCTCTGGAGAGGGGTCTGCTCTGCTTGGGGTCTGCTCTCCTGGATGAAACAGAGGAAGAAAGGTTTGGGGAGAAGACTTCTCCATGGATACTTACTCATATATCTGCTTTCTGACACACATATACCCCAAATCACTTTTCCAGTGGTGTTTGTTTGTTCGTTTTCCTGTCATCATATTTAGATAAACCCTCCTCCTAGAACAGCATGGTGCTTTGTGTATAATTCTTCATTAACACTGAGCATGGACTTGCATCCATTTAGGAAATCCCTTGCTCTCCGTTTTCTGTTCCATCTTACCCTAGAGGATAGTTTGGTTCTACTGGATTTTCCTGTATGTTTCCATCATCTGTGATTGCAAGTGTTTGAGACTTATTAAATGTAAAAGCTCTTTGATATCAGCTGGAGCACAGATGAGGATTAAGCCTTCCCCTCTACACTGGCTCTGCTGCTGGTGTGTGCAAATCCTGCATAGGAATTGCTTCCTTCCACAGAAATCAGCCATAGCCTGTGTGAAACACAGCAGATGCTTTGCAAGACAGATTTGAAAGGAAGTGAAGATACCTTTTCCAATGAACTTTGTGACGAGTATAAAATCCAGCATCAGTGCTGCTCCCCTCAGGAAGCTAGCAAAGAGGTATCCATAACTCACAAAACGTGTCCTGCAGTCCTCAAGGGATGTGAAAAAGTGCCTGTTAACTTTCTGCCGCACAGGAGAGGATGGGACGGACCTACAATGTGCCCAGACACCATGCTGCACACTGGCATATGGGCAGGGAGCCCACATCCAAGAGTCAAACTAAAGCTGACCCCCTAAGCTAACCTGAGAAACCCCTCAGCATCGCAGTCCTAGGTGTTATGACTGCAGGCAGTCGCACATCAATCTCCAGAATGAGATAAATATGTAAAAGTTACCAAGACCAAAGGAAACTGGTAGTATCAGTCATCAAACGGGTAATAAAATTTGGCTGTAAGGTGGGAATCTACTTTTTTCTGGCAGTGCTCTAATATTTTGCTGCCAAGGTTTCATCAGCTGTACTATATGTTTAAGTTATTTGAGTCTCCATTAACATGTCTGTTCTGGAACTAATTTTTAGGTGGTTTACCCACAGGAATACCCAGCACATGTTCTTAAAATAAAGGGGGGGGGGAATATAACCTTTTTTTTTTTTTGCAAGTGATAGTATGCCTGTATATAATTACAATGTGCAAAAAATACTCCAAAGCCCTTCCCTCAATCTGTGTTTATAGGAAAAGTCCCATATATTTCTAAAAGAGCAAAGAGTTCTGAAACTAGCGCCAAAAATCAGCTGTAAAACTCCATGCCTACAAGCGTGATGTAAAGGTTCCTGTGCTGCCTCTTGTTTAGGTAGCCATGCTGTGGGCTGCCAGGACTCATGATAACTGTGCTCCTGCTCAGGTTTTAGGGGAGCTGCCTGTTGCCTTAGTGATTTCATCTGGAGGATGGTTTTTTTTTTTTTTTTTTTTTTTTTTTTTTTTTTTTGTTAGTTAGTTAGTTAGTTTTTTTGTTTGTTTGTTTTAGATTCTGATTTGAAAAGATCTGTTGACAAAGCAGTGCCAGTAAGCCAGGGGCAGGCTCCTGTTAGGGCCACTCTCACCCTTGCAAATCAGGCAGCACTGCAGGACCCAGCTTCCCGGGGGAGCCTGTCAGAGCATCGCTCCTTCCAGACTTGAAGCTAACAGGTATTGATTTTCTGCAGTCAGGAGATGAGATCCATCAGAAATAAGCACACTCTGGGTTTACTTCCCACCTTTGCTGTCATTGCAGTGGAGTTTATCCCTTCTCCAGCTGTGGCCACCCTTCTGCGCCATCCAACTCTGCAGGCTGCTCGGGCTCTCCTGCTGAGCACCCACGGGGCACAGATCCCTCAGATCTTCCTAAATGCCTCTAGCAAGCTCTTAGCTCAATACAAGTATCTGCAGTGCTGTCTCTTGAGTTATTTTCTTTCTGGCTAAATAAAAAGGTGTGCCAGAGTGTGCCTCTTCCTTGCAGCATTTATCACATGGCATGGCGAAAAGGCGACGGAACATTCTTTACAGAAATGTGCTGCCAAAAGTCTGTGTATTTTTGCAGTTATCTGCTGGCCAGAGTGAGCAGTAGCTGTTTGTTATGGGCTACATATTTAATGCAAGTCAAGGAGATCTACTAGAGGTAAGGAAGCTACCTGGATTAAGGGTATGGCCCTTACATCAATTATCCCTTTATTTCTTCTGTTTTATTGGACTTATTTTATTTTCCCAGTGGCTCATGCTGTGCATCTGTACTCCACATTTCTTTACAGCTTAAGCAGCTACTTTCAGCTACCTCTTGTGCTGCTCCAAATAGCAGGGTCCTATTTAAGCACATAAGGGTCTCTGTTCTTTCCCCATGAGCTGTGTATTTAAGTTCCATTAATGTTAAATAGGATTTGAGGAAATACATTCAGGGAGAAAAAATCTCTTAAACACCTTCTTTTACCATACCTATTTTATTTCTTTGGCATTTCTCACCTTTTGAAAATATTTTCTTATTTCCCTGTCTATACAAGCACAGACCACATCTCACCCGACTAGCAAGACCCCTTGCCTTGCCTTGCCTTGCTTTGCCTTCCCTTCCCTCTGGTGAGGTCTCTCAAGCAAGCCAGGCATACAGTGTTTTCATTTGCACTTCCATTTAAGAGACATAGTTTGGTTCCTCACTAAACCCATTTCCATTCAGAGACCAAAACAACTTTTCCTCTGGCTTGCCAGTTAATACGCAGCTTCTTGTGCTGTTTTGTTCCTGGGATGACGACCTGAGACAGAAAGTGCCATTTCTGCATATAGCCAGCATAATGAACAGCATTTCTGTACTCAGATGAACTGTTTAGCTTCAGTCTCTGATTCAATTGTTTTTCCATCATCCCAGAATGAACTGCTGAATGAGTTGAAAATCTGTTCTGAGCTAAATAAGTCTTTTCTGTGGTACTAATTGATATTGAAGTGAAATGGAGTATCAGGACAGAGGAGGATAGAAGGTCACTTGCATACAATTTAATTTAAAAAAATAATAATATGGGGATATGTGATTTTGGGGATGTTGCAATTTATCATGGAGTAATTCTGCTTTAATCACCTGTAAATAGCTTCCAAAGATGCTGTATTACTTCATACTTTACAGTTACCTGAGCGGTATGCTAGTCACAACTTTTAGCTTTGGGTGACAATTTCAAGGTGTCTCTATCTTAGTCATTACCACTGTTGCAATGCTTGTTAGTTAATTTCATCTATCTCGGGTGCCTGTGACATGAATCTGTAATTGTACATGGCCAATTAACCTTTATTTCCCAGGTGAGCAGGTAGTTGACTGTGTAATGAAGAAGTGCTAAAAGAAAGCATCATTCGAGCTGGAAAAGTTACAGCAAGAGGGCGAGAGAGACCAAGGAGCCTGTCATGCCAGGTACCTCTTAGGGGGTGTGCATAACAAAGGGGCTGTGTGAGCAATACACACTGACTCCAGTAATCACCCATTTGCTTTTTGCTCCTTTTTCCTTTTTCCTCCTGTGAGCCATGGTCTTGTGAGCACCACAAAGCAAGCCTTTTGTTTTGTGCTCATGTTCAAACCACCACAGCTTAGGGATATGGTTTAGTGGGGACTGTTAGTGTTAGGTCAGAGGTTGGACTTGATGATCTTGAGGTCTCTTCCAACCTAGAAATTCTGTGATTCTGTGATCTTGCAAGAAAAGACTGAAGAGAAATTGCCTACTGGCTATACCATGTATGAGGGAAGTGGGGGCTGGGATTTCATCCCAGATTCTCACACCATTCCTCTTTTACAAGCAAAGAAAGTGGCTGGTTTCTGCTTCTTCTTAGCTGCTTTTCCTGTGGCTGGACTTGTAGCCTGAATAGGAAAGTGGTGCTGCTCTTCATCCCGCTCACTGCTACAAAGTCATCACGAATATGCAGCAGAGAGAGAAAAGGGACTGCCCAGGTGAGAGCTGGTGGCAGTGCAGTGAAAGGAGGCCTTGCTGTGCCTGCTGACCTCTACCACACGCTTCTGCAGGTAGGCCTGTTTCTGGCCAGCAGTGCCAGCTGCCCCTCAAGCTCTGAAGAAACATTTCTGCAGCCCACAAAGGATGCGACATGAGGAGAAAGAGTGGGAACAGGCAGGACGTCCTTTCCTCCCTTCCACATCCATGTAATTTAGCCTTTTGCTTCTCATTGCCCTTAGCTGTAGTGCAGCCAGAAGAAGTCCAGTCTTTATTTGTTAATTGGCTTTCTCAGATGCATTGCATACCTATTCTTTGAAGGAGCTGCCTAAAACATGCACACACAGGTTGTCTGCATCTTGGATGCTCAGTGGACAGGACCACCTTGCTCATGGGGCTCAGAAGGAAGCTAGGGAGATCTGATCGCTGTCTGAGAGTGCTCAACATCTTCTCAGCAAAGCCCCCAGGCCCATGTTCAGTGTGGAGCTGGTGAGGGTGTCTGGGGGGCGTTACCTGGTGTGCTGGAGCGGCAGGGTGGCCGTGTGGCAGGTGTGCTGTTCAAAGAAGGGGCGAAGCAGCCCGTTCTTCTTGCTGCCGCAGGCATTCCTGCAGAGGCAGAGGGTCTGGGGGCTGCCAGCTGCTCTGCCCTTTGCTGCTGGAAAAATGCAGCCAAATCTGAAAAGTTGTCACCAGGCTGGATCCATGACACACCTGTCTCCCCTGTCAGTCTCCCATGGCAAAGTCTCTCAGGGACTTAAAAACTCAAGCTGTAAAAATGGGATTTAACTAGACTTATCCTAGAATGCAATATGTAACACACATGCTCCATATGTCCCATGATGGGAATGTCCTTCTAAACCATGATATGTAAATAAGACTGCAGCTGTGGAATGGCATGAGCTGTCCTGCATTAATTCAGAGAAGAGTTAGACAAAACTTAAGAGGAACATTCCTTTTTATTAAACACCTTCATCCAGTGCAATGGGAAGAATGTGCAAGGGGATCAGTGTCATCTCCTTTTTTATGAAGTGGCAAAGCAGTGGGAAACCCTTTATAAGGATGAAAATGGCTCCTCCAGCAATGAGAATGGGAGAAAATATTTCCCTTTTTCATGCTGTTAACAGTCTTGCATCTAGTCTGAGAAGACAACAACTCAGTAAGCTCCCAGAGCTCACCTTTTGTAGGTCAGCAGTGTGGGAGCCCTGGAGGAATGTACTCTGGTAAATGTACAGGAACGGCTGGCTGCAGCTGAATCAGTTGTTGCCTCCCTGGAGATAAATGTTTGTCTGTCCTTTTTTTTCCTCTTTCTTAAAGTCTAAATAAGACATTGCTATAATGCAGATACATTTCCTGATACTTCTAGTCAAAGCTTGTGTAATAAATGCAGTAACAAGCACTGCTCAAAGAATCACTTTTTCTATTAGTTAGATGAACTGAGAGGAAAAGGATTGTAGTTTTGCATTTGTTCCTTTTTTTTCCCCATATGAACACAAATATATTAACCTCTGGTTAAAGAAAAAGCTTTATTTAGCTATAAATCAAACATCTTTGCTATTTTTTTCCCTATTTCCTTTATTAAACTTGGATAAATTGAAGCTATGCATCTCCAAATTGCAGGTCAAGATGCTCAACCAGTCTTAAAAATAATAATAATAATAATAATAATGAATCCCTAAAGCATCCCAGAGGTTTGATTAATTTGACTTTAACCTGAAAATAATTAGTTCTACCAAGCTTTCGTTATTGGTTAATAAAATTTCTAGCACTACAAATTTCTTCTCTTCTAGGTACTATATACTTACTGACTTTTGTAACAGGCACTAAAATTTATTATCCTCCTAGGCAAATATTGACCAAGACAAGAGGTCAATATTAACCTGTCAAATCAATAAATCTAACCACTCACATTCACAGAAGTTCACCTGCTTATACTTATTTCAAAACAAAACAAAAGTGAAAGCCAAGATTATCAAACTTGAAAATGCTGAAGCTCAGAAACATATTTATTTATCACATCCTTCGCAAAACTAGCAGTGAGTGTTTGCTTGTGACATGGATGTTAAAAGTTAAGGTTGTCATAAGGCTTATCTACTTAGAGCTGAGCAGAAACTAGGGATCATCATCACCCAGACAGTTTTCACTCGGGTATTTAAAAGAACATTTGACTTGCAATTTTAGTGCCCGTGTGAAGGCATACAGGATCAAAAGTGAGAATTAAGCCCTCTCTCTCCAAATATGCCAGCTCTGCTAAATGCCCTGGCTAAACCCATTTGCACTGATACGCTGGTAAATCTTGGGGAAGAAAGAAAACTCTTGCGGAGGGCAAGAGAGATTTTATCAGAGCAATTTCTTCAAAGCTCTGGGTTGGAAGACAAAATATGCATTTGTGAAGATTTTCAGTGAGGAAACAAGTACAATGTGCCCATCCTAAAGAGCTTTCCAAATGCAATGGAGCAAGCAACTTTTCCCAGCAGTGGTTCTAACCTCCACTAAAATCTGCAATTTATGATGGCCTCATGATAAAAAGTTAGTGTGCTGTCTGAGTTGCAGGGAAATGGGCATTCACCTAATCAAGCTTTCAGAGAGGATTTTGAAAAGAATTTCCCACTTATTGCATTAATAACCCTGTGTTTGAAAGAGGTACAGTCCAGAAGCTGAGAGCAGAGGTAGAACAGTTTTCTTTCTCCTTTGTAAAGTGCATCATTGAATAAAACATTTAAGGTCTCTGGACCCTTTATTTTAATGTCTAGAACTCAAGCAACATCCTTGCTGTGGATTATCTGTGAGCTGGAAGTGCAAATTACCATGCAAATGAGTACCCTTATTAACAGAACGGCAACAAAGTCTTTTCAATAAAAGAGAGTAGTAGCAGGCAAGGAGAAAAGGTTCCCGTGGGTCAGCTATGGGGTTAGCAGAGGGAATTCACGATTTGGAGCTGAACCATCAACAATCTCTCTCCACTCTCACAATGGGGCATTGTTCAAGCATCTCGGTGATGTCCTCTGCTAATAATGGTGTATTCTCTTTGAGTAGCCTGCCCCATAAACTGTATAGATTTGACATCGAGTCTCACACACTTTAGTAAAGGGGAAAAGAGAGAAAATGTAGAAAAGCTGGGCTTGCTCTTTCATTCCTTCACTGTTGAGGGCAAAGGAATAACACAAAGCATGCAAGAAAATATTCTTAATAAGGTGTCTAATCTGGTTGTGAAAAGGGGAGGGGAACTACAGCTGTAACACTACCAGTTTGATCCTAGCTTTCAACATTGGGATCATGGTTTTATTTTCTGCCCTTCATATTAATGCAGCTGAAGTGGAAAAGGTTTGTGGAGTGCCATTTATTTCAGGTGTCAGCTGTAATCATGATCACCATCACCTGTACTGTGGTTATGGCCCTGCATAACAGGATAGGGGTCCCCGATTCAGCTATAACCTGGTGAAGTAGGAAGGACATCAATCCTATCTCAAAGACTTTAGCACCCAAACAACAGACAGCAAGCCTGAGACATAAAAATAAAATAAAATAAAAAACAAAAGCAGTGAGGAGGAGATACTAAGAAGAAGTTTATAGCATTTCTGGGTTACAAAGGAGAGCTTTATACCTAGCCCAAGGTGTCTGAACAATTTAGAGGTGTTGAGCTTATAGTAAAGTAAGTAATTAAATGATAAAGCTCTGCTCAGCCACAGTTCGACAAGGTACCTGCGCATGCTAATTTCTAAATATGTGGTAAGTCAGGGAGTTCAACTTCTACCAAGAAGAAGATAAAGCCAGTGGAGGATGGAGGAGGATGGCCACAGAGAGCACCAGCAACAGTTGGAAATACAGCAGTGGATGTAGGGTGAGGAGCCACCATCTCCAGTGGTCTAACAGAGTGCTGAGAGTTCAGAGACCTGCACGTGAGAGCAGATGCAGCAGCCAGCAGGTCCTTGGGACATCTCTTTGCCAAGTGGGCAGGGTGTAACAAGTGACTCTCAAAGGCAAAAAGGAAGATACATCTGCAAGCATACTCAAAAATTCAGCACTTAGGAAAGCAGCATTATGGGAGGTGCAAACTAAGTGGGTGGATAGGCTGTAGGCTTGTCTACAGGGGAGATTTAGTACTGACTGAGCTGCACGGGCTTCCTGTGTGGATAGCCTTAATCTGCACTAAGAAGGCTTTTGCGAGCACAATGACACATTTACTACAGGAGTTAACGGCAAGCAGCAAATGTTCTGCAAACTCCCACCAGCCCTGCTAATTCCTTCCTTCGTGCCTTGCCCTGCCAATCCCACAGACGTGCCTCTTCAGCAGGGGGCAGCTGGGGAGAGTTCTTCCAAATGCCGGTGCTACCTCACAGACAGGGGCCTGGATTTAGTAACAGGTGAAATGATTTAACACTTGAAGATGACCCCCTAATCTCCTGACATCGAGTCCTGTTCTTAGGGAGTCTGACTGTGATAAACCATAGTTTTCTGGCTTTGTGAAAGGCAGGAAGAGCTGAGACTTTGGTCCAGTTATGGATCCAAATTTTGTAGCTGAGGCACTGTGGTAAATGATGATGCTAGTGAAAAACAGTGCTTGCTGGAATGCATTAAAAACAACACTTTAAAGAAAGAGGTTCTTAACAAACCCCAGTCACTTCTGCAAAATGTTTGCTTTAATCCTACTGATGTTGCTGAGCTCCTTAATCCTAGAATTGTCTCGCTTACTTGACTCCACGCGGGTGGAGAGCAATCTGGTCCTATAGAAACAAACATATCCTTTTCATAACTGATAGGTTAAGCACGCAAAGACTGTAATTACTATAATGACAAGAGTGATGCTGCATGAAGAATACTTATGCAACCACGCTCATCCCGTCATGGAGGGTATGTCACTTTTAGTATTGAAAGCTGCTGATGTGGATAACATAAAAAGGTTTCTCCACGTTTCCTGTTTTGCTGGAGAGTATGTCACACTGTCACATCACACCGTTTCCTGATCTGGTAACAAAACACCATAATGCACTTGCCCATGGAAGCAGACTCAAGGATGCAGAGAGTACATTTGCCCCAGATTGTCTGGCCTTGGACAGTCTAAATATCAACCTTCTGGATGCTTTAATGTCTTGCATAAATGCAAAAAGTAGTATTCAGAACCAACACTTCCTGTAGCACTGGCCACAGGAAGGTAAAATCATCGTCTGCAAAGGCAGACAAAAAAGCATGCCACTGAACTGAGACAAAGTGGATGCTTCTCAGAGGCACTCCACCTGCTCCTCACTCTACCTGATTTTACCCACCATGGTTTACAAATAAACATCCTTCCACAAGCACACCACATGAGTGTTCAGCGCTGCTGCGTTACACTGCAGTTATATAAAGAATCTACGGTGTGCCGGTTTGCAGGGATGAAGCTGTTTTATAAGTGGATGCTCCAATAGGAAACATCTGTCCTTTATTTATGGGCACGCTTTAAGCCTTTAAAGCACTGATTCTCTGTTCCTTCCTCTCTCCTTTCTCATAGTGGCCTATTCTACACTTTGCCAACAATTTACAGCCTTTTCTAGACGTTCTTCTCTTGGTTTCAGATCCGAAGTAAACCACGATATTACTCAATATGCTGACATTTCTCATGCTTTGCATCTAAGAAAATGTCTGCTGATTTCTGTTCAGCTCAGACAAGATTAGTACGAAGAGAGAGAATTCCTCAGGACTCCAAGGTAGCCAGGTCACTCAGGCAGGGAATGATTTGGTATTACCATATCCCATTTGCAATGCTATCGTTACATGGTTGAATTGCAGTTTCCATTATAAGCTTCATTTTCTGGGGTTTGTAGCTCATCCGTAACTGGCCATTAAGGTTGTCAGCCTTGCAACAAATATTATTCTAAGACCTTGTTAGGAAATCGGCTTAGCTTGCCTTTTTTTTTTTTTTTTTTTTTTTTTCTTTTAAGAGATGAAGTATAAAAATAGATTTTAGATATGGGTTGTGAAAATCTCAATAGATCGCAATGCCCTCACCAAAATATCACAGGTGCTTTGACGCACTCTCTTGGCAAGCAGAGCCACACAGACTGAAACATGGTTCTTGAATTCAGGTTAATTGAATATCTTGCTGCATCTTGTGTGCCAGACTGCTCCATTCCTGGCCTTCCAGCTCCTATTAGAGACGCTCCCTATATTTAGCTTTCCCACACTAACCCTATTTGGTCTGCCTGTTGGACTCAGTCTCACAGCCTTTACTTGGTTTAGTTTTGCTCAATTTCAAAGGCAGAAATGAGAGGGGTTAAAAACTCAGTACATCTCCAAGGAATATAAAATAAATTCCATGTTCAGATGGTAGTTCAGAGCATTAGCATTCTTTACAGTTGCGAGTTTCATCCTCCCTCTGCTACCAAACTATATTTGCTTGTCCATCTATGCCTCCACTGAGCAAAAGGGATGGGGAGCAGGAGGTACCTTTTGTTCATTTTACCAAGGTAGAGGGAAAACAGTGCTCATGTTCTTGTACAATAAAGTCATCAACTTCTAGGATCCCTAAAGCTTTGTGAAACCCATATACAAGAAATGTGAGCCATATTTTTGGATGCCTTTCATCATTCCTCAGGCTCTGGGGTCCTCTCTTTTTCCTGCAGCTCTCAGACAATATGTCTTCTGATAGATTTCTCTAAATGCTTGATCCATTGCTGAATTTCTGGTGTGTGGAAGGGTCATCTCATTCCCTCCTGAGCTTGCCAGAGCTCCTCTGCAGACACAGAAACTCTCCTTTGGATAGTGTGAATGTGGCAAGCTATCTACATGCTGTTGGAAAAGACTTGCATCCATTTCTTAAGTGAATTCCATGTCATGGTTTGACTGTTAAATTACAGAAACTTCAGAGCTAGGAACTGCTTTTGATTTCTTTGCAAAAGAGTGAACAATTGTAACGAAGTCAAGGAAATGGCAAAGATTTTCACAGAATCACAGAACAGTCTAGGTTGGAAGAGACCTCCAAGATCACCGAGTCCAACCTCCGACCTAACGCTAACAAATCTTCCACTAAACCATATCCCTAAGCTCTACATCTAAACGTCTTTTAAAGACCTCCAGGGATGGTGACTCAACCACTTCCCTGAGCAGCCTATTCCAGTGACTAACAACCCATTCAGGAAAGAAGTTCTTCCTCATATCCAACCTAAACCTCCCCTGGCGCAACTTTAGCCCATTCCCCCTCATCCTGTCACCAGGCACGTGGGAGAATAGACCAACCCCCACCTCCTTACAGCCTCCTATAAGGTACCTGTAGAGTGCAATAAGGTCACCCCTGAGCCTCCTCTTCTCCAGGCTAAACAGTCCCAGCTCCCTCAGCCGCTCCTCATAAGACTTGTTCTCCAGACCCTTCACCAGCTTCGTAGCCCTTCTCTGGACTCGCTCAAGCACCTCCATGTCCTTCTTGTAGCAAGGGGCCCAAAGCTGAACACAGTACTCGAACACAGTACTCGATGTGCGGCCTCACCAGAGCTGAGTACAGGGGGACAATCACTTCCCTGGACCTGCTGGCCACGCTGTTTCTTATGCAAGCCAGGATGCTGCTGGCCTTCTTGGCTGCCTGAGCACACTGCTGGCTCATATGCAGCCAACTGTCAACCAATACTCCCATGTCCTTCTCTGACAGGCAGCTTTCCAACCACACATCTCCCAGCCTGTAGCTCTGTTTGGGGTGGTTGTGCCCCAGGTGCAGGACACGGCACTTGGCCTTCCTGAACTTCATACTGTTGGCCTCGGCCCATTGGTCCAGCCTATCCAGATCCTCCTGCAGAGCCTTCCTACCCTCGAGCAGATCGACACACTCACCTAACTTGGTGTCATCTGCAAACTTGCTGAGGGCGCACTCGATCCCCTCGTCCAGATCATCAATGAAGATGTTAAAGAGGACTGGTCCCAGTACCGAGCCCTGGGGGACTCCACTAGTGACCGGCCTCCAACTGCATTTGACTCCATTCACCACAACTCTCTGGGCCCGGCCATCCAGCCAGCTATTAACCCAAAGAAGTGTACGCCAGTCCAAGCCACGAGCAGCCAGTTTCCTGAGGAGAATGCTGTGGGGACACCTTTTGATACACTGATAGCCTTGGCAATTGCCTGTGGAAACCAAAAATTCAAAGGAATTCAAGTGGAATTCCCCTATAGCAGTACCATTCAAAAAAGGGTTAGGAATGCCAGCTGGGGCAGTCAGGATTTAGTTGCCACTGCTAAGTCTGACAGGGATCACACACCAGAGCCCTCAATTTCATCTACATTATTCACTCATTCCTATCATCTTTTACTGCTTTGGCTATCATATATACGTGGATATCATATTGCTTACTGCTTAGACAAGCTTGTTTCAGACCACAGCTGGAGGGAATTCAGAAAAAAAAAAAGCAAGAAAATGAGTTTGTCACTAACTCTTCCTGCAATGGCATGCCCAGGACTTGGACATAATTCATCCAGGATGCCATAGAGGGAAGTATTGCTGTCTCCCTCCTCCACATGCACAAGTAAAATACATTTCCTTAAGTAAACTCAAATACACAGTAGAAAACTGAAGCTTTCCCCCAAGTCTCCCTTTTGCTTTTTCAATTTCTGAACTCTTAAGTTTTATTTCTTTTTGGAATGGCACTGCTAATGTAAAAGAAATTAAATATCAACATTTCTTTCAGCACTTTTTAATCATATGCTTTGTGGCTAGAACTTATGCCATTAGTAAATGCATGTTAAACCTTGAGAAGGCTGCATTGCAGCCCTGGGATTCCAAGAAGCTAAAAGAAAATAATCAGTCATTGTCCCATTATTACTTTACAGCTACCTACAGTGTTTGGAAACAGAAAATTAATCCTGATTAATGCGTTCCTCTGATTTACTCTCAATGCAAGAATGAAGTAACAAATTGAAAACTAAAGTCATTTTGACAGGAATTAAAGTTATTCCATCCAAATTTATACCTAAAGATGGTCAAAGCCATCTGTTAGAAGTGGAGCAAAACACAATATCTCTAAACCCATCGGTTTCCTAGCTTCATAGAACAAAGGCAGATCTGCCCCAAGTGAGTCCAGCTCCCTGCAAATAAGAAATAGAAAATTCCTTCCAGCAAGTCTGCAACTTTGACACATTTTGCTCGTTTGAACTTAAAACTGTGTAGACAGTAACACTGCCTTAAAGGGAAACTGTGGTCCTAAAGGAAATATGAATAGGGATGCCTCAAAAAGAGCAGCAGCATATATCAGAAAATTAAGTAATATCCTACTTGTCCCTTAAGTAATATCCTAATTAAGTAATATCCTAATTAAGTAATATCCTGACTTGTCCCTTAGTCTGTCCCTGACCAGAGTTCTGAGCAGCTCTTCTCTGGGTACGTGTTAATCCATGTCCTCAAACACCAGTTAACAATTTAACAAAGTGGGACACTGCCACAGACTTACCACATCAGCAAAAACCCTTTAACACTTCTGTCTTGTTGATGTTCACACCCGAGTCATGTTGGAAGGAATGTTTTACAACAGGGTGTGCAGTCCTACAAAAAATATAATCTCTTTTAATTACCTACAAAAATTACGGAGCAGCAAGGCTGGTGGGAACCTGCAATGTGCAGAACAACATCTGAACTGAAAGAAACAGTGACAAAAAGGTTTTGCTAATTGAAGGTGAAAGTCAGTAGAAAAACAAAGATGCAAATAGTGAAGTGAACTTGGATTTGATAATTTCTGGATGCAAAGGACACCAGAACAGATTCTTAATGGGAGACCAGATAGAAGAAAGGTGAAAAAGCAATTAACAGGAGAAGTTGTACAAGGGTCTGGAACACTAATTTTTTTGAAAGCAATTTCTTCCATGATTTTCTTGCTAAACTCACCTCATAACACAAAGTTAATATTTTTTTCACATGTATTACCGTACAAAACATTTACTGCAAACAACACTGCTTTCCCACATACACCTAGTTATTAAGCAATTTGCACTTGAGGTGCACTTTCTATCAATACTGAAACAAATTCCTCACATCTTACTAGTAATTTATTTTTTTCTGGCTTTAAGGGTTTATGAGTATAATGTATATTATACACCATGCTAGTATATAATACACCATACCAGTGCTAAACTCCATTATCATGGGACTTATTACAGGTTGCTTTCCATACCTGCTTGTTCTCATTAGTTATGATTTCAGTGTCAGGACGAAATGCCAGTAGTCTGACTGTCAACCTTTCCATCGCAGGATCCCTTTAATACAGACTTCCCATCCAGCTTTAAAGGAAAGGCTACACAATTTCCCCAACACTTAGTCTTAATGCCTCTGCACAACACTCATCAAAAGCCAAGCAGCCCACTTCTTTTTTGAACTTGGAGGAAGGCAGTTTACTTTTGCATTTCAGGATATAAACCACTAAACCCAGCACCGTTGAATAAAACAATAAAACTCTTCAAGGCCCCTGGGAAACTAATACCGGTGCATTCCCAACACTGACCCACAAGAAGAGTCCCAAAACAGAGGAACCCAAGGCCAGCTGGTTAATTTTACTGAGGTTTGGTTCCTGGAAAACTACTGCACATCACCTCCACATCTGGGAACTGAGGCAGTGAACTGCAGCTGACCCCTGAGAGACCTATGGGCTCTGGCAGTATACACATATTTGTCAGTCTGAGACATCGGTGAGGTCTGGGCAAGCTTTGCTTCAAATCCTCACCCACACCAGAGAGCCCCATTTGAGTGCTCCTGCTCTAAAGCTTCAGAAACATCTGCACTAAAAGCCACCCTGTAGGCTTGCTAGGTGAATTCTGTTCCTCTGCTTTCCATCAAAGAAGGGGAGCAACTCCCAACAGTAACCCAGAAGCCTGCATATCCTCTAAAAGCATATTTTTCTTTCTGCTGCAACCGAGATACACTGCCTTCCCAGCTCTCTGTGCAAGGCCAAAATATATGTTATCAATTCATTACAAGACCAAATTGAAATAGCTTTGCTTAGCAGAGCTTTGCTATTCTGCAGGATAAAAAATCCAAGAAGTATGGCTCAAAGGTGATAGAAGACAATTACACAGACAATTATCAACAAGCCATATGCTATCTGTAACACCTTATTTCCTCATTCACAGCTGAATCCTTCATCATGAGAAAATTTAGAGGGGACTTTGCTACCATATTTATGGTGAAACCACAGTAAATCCAATGGGATATTCCACTCAAGGGAGAGATCCAGGGGGGGAATCGTATAAATTGCCAGCAAAAGCAGAACTATTTCAGGGTGATCTACTTAAAATTAACTTCTCTGCTTGTTGATTATGTTGTTGAAGGTTGGCCAAGAATTTTTTAAGAAGTACCTAAAGTTAGCTTAAAAGATCATGCTTAGAAAGATCATGCTTAGGAACACAAATAAATGGCCCAAATTGCATACATTCTGTGCTCCAACAGCTCAGCAACTGCTTCAGCTATGAAGAAAGCATGTTACTTATTCATCTCCCAAAACATTTTGAAAATCTCGGCCTTTGATTTTCATCCCACTGCAATGCAGCCTCTGTGTAATCAACAGTTCTTAATTGATTCTGGCGAGAAAATAAGTAAAACTCTGTCTATGAGACTGTGAAAGGCATAAAAACAATCAGAGCAGTGAAGCTGGTTTCCCCAGAATGGCCAGTCCAAGAACAAGTTGCCAACATTCCCACTTTTTAGGTGTCTGTCTGCCAAGATCGGAGAGCCTGTCTCAACCCGTGGTATAAAAAGTCTAGTGTGGAGGAAGTTAGCCTTGCTTTGTGGTGTCGTGTTGTTGAGGCACCTTACCAGGAAGCAAGTGCATGGAATTAGATAGCGAAGGAGAGACCAAAGGATCTGAAACACAAGTGGTGGTATCACAGTGGGGTAGCACTGAAGAAGCTGGCAGAGAACCAGAGAGCTGTTCGCAGTAACAGAGGAGAAAATTGCTACAAACCCTCATCCTCATTCCACAAGAGCAGTTGGTAGCTGTTCACTGAATGTAGACTATAAAAGGAGAATGAGAACTGGCCACCTTCAGCCAGAAGAATGAATAAAATCCATTAAGTCTCCTGCATATGAAGAATCAGAAACCTATACAAATAAACTATTTCTGCAACAGGCACAGTGCCAGCAGCAACAGTCTGAGCTGCTAGCAAGCTCTGACTGCAATGAGAAATGGCAGCTACTCAGAAGACAACACCTTAAAATAATGACAGCAAAAAGCGCCCCAAATCTTCATATGGTCCTCACTGTCTGGCTTTTTTTTCGAAACAGAAATACTTTGGCCATAGATAGATTAGTTTCTGGGTTTTGAGTAATTGAAGGAATCAAGCAGTGATTTAAGAGGAAAGAGAGGATCACCCGAAGTCCATACACGGCTTGGCTGTGTTAGCGGAGCTTACAGCTCTTATCTCATCTCTCGAATTGAAAAAGATTAATCATCAACACAGCAGGGTACATGCAGAAAACCAAAAGGTCCAATTCTGCAGTTCTGCTGTTTGTAAAAGCCTGCAGTAACTCAAATGGGTGAGTGGTCAGTAGAAAACAAGGATCTGACCACTGTCTGGAGAGTTTTAAGGCTATTACAGGGTCAGAGAAACTGGACTACTATTAATTTCAACTGCATTTATAAGTCCAGATTCCCCCTTTTCCTGTGAGAATGTGTTCGGATGCACCAGTGTATCAAAAATAATGAAGAGAGCCCCTATAAATTCATACAAACTGAACTGTACTTGGCGTTGCAATGCAGTTAAAGTAAACGGTGGAGAACGGGAGAATAGAATGACCAGAGCCTCCACTTAGCTGTTCTGATTCCTTTCTTCCTCTTACATTTATTCCTTCCTTCCTTCAATCAGTCTATGTATTTTCATTCTCCATATTAATCACTAGGGAAAGATATGCTTTTTAGAAAGGTTAAAGTAGCGCTGGCATTCTCTGACAAGACAAAACAAAAGTGTCCAAACACAGCTCCAAGAAGTTCTCAACTGCTCCAGTGAGCACTGAAAACATCGGGATCTGCACGTTAATGGGTTTTCCATTTCCCCAGTGCTAGCTGGAAATTAATTTCATACAAAATACTTAATATAATTGCAGACCTGTTTGCAAGAAGAGCAATGTTGGCATCAATCTCTATCTTTAGTCTATTTCTCACTCTCTGTGACTGTAGATTGGTTGACCATTTTCTTGTCCTGCTGCGTATATCACCCATTTTGATGCTCCTAGGAGAACTGTTAATCCTCCTTCCAAAGGAGGGCATACATTTAAGATTAACTTTTGTAAGAACTCGCCATGAAATGCTCACAAGCAGCCAAGGGATTTTTCAGGCTTGACACTTGCAGATCAAATATCCTATGCTTTGT
This sequence comes from Oxyura jamaicensis, assembly GCF_011077185.1. NCBI lineage: Eukaryota > Metazoa > Chordata > Aves > Anseriformes > Anatidae > Oxyura > Oxyura jamaicensis. The sequence continues at coordinate 20,867,715 of NC_048896.1, read as the reverse complement.
TTGGTGAGACTGTTCTGAATGTTGTCATGTCATTTATGTATCAAGTCGAAACATTTCATCATAACCTCTCACGTGCAAAGCTCCCACCACTTCCTCCTTCAAATCCCTCTTTAAATGTGTTTCCTTTGAAAGGCTTCCAGTGTTCCCCTGCTTACCAGTAACATCTGCACCCACTTTATGTTAAAGTAATTGCAGTGGCTTGTGCCTAAAGTAGACTTTGTGTTGCCTGTGGCAGGACCCACTCCTCCATGTGTTCGAAAAGCACACACATACCTTAAGACCATCCCCTTCCTTCCCCCAGAAGCTACCAGACACCAAAACAACCCAGAATCGGGTTCTGGCGGCAGAAGAAAACAGACAGTTTCTGAGAGAGAAAAAAAAGAAACAAAGAAACAAACAAACAAAAAACTTCTATTGCCCATAGGAATGTTTGGAAGCAGCATGAGTACACTCTCACACAGGGTACATTTGCAAGTCTTATGAACAGAAACAGCAAAAAAGAAACTATTTCTTATTAAGCTCCCTGTTCTACACGCATACTTTTCCTGGTTGCTTAGGGGCTCATCAGCATAGATTTTCCCATTGACAATAAGTTTTTCAGCTTACCCAAATAAGTGTAAATAGTTACTTTATCCTTTTGGTGCACATTTATCTCCCTGTCTCCTCCCTGCACAGCACCATAGAATTAGCTGGCTTATTGGCAAGGCTGACCTGGCGTTGTATTGTAACACCTGATTGCTGCTGATCAATGGAAAAATATCAAATGTCTCATTCTCCACACATGTCCCCTTCACTGCATCAATTTTCATCCTCCTTGGACCTTCAGCCCTCTGCTCCCCACACACGTGCCCACCTTCCACACTGCTCTTTCTGCCACAGGCCGATGCCTTGCTTCCTATCGCTGCTTCCATGCCCACCTTCAGCAGCAGCTACCAGTGGGATCTGGCTGTAAAAATGGCAGCAGCAGCAATAGAAGCAGTGGCTGAGGAATACATTTTTTTTTTTTTTTTTCTAAAATGGTACCTTAAAAATATACACTTGCTTTAGGCTCACACTATAGTATATGCATGGGGAGGGGGAAGCATAAACACACAGGGAGTTGAGTCTGACTGGGAATTGAGCTACTTATTTATACACTATTCTAGACTTAATTCTATGTATTTAGATAGCCAAATAAATGGCCTCTTTTTTTGCAAGGCTGACAACTGCATTTACTAAATATGGAAATAGGGTATCTAAAAATAAACATGCAAGTATGAAGATATTAGCCTTATTCTATAAAATGGGGGCAAGAAACTGCAGCAACTTATATGTCCAAAATACCTCTAAAAATATCCCTTCTCCCACCCGACCCTCAAGGAACCCAGAGCAAAACAAACTAAAAAAGTGTTCACAAAAATTCCCAGTGTTGAATGAACATGTAAAGAAAGGCACAGAGAAAAAATTGCTAGTGGTAAGTGGGCTCCCTGTGGATGAACAGGCATTTATGTTGCCAAAGGGCAATAAAAGTTCTACATTGTTTTACTAATTTACCTATTCTTCGTTTTATGGCTGAAATCATAATAAGAGAGCAAAAGACAATACTATCTAATGGCAAATGAACAATGCAAGCACTCATGGAATCCTGAGCCGCTGCAGTGATAAAGCCACACAGCATCTGGAGTTTGCTACAGCGACAAGCAAATATAAACACATAAATGAAGTTTACAGTTAATCTTCATATTTTGGTAGTCCTTCAACACAGCTCCAGCAAAAGCTTTTTCAACACCTTAGATTCAAACTGGAATCACCATTAAACCTATCAGGTTTCTGCCCAGCCACAGGAAAAAAAAAAAAAAAAAAAAAAAAAAAAAAAAAAAAAAAAAGAATTCCCAGGAGTCCAGGAGTATTTCCAATTTCTCTGCTTAATTTGCTTAATTACATCCCTGAATTTTTATTTCATTTTATCCCGCAGGTTTTTTCAATACAATACATATTTAAGTCATATAATTGAGCAGGCTAAACCCTTCCACACAGAGAAACACAGCTCTTTTTGTTACCCAAATCCCAGCAGTCAATATTCTAGATCAGAGAAGAAAATGCCTGGTTTAGTAATTTGTATAAGACTAAAAGGCAATGCGTTTTCTTAAGTGCTAAAGTGGTCCTCCCAAATTACTGAAATATGTGAGTTACTGTTTCACTCAACACAACAGTCTTGTACATATTTCTGTCTCAAATTTCCCCTCTAAATGCCTACAAAAAAAAGTGCCATGGCTCAGTGTGTGTTGAAGGATTTCTTCCTTTCTCTCGTCCTTTTCGTGGTCGGCTATTCCATGTGCAGCAGCATCTCCTAGCGGTCACACTGCCCCTACTCAGCGGGAAATGCCATTGGCATGGGGATTCTTGTTTTCTGTTGCTTCATTCATTACATTTCCATTTGTTTGGGCAGTAAAGATATCAGATGGGGTCGGGCGTTGGAAATAATGACACACGGCAGTATTTACCTTTGTTGCCCTGAGGGCTGATGCCTGATTTACGACAGGCTCTGGCACTCTGTGGGTTGTAATCCTGCTCACCAGCTGCAGAGGAAGGCAGGATGAGCTTTTCCAAATGACCATTTCCAAGGGTCCTTTGTGGGAAGAGTTCCTCCAAGTCTCAAATCAGATATTGGGTCTAAATCTGCACTAATTTATAGTAGGGTAATGCTACTAACTTCCCGGCTTATCAGCAGGAATGGAAAAGGTACTTTTTTTTTCTTTGCACAGTTTATGTACCACTTTCTCTGCAAACAGTTTATAATGAAGAATTTATCTGAGAAAAGAAAAGTGCTTGTATGAAATTATAGAAGTACTGTGGATAACTTCTGGATAGCCAGCAGTTTACAAAGAATCAGGGGAGTACTTCAGCACTTTCTGCAGAAAGGTGAGAGAGATGCAGAGGATTTCATGACACTCAGCGCAGCAGAGAGATTACAGGTGCTGCTAACACCAGCTCTAATCTTTAGCTAGCTGGTTGGAGCTAGGCTCATCAATGTGAGCAGAACCACACACGGTGTTTTCAACACTCCCAGAAGGGACATAATCCTCTGGGCTGCTGAATGCCCACTGAATTCCCTTTGGCCACTGCCAGCGCTGGGCACAGCACAAAAGGCCCGTGTTCAAGACATGATCACTATTCAGGGCAGCTTAAGCACCCGCTTAGTTCCTCTTGAAGTCAAGATTACATGTCAGGCACATGCTTCAGCACTTCCCTGAGTCCAGGCAAGTCCATTACTTTGAAATAAACTTGCCTCCCGAATTCATGCCTAACTCTGCTCATTAAAGCCATGCTTGCACTACCCCAATCTGTGACTGAGCTTCAGTCTTGTTTTTTATTGAAGTCTGCTGAAGAACCTTAAAACACACCAAGTATTTTACCTGCAGTGGTAAAAAAAAAAAAAAAAAAAAAAAAAAAAAAAAAGGCAAAATACCATCTACCTTGTGCAGGAGTCTGCTCTCATGTGGTTTCCTGTCTTCTGCCCAGATAAACCAGAGCAGTATTTCCTTTATTTAATTTATTTTTTTTCATATGCATTTTGATCTCTGCTCCACTATAATTTCTCTGGCAAGGGAAAACATCATGCAGCAGCAACCAAACCAGTATTATTTATTTATTGAGTACTCCCTGTGTGGTTGACATTTACAATACACTCAGGAAGACGCAGGCCCTGTCTCAGGGGTCTTGCAGCCTGGAAAAACTATACAGCTTAGAGTCATTGGCCAGATGATATAAGCCAAACAAGTCAACCTCAAACAATTCACCACTTACATCTAAATGCTGCTTTTTTAGACAGATTAATATAGAAAAAAACAAAACAAAACAAAACAAAACAAACAAACAAACAAACAAAAAAACAGTATTGGGGGGAAAATGAAGATAGACTGCAAAGTAGAAAAGGCAAAGAAAATGCTATTTTCACTGCATCCAGAAAAGCAAAGTTTACTTGAAGCACTAGGGGATCAAATCTTCAAAAGAACTGAATGGTGATGCTCCTTAATAGGCAAAATTAATATATATATATATATATATGAAAATAACTGCACACATCTTCGGTCTGAAGTGAGAATTAGAAATGTGCTGAGCTCATGTGATCTTGAAGTCCAGGACCAGCAGCACCCTCCATATTCCCCTCTCCATCTCTCTCCCCACAGGACTCCTCTGTAAACCTGTATTGTATTCTCCCAGGTAGGAGAATGCCACCTAAATCTAAACTCATTCTCCTCTTTTTCTACCAAAGCAGCCCAAAGACACTGCAGCACAAAGGGACCGGGATTGTCTCTGAGAGGATTATGAAGTAGGAAGAAGCTGCTGCAGAGACTGCAGAACAATCAGTTTTCTCTGAACTATTGTGAAACCTAGAGAACTAGGCAAGAAAAAGCTCTTATGTACTGTTAGTAACTAGCATCACTGGCAATGCTGCTTCAGTAAATATTAATTTGAATGTGGCACATCCTAATGTTACTCCCTGACATTTGTTGATAATCAGTGACTTCTTCTAATTAAAATCCACACAACCTACAGACACATAAAATGTGAGTCTTGGGGATGGATTCATGCCCAAAGTCAGCAGAATGCTTCTTGGTTATGGCTCCTGTAGATGTGAAATGTGAATGCCTGCCACTCTTTTGGGGGATCTATTTTTTTATGTTACCCCTATGCTTGGCCAGCTCTCTTCATGAATGTACACAGAGAATAGTAAAATAAAATCTTTGAGTGCAGGCTTCTTAGGTGTTCAGAGGAAAAAGGTCCCTCATATCTCTCCTTTCTCCACTTTGCATGAATGTAAGGTTGTGGTTCTGTGGCACAACCCTGGCATATAAAAAGCAAACAGGAACTACAGAAGTTGTCACAGCTATGAGAAGCAACAGCGTGAAATTTTATACATGAAGGCCAAGTTTAACCCCAATTGCCCTGCTCAAGTCTAGCCTAGAGGTGGAAAGAAAACAGCGGAGCGCTGTCGCATGGCAGCATTTGCTTCTTCCTGAACAGCTCCAGCTCTCAGCTTCAGAGGCCTTGGATCACGTGGGGTTAATTTATCCCCTATAAATGCAATCCCCACTCTTACAAACAATCAAATTGTGGGAAAGGTGCCTGTCCAGTTGATTTTTTCTCCATATTTTGCCCTCAGAATCTACACTTAGACTTACACATCCTCAATCTAGAAGGTACTTAAACACACCATTAACTTTGGACACTTGTTTCTGAAGCAGAATACTGGTTTAAATATGAAAATAAGTACAAGAAAATGGTTGTTTTGATCTCCTGGCCAAAAAGAAAATAATATTTTTTGGGGGGACAACTAGGTATGAAAATGTACAAGGCTTTTTGACATCTAGGAGAAAAAGAAGGGTGACAGGGGCTGAAGCCAGTATGTATCATTCAGTTATATTTCAGGTGATACCCATACTTTCATCACCCTTTATTTTTACATTCTACAAGTGTCCAAAGTGCTAAAGATAATATTTCTGAAACTAAAAACATTAAATCAAACTCCCAAATGGCGTCAATAGAGAGCTGCCTTTTTTTGGGGTAGAAAATAATTCACCAGCAATTGTTCATCTACTTCTGTAAGTGCCCCTGAACTGGGATCTCACTTACAACTAAAGCAATTGAAGGCAGAGGTCCAAGGAGCTCCAAATATATAACTGAGGACTGAATTTAGCTGTGATGAACAGTCAAGCATGTGAGCTTGCAGCTGTGTTCTTAACTTTTTTATTTTTTTTTATTATTTTTTTTTTAATCTGTTTGCTTCAGGATTGATTGTGCTTGAACTTTAAGCACTATTAAAGCAAGCAGGAGTGGAAATAAAGAAACGCTGGTCCAGGTACAACCCTTGTAGGGGACGCATCTCTAACAGCTCCTGAGGCAGAGGCAGAGAGGCAGTTCTGCAGATGATTTCAGCTGCAGCTTCTCTCAAGACATAAATTGGCTACACAGGCAGAGATAAAAAGCAGGGACTCCTCCACTACAGGCCAAGAAGTGGCAGTGTCTGCTTCTCCTGTCATAGCAAACATCTAAAGAAAACTAGCTCACCTCATAAATTGTGTTACAGATCATGCTACTTGTTCTTTCATAAACAAAATGCTTCCCCTTTGTCCCTGCAGGTGTGATCTTCTCCTGCACTATTTCCAGTGCAAAGTGAAACCACACCATATAAGCTGCTCCTAAAAGATAAAGTGGCAGAGACCTATTTTCAATTCTTCTTAAAGCAAAAGCATCACACCAGAAGTAAGTTGATCTTTACATATGAAAAATTGCACTCTACATCAGAAAAATATTTAGACACAGTCACTGTATTACTGAAAGAAAATCACTATATTTTTGTGTTGCTGGGTATTAAAAGCTGAAGTGTTTAGCAAAAGATGTGCTTAATGGAGGGGCTTGCTCCCCCCCTTCCTACTGAGGACAATTTTAAATTTACATTGCCACCACTTATTTCAACAAAAGTCAGTGGTTTAAAAATAAACAGTTAATTCCCAAACTACTAAATGAATAGATTAGAAGGTAGCTGCTGGAAAGAAGCTACAGATAGGTGAAAAGACACAGTTAAAGACTGAGAATGATAGGGCTGTCAGAATAACAATAAACACAGAAGGCTTTTTTTAGATGGGCAGTTTACATGTCTGAAAAGATTAATACAAACATGTCCTTCTGTGTTAATACTACTAGTTACTTTTTGCTTGGAGATGAAACTATTACTGTTTAATTTTTTTTGTTGTTGTTATGTATATAATGTTATATGACTCACCTTGTATTATTGCAAACTGTAAGCTTTCTATTAATTACCTTTATTTATTCTTCCACACAGTGAAAGATGCTCTTCATGCTCCTCCCTTGGTTGAAAGCAGTGCAGTACTACTCATTAAAATATCTGACCTTAAATAAGTAGTACTTGATGGAGTACTATAAATATACAATTGTAAAGGGAGTATGTGTTGCTTTCTATTATGCATTTGAGTAAAGTCTTTTCTTAGCAGCATGGAATTTCAGGTGCCTCCTCATTTTTAGTCCCACAGAAGAGGACAAGGCAGTAAGAGCAGAATCTAGCCCTAGTCAACCAGAGTCCATAACATTTACCTGCCATGACATACTTCCCAACTATTGCCAAAATATCTTGTGAGAGGAATTTTTCATTTAGTTTCAGAGGGCAGCAGTGTCTTCAGATATAGAGGCAATTTCAGCTTCTTTTGTTGTTTCAAATGTACACAGAAAACCAGAGTTTCTAAAATGTTACTGAAAAGTCATTGAGGTTTATGGCATTAAGCTGCTAATCCACAGCATGGTACTTTTAATTGTGCTTGAATGGTTTAATTATCTTCTGTTCTAGTTTGGACGGTTTGATCTATAGTTCACATGAGCCTATCACACTGCTCTCATTCACATGAGAAACCCTTTGAAGCCAAGGGTGTTACCATATGACTGAGCTCCTCAAGACCCACAGCATACATACACAGCAGTGCCTGTGCAGTCATGTAATGTAGGGGAGGAACTTTGTCTTCTGGTTTCTTAGTGCCCATGCAAAGATACAGAGGGGACTGGTGACTCAGACATCCAGACAGAGAAAATATTTTTAGACATAGGTTCACCCCTTTGCACCACATTGCTGTTTTAGATGTAATGGCAAGGTTGGCTTTGGGGGCAAGCTGCACATCTGGAGCCACTGGAGGAGGAAGGGAGCTGCAATGGTTTAGATGAGTCATTGTTCCATCTTAATGGAAAACCTATAAAAAACTGCCAGAGAGTAATAGATCTTTCACGGGTTTATTAGTTTTACAGGTCTTATAAAAATTACCAGAAAAATATAAAACTTTAATTGCTGAAAACTCTAAAGGTTTCATGAGCTTAAGCTCAGTCTGTTTGAATCAAGGCATAGGTACACTTCTATAGCTGGGATGTGGCAAGCATACCAGCTGCAAAAAAATTCCCCAGATTCTCTTGCTTTTGTTTAGCTGTCCTCTAAGGTCACACAACATCTTCTATCTAGAGTTTCTCTTTGTACAAAATCTCATGAAAATATTTAGACCTCTGGTTATAGTTGACTTGTAGGCTCTTCCTTAGCCACAGATTGCCTGGTAATTTCTAATTATTAATGCCAGAGACAGAAGTGTGCAGCTGATGAAACCACTCAAGAGTATTACAAGTATAGATACAGTTGATATAGATATAGATATAGATACAGTAACCCACAGCTATATATTGTTGATGGAGATAATAAAAGCACCTAATTTTGGCATTCTGCTTCTGAAATGTATGGTAAACTGGAAGAGACTTGGCTTAGTTTTGTTAAAGGTCAAAATTATTTCTAACACAGTTTTAAATAATTTTTGTTCCCAGATTTTCCCCATTGCAAAAATAACTTTTGCTCTCTAGGCTTGAACATTTAAAGCCCGCTTTACCAGATTACAGGTAATGAGATACACTGTCATGTTTTCCTTCCCCAAACCCAAGTGACAGAAGGACCTTTTTGTGTCATTTCAAGACTTCCTGCACCAAAGGTCAAGAGAAATCTATTAGCAATTAAGGCTTACCACCTGGCTGAAGAAAACACAATCCTTTCTTAACTCTGACACAGAATTTCCTAACAAAAATAGAATTATTCCAAGTAATATGTAAAGTTGCTTATGTCTGCAGAATCAAGTCTTAAACATTGTAATTTAAAGATTAGTGCATAATGACTGACATATTTCTATTGTTTTAAATGGAGGCTAAGAGTTGTATGGACATTCATATGCATATTTAGGGAACTTCAGAGTAATACAAAGGAAAACAAGCCATGTGCACCTTGGAATAAAATCATTGACTGATAGGTACACATTTTTTTTCTCGTTTTTGCACAAGTGGCCACATGCATTACAGCCATTTTCTTATTCCTCAGAACCATAAAAAAATTCTCACTGCTCTGAGCTTGTTACCAGAATAAGTGGAAGCAACAGCCTAGTTGAGCCAGCTCATGTGTTATTCCTTTCATGATACCATTAACTGCAAACATTAATACTCAGTTCTTGCTAACGCATTCAGATTCATTATAAATGAGGAAAATAAAATTAATGGATTTGAGTTTATGGTGGATTTCCATTAGGGGCTTGTGTTCTATCTGCCAAAACATCTGGATTTCCTAGGAGTGAATGGGTTTAACCACCATGTAATTATTGTTTGTGGAAAATAATTAATTAACCATGCAAAAGGTTTTGTAAAAGCATTTAAAACAATGGGAAATTTTGCAGCTGCCTCTTCTTGCTTTTAGCACAATGATATTTTAGCCCAGTGATATATTTCCCTTTTCTTTAGAGCAGACATTGAAATATTAAAATAGGTACTGCAGTGATTTTCTCAGATTGTGATACAGGATATATTCACTGTCTCTTGGTACAATTAAGGAGTTAGAGAAACAAGTCTTCGGAAGGGGAAAACCTTTGATAAAATACAGTTTCACATGTGCTGCATGCTGTGACAAAGGACAGTAGTAGTATCATGAAATATTCCAGCACCTTTTAAGATGGTATTGAGAATGAAAAAAAAAAAAAAAATAAATAAAATAAAAAAGTTCTCCTTATTTCTGAATAATTTTGCTCTCATATTTCACACAAATACATTTTGGGGATGGAGGATGAGTTCTAAAGAACAAGCTCCAACAGTGGAATATGTCAATCCTATCACAACAACACAGCCCTGGCAGGGGCTCCAACAAGTCACCTGCACCAAAGCTGGATGACAACAGGACCCTCACCATGTTCGTCTTACCTGTTCAGAGTCCTTCAGTTACAGCAACATCACACCATTCCCATGTCACCTAATCCTTCAGTATCTTCAGGTAATGTTTTTTTCTTAACAGATCACCTGAACTTCGCTGCATATTGAGACCATTATTTCTTGCCCTAGCTTATCAGGACATGGTAAAGAAACTGTTTATTTCGCTAGCTTAAAGAAATTGTTTCTTTTGGAGATGGATTTACAGTCTCTCAGATGACTAATGGAGGCCTGCACAAGTGTCTGGCACCTCTGCATAGCATTAGGGGGTGTGCAGGCCAAGACACTTTCAAATACAGTCAGTTTCTCCAATACTTAGAGATGCACTGCATGCTTTGAATGAATAACTGTAACATGGCTGGATCATATGCTTAGCATATGGGCAAAGCAATTAACCACATATTTAATGACAGACACACATAACTAGTAGGAAAAACAGCATGCAGACAGGGAAGGAACTGGTAAAGTGTTTGTAACAAGTAAAGGTGACTCACTGTTGTCGGTTTTTATGATGGCTGCTATGATCACCGGTATGTATTTTTGCACTTTCAACTTTCTTACAAAATGAAGTACTTGAGCAATGCACCTAATAGTGCCTGAGAGAATGACAGGTGACTGGTTGTAGAGGCAGGCACACAGTCAAAATGAATACGGGCTATGTGTGACTGTCTGTGGAAAGCGCTGAACTGGAAGGAGGTCCTTTGCCAGCTGCACAAGGGCAGCTCAACAACACTTTTGTTTCTGTTTAGAGAATATAGAGCATAAGGTCTATAAGAAGAGTGAAAAGCCTTGCCTCACTATTCCTCGTCAAGGCCTTGATGAGGGAAAGCGAGATGAGGCTTCTTGATGAGGAATAGTTTGGTGACATTTTTCAGTCTTGTTGATGAGGAAGGATGTCAAGGCTCTGGAGTGTGTCCAGAGAAGGGCTACTGTTGTGGTTTAACCCAGCTGGCAGCTAAACACCACACAGCCGTTCACTCACCCTCCTCCCTCCCTCTCTGGGATGGGGGAAGAGAAACGGGAAAGTGAAGCCTGTGGGTTGAGATAAAGACAGTTATTTAAAATAGGAAATAATAATAATAATAGTAATAATAATAACAGTGTGTACAGAACAAGTGATGTACAATGCAATTGCTTACCACCTGCTGACCGATGCCCAGCCTATCCCCGAGCAGCTGGCCCCCCACCCTGGCTAGCCACCCCTATATATTGTTTAGTATGACGTCAGATGCTATGGAATACCCTTTGTCCAGTTTGGGTCAGCTGTCCTGGGTCTGTCCCCTCCAACCTCTTGCTGCATCCCCAGCCTGCCCGCTGTCAGGACAGAGCGAGAAGCTGAAAAGTCCTTGGCTTAGTGTAAGCACTGCTCTGCAACAAGTAAAACATCAGTGTTTTATCAACATTAGTCTCATCCTAAATCCAAAACATAGCACCCTACCAGCTACTGGGAGAAAAATTAACTCTATCCTAACTCAGACCAGGACAGGAGCAGCTGAGGGAACAGGGGTTATTCAGTCTGGATAAGAGGAGGCTCAGGGGAGACCTAATTGCTTTCTACAGCTACCTGAAAGGAAGGCGTGAGAAGCTGGGGGTCGGCCTCTTCTCACAGGTAACTAGTGATAGGACTAGAGGGAATGGCCTCAAGTTGTGCCAGGGGAGGTTTAGGTTGGAAATAAGGAGATATTTCTTCTCAGATAGAGCAGTCAGGCATTGGAACCTGGTCAGGTGGTGGAATCATTGTCCCCAAGAGAGTTCAAGGAAAGGTTGGACGTGGTGCTTAGGGACACGGTTTACTGGGTGACATTGGTGGTAGGGTGATGGTTGGACCAGATGATCTGAGAGGCCTTTCCCAACCCTAACGATTCTGTGAATGTATGATTTTCAGCCCTCATACAGAGACCACACTCTCTCCACAGAAAACAAAAAAAACAAAACAAAACAAAACAAAAAAAAAAAAAAAAAAAAAAAAAACACCACAGTGCACCCTGCCCCCCCGACGCCTCCTGGCCTGCCCGGAGCCCCCCCCCCCCCCCGCGGGCGGGACCATGCCCCGGGGGGCCGCCCGCAGCCGAGGGAGGGCGGCGCCGGCAATGGGGTGCGGAGGCTCCGCCAGGGGACGCTGTGGTCGGCAGTGTTAGCGGCCGGCAGCGGCGGGAGCGGCGCTCAGGCCTGGCTGCCGGGAGCCTTGCGCGGCCCTGCCTGGCCCTTCCGGGGGCCCTTGGGGTGACCCCGACCCCAGGCCGCCGCCGGGGCGGAGCGCTGCGGGAAGCCGTGTCCGCGCCTGCCGGGCTGCCGCCGCGGCCGTCCGCCGCCATGTACCCGGGCGGGTCCGCAGCTTCCCGGGAGGCCGCGGCGGCCAAGGGCGGTGCTCCTCACTGCCACAACGGTGAGGGGCCTCCGGCCTGCGGGGTGCTCGGAGGGTTCGGGGCTCCGGGAGGGGGATGTTCGCCTCTTCTGCACTTCGGGTGTTGAAGCGGGGTGGGTTTGGGAGAGATTTTGAGGGGAGGGATGGGAATGGGGGTCGGGGCGTTGGTGCTGTGGGGTCAGGGTGCCCGTGCAGTGAGGCAGTGGGGCTGGGGGGAGCTGTGAATCGTGGCTGGCTGGAAAATATAAAATATTGCAAACTCCCAAAGCAGTGACTCGCTTTTCACATTGTGAGGTATTAACTCCTTGCTTTTAAACCTGGGAAACTGTGAAACCAGTTCTTTGTTAAGTTTTTAGAAAGTCTGCCTCTGTTCCATCCCTGCCTAACGATGGCCTGGCATCGACATCAGGCCTCTCCATATCCTTCATGGGGTTTTGGCTTTGGTTTTGGTAAACTTCTTATCTCGGGCCAGGCTCACTGTGCACAGATGGTGTTCTGCGCAGGCTGCTGTTGAGGGTAATGACCTACAAAATCTTTTCTCATGGATATTGCTTGTGTCCAAAGGGTGGTTCATAGGTGGGCTCCTACATGCCTACAAAGGAGGTTTGCCTACAGGTAGTGCAGTGAATGAAAAGGGAAGTAAGCACGTAATTCAGGGAGAAACTAATGCTTCGGATGTGCTCTTCAAAGTTTAGTATTACGAAGCTGAAATTTCTCTGAATTACAAAATTCCAACTTACGTGGCTTTTAGTGAAAATACCACACCTTCAGGACTCTGATACAACCTCATCAATGAATTTGAGGTATGTTTCAGAGAAACAAACAGAAAGTGACAGTGCATATTCCCCTTGTACTTTTAACTGAATGAAACAGTAATTTTAAAGAGCTATCATGAGGATTTATTATTTTAATGAGTTAGTTTCATGTTGCTGTCGATATTCTATCTTTTAAACCTTCTAGTAAACCATTTGTTTACTGTGAATCAAATACGTTTTTTTAAAAAAATTCTGAGACACTTTATAGAGTGTAGTAATAATCTTACATTTTTATCAGATAACTTGCTAATTACTCAACTTACCTTTGCCTTCTGTGTTTATGAGATGCCTACAAATCATCAGATATATACCACAGTAGGCTGAGAACTCTGAATTTGTGATTTCATGTGTTATAGCAACACTATTCCAAAGCTTTTAGATGAGTGTATTGTTCTTCAAGTACTAATCTTGTGAAGTTGTAACACAGGCCTTTTTTTTTTTTTTTTTTTTTTTTAACAACTGTAATAGGAGGAATGAGGGGGAATAGTGACAGAAAAAGAGTACTGGAAACTTCCATTCTGTCATATAGAAACTAGATTTCACAAAGAAGGTAGTCATTGCTTTTTCAATTTCCTTTTACATCAGTATAAGGAAGATTAAATGTAAGATACTTTAGTGAATACAACTATTTCTATATTGGCTGTAAAATAGACCATAGCATGTCATTTCAGTTGTTTGGAGTGCACCATACATGTTAATATCATAAAATATAGATTTTTCAGATTAAGCCTTTGAAGTTATGGGTGTCTGATGAAAGAGAGGCTGTTTTTTACAGAAAGAAACTCACTGCATGTATAGTAATACTTAAAAGGATGTTCAGCTTTGTATTTAATATTATTTGCCCAGTCCAGTGACCACATTTGAGACCTTTGGGGACTTAAGTGTTAGTGTAAGTTTTAAATTATTTTTTTTTCTCTGTGTTTTTGGTTTGATTCTGTTCTTAAATTTAGCATTTAAAAAGAAAGGGGACCTTGCCTGGTATTTTATTTGTCAGTCAGGGGCTTGTACCTGGAATTTTTCTGAATAAAGTTTTGCAGGTTCATGAAAATTTTATTATAGTGATTTTACAGGTAGCTTTATACATAATCAGAAAAGGACTTGTTTCCGAACAACAGCATAAAGAGATTTTGCTTGTTAAATTAGTATTAAAAATGGTGTATTTTTCCTGTAGCCACTGAAGACTTCAGTGTTAACAGTATAAATGTATTGAAATTTGTAACTCTGAGAGGTTAACTGTTTTGAATTCCCATGTTTCTCAAGACATTTTTTGACTAGTATTATCTTCGAGTGCTTTGTAAGATTACAGTTAGTATCATCAGGATGCTGATGATATATGATACATTTCAGGATCATCATCTCAATTATGAAGTCATTTAGGACTGGTTTTCATCCCTCCTCCCATGTTGGATCTTTTGGATAGTTTCAGTTAAATTTGATACCGGGGATAGAGGTATGAAATTCCTGAAAGCTTTGTGGAACTGGGAAGCTGACTGATGCCATCACTGAGCTGCTGTGAGAGCTCAGCAGTGACTTATTTGGTGGGTCCTTTGCTGGCAATTAAGGATGTGCAGAGCTCGATGAGGTGTGGTCAAGCTGCCCCATGTCCAGCTGATTAGAGAGAGACCAGGGAGCTGCAGTGAGTGTTCTCTGAAGTGGAGACAGATGATAACAACTGTGAACACCTAACAGGTATTCTTGACTGGAAAGGGCAGTTTTATTGTAGGGTATGTAGATTACATGGAGGGTGTATGACAGAAGGCTCAGTTATTCAGGTAAGAGAAGGCTTGGGCATGAATACATATACACATGACACTAAGAAAGCCAAACTTTGCTAATTTATATAGGTGTTTGTATAGCCACGGCCCTTTTTTTTTTTTTTTTTTTTTTTTTCCTCCTGTAGTGTTGTGGGTTTTTTTCTCCTTAAAAAGTGATAAAAGCTTTCAGGGTTCACCTGCTAATGTACATGTACTTACACATTATAAGGTATTAATTTGTCTGTGGAAGGAGAGTTTCCTTGCTTTCCACTATGGAGATGGCATTTTAGCAGTGCGCTTTCTGTGTGCAGATGAGTTTTTCAACTCCTCTTACAGAGTTTTCTGGAAGAGAGTTGTCAAGTGTTGTGAGAGGAAGGTATGTATACTTCCTGAGACACCAGCACAGATCGTGAAGTTAACCAGATCTCAAAATGACACCAGAAACGTACCCACATTTCCAGCGCTGAAAACAGCCCAATTATCTAGTCATCATTAGCAGCTTCAGCTACTAATTGCACTGAAAAATTACTTTGTTCATGTTCTTCATGATCAAGTGGACAAAAAACTCAGTTAAGATAATGGGAATGATCTTTCTTCTCTAGTTGTAAAAACTTGCTTTGAAAGGACCGGGATTTTGAAATCAGAAAGATCGCTTTTCAAATGTCAGCTGTGTCTTTCTTGATGAGTTCTTGATGGGATTCGTACTTGTGTGTGCTCTTGAGCAGTTTTAAACTCATAATGGATGTTAGGAATAGCAATAAAGGTAACTTGGATGTTTTGTAATGTGGAAACTGGTATCTTGTACTGGTAATATGGTATGTGTTTTTTAAACCAGATAATGCAAGACTTTATGAGATTATTTGATAGGTAGCCTTTTATTTAAAGTGAGGTGCTCCTAAACCAGTTTCTAAATTATACTTGCTCGGTTAGCTTATTCAGCATACCGTACCATAGTAGAACAAATGCACAGACTCTTCATCTAAAACAACTTTCTTTGCCACCTTCGATGTCGTAGCTGCTTATAGCAGTAAGCTGTGACAGACCTAAGTTATTTGTGTATTTTTCAGTTTGCTCTTGGAGACTTCCAAAAAGCAGGTTGAAAGTCTGCTAAAGATCACGTAAGTGCAGCCTGTAGTTAGCTGTCGGTGAGTCACTAACTTGAAAATCATTCTCCTTTAAAGGAGAGTAAGCTACAGATTATTAGGAAGCAGCTCCCACTTTTTCAGAAAAGCAGTGAATCAGAAGCATAAAATTACGTATGGCTCCAAATTGTTAGTACATCTCTATTTTTTTTGTGTCTGTATTTTCTTAAGCTCCTTATGCTTATTCCTTAAGGGCCTTTCTGTCTCTTGGCCCAGCGGTCCAAGTTACTGTTGTTTGTTTGTTTGTTAGCTTTTTCTGCTCAGTGTTCTGGGTTTGTAACAAAAAGTAATTTTTAATTTTATCAGAGAACAATTTTGGACATTATGTTCCTTGCTTAATGCATTCTGTTAACAAATTGTTATTAAAATTGCTTTGCAAGTTAATCATAGACCACCTGGATGTTACTTTGAGAACAGTGACTTTTTCAAATTTGATTATTCAACAGAAGCACATACAGAAGTAATACTTGATTTTTTGTGGTTGCAGTAAATGTAGGGGGGCAAATCCACTGTTCATTATTGCCACAGCTGCTGTTTAATGTGCATGGCATGGAGTCGTGCTGCACGCTTCTATTCACCGAGAGCTGGGAAATAACACAGACACACAGCATGATGTAAGCAGTAGGGTGTGGTGAGTTTAAGAAAGGAAATGATCCAGGGAAATGCACTAGAGAATAAAAACAGGGTGCAGGAAAAGAAATTGAGGAAGACTGTAAGATTTACCATTGATCAATCTGCATAAAAAATAAAAATAATAATAATTAAAAAAAAGGACGTACTTAATGTTTGGTCTCTAGCAAGCAAGTACTTGTTCTACCCTTGCAGGACCAGTATGTAATTAACCTCTAATGTTGCAGAGGCAGTTGCGGTGACAGCTGAGGTCAGTTTCTCTGAACCAGAAATCTCCCCTACTGCTGTAAATATCAGGCAGTAAACATAAGTGCCTTGTCAGGTACCTTGTGGTTTCATAAAAATTATGTTTTTTTCTAAAAGCATAAAATAACATAAAGGAAAATAAATTCTCTAAAGCACTTTATCTTGGTCACCATGTGGGGGAGTTGTAAAGACAGTGTTGATGTACTGATGTGACTGCAGCTTTTCAGTTTCTGTAGGGTGTGTTGTTACATTCAGATATTGAAATACCAGTTTGGTGCTTGCTGTTGCTCACTATTTGCTTACATATTTTCCTAAAACCTTAAAATATTCAAAATAGAGATGTGATGCATAGGACCTTGGCATGGAAAGGATCCATTTTTCTGATCTATGAGTGTGCAAATTATTTCAGACATGGTATTTTACTTGCATTGTACTTGGTTTGTTCTTTTTGTTCTGTTGATGGACATTGACCTCAAAGATAGGGAGGGAAATCAAGAAGAAAGCAGTTGTTTGTTAATTGTAGTAAGTACAGAGTTTGTTGGCACTACTAGCAGATACACCTTTAATCCATGAGATGTTTTCTCTTCCTTTCAGGTCCTGTGCAGAGTCTGATGCAGTTCCCTTCTGGCTATGGCTCACATCTTCCAAACTACAGTGTGCCCTCAGGACACTATTCCCAAGTGCCCAATAAAGCTGTTTCTCCAAGTGTAGATAATCAGTATACAGCAAGTTACCACTCCAGCTACTATTCAGCACCAGCACAAAATGTCATGGCCCCTTCTGTGGGTACCAATGTGTTGAATACCCAGGAATCGCAGCAGTTCTACAACAAAACTCCCCATGCAGTGGTGGCAGCTGAAGGACCTGTTCAAGGAGCAATACCACCTGCATCCTACTTGCATACGAGTGCTCAGCAGTCATATTCAGCATTTGGTAATCGCTACAGCACTTCTGTCAGCTCTTCAGTGGCATCTCAGGGATTTCCCCTTAATTCTGAACATTATGCCATGCCCGTGATTTCTAGTGCCATGTATCCTAACGTTTCCTATCGTCCTGCAGCTACTGGCAGCATGTATGGGCAGGCATTTACTTCTCAGAGCCTACCTGCTGCCGGACAGTTCAAAGAGACAAATGTGTTTTCTAGCCTGAGTACATCAGTACCTCATTTGCTTCAACAGCATGTTCCTGTGGGACATAATTCAACGTTATCAACCGTTTCATCTGCTCAGCCTGTTCAAGACAAGGTCAGCAGGAGTCTCACTGGATCAGTTGCTAAAGTAAACAACCAAATAAATACAGGTACAGTATTAGTTGAAAGATAGTGAACTTCCAGATGTGTCTGGGAAACATCAGAAGTCATGGTTTTGTTGTTTCGTACTTATTCAGTATGTGAAATTCTGTATCATAAGTTTAAATTCTGCTCTTATTGATTCTTGAGGCATTTCTCTTTTGGTTACCGCAGTCCTGACAATAGCAGCTAATTGTATCACTGACATGTTCCATTGAGTGATAAAGCAAAAGACCCTACTGGGAAGATGTTTTCTTTTTTTTTTTTTTTTTTTCCTGGTTGGTTTGTGGTTATTTTTTTGGTTGTGTTTTTGTATTTTTAAGTTGGCTTGGAAGGGAAGTCTTTTGTGCTGTTTTGAAAGAAGGTCTAGATTCTTAGATATGTTCATTGAAAAAGTACTTTTTTTTTCAATCTCTGTCTAGAGAGTTTTATTGTTAATTCAAGAGTTAAATTTGTTCTGTAACATTTACCTAAGTGAACATGCTTGTGCTCTTCTCTTCAGAAATTTAAAACCCAGTGAACTGGGTTGGGGAACTGATTTATCTGGAGCCGAACTTCTTTCTTTTCAGCCTGAACTGATTTCCTGGTTCATGCTCAACACACAAATGACTCTGGATTTGCTGACTGGGAGAGAGCAAATTGAGGTAGCAACCAGTAGGTGGACTGAAGGGAAAGCGGGGCTGTTTTGCTGGCAGCATTGGTTTGACAGGCTGGAAATCCTGCTCAAAGAGCAGCCTTGGTGCAGTTTCATAGGAATTTAAAGCCTGGATTGACATGGTCCCACTCTTATGCTAGTACTTGACTGCTTTATATGTCACTGTAGTTATCTGATCAGGTTGAATTGCCACATACAATTGATTAGATACAAATTTATTTCCAACTGCACAATTAGGATTCATAGAATACCAGCCTGTCATTATTTAAATTTACAGAATGGCATCACTTACAAAGTCTGAGGCTAAACAGACTGCCTTTGACAAAGCCTGACTATTTTTGCTGTGTGATTATTTTTTTTCTAAGTGTAGAATTCAATATCTTTGGCTAAAATGCATTAATAATTCAATTGCTACAACACCAGGCTAATAGAAGATGCCAAATGAATGTTTGGTCCAGATCTAGTTGAGTCACTTTTTGGGGCACTGAGATACTTTCTGAATTTCCCAGTGCAGCTTTACTGTTCTCAGTTGGAGTACTTTGCATAGGATTTGAAGCCTTAGCACCCTTCAAAAAAAGAAAAAAAAAAAAAAAAAGTAATCTTGAAAATGACTTGCCATATTTTGTACATCTTTGGAAAGAGTATTTATATAACACACGAAGAATTTGAGGAAATTATTATGGTTTGTAAGAAGGAATGTTTCATCCTTCCTGCTGTTTGTTCTCCAGGAGGGAAATGATGGAAAACAATTGCAGTCTGTTCTGCGCAAAATTGCTTGAATGTTGTTTGATATGTTGAAATTCCTTAGTATGCTTTCTAAAACTGTTCATGTAAAGAAATTTTTATTACCCTCTCCTAGTCCTAGAATACTGAGAAGGTAGTTTGTTGTCATTGCTGCTGTGCTATGAAAGAGGACCCCCTCACAGTCCTTAAATTATAAATAAGTACATCTTGGAAGGACTCAGGATGCTACTGACTTACTGTACTTTTTCAATACTAGTTTTGTGCAGTTAGTGAACACAGAGTTCTCTGGCCGGAAAATGGGGCGTTCTTTATAGAGAAGACTGTTGTGTTTTGAATAAAATAAATATTGAATAAAATCCCTGTGTTTACACAGGACTTGCCCAAGAAACTTGGGTTGGCATAAGTTTCTGAAATGTGGTAATTTCTGTGTTTTACACTTGAGTTAAAAAGTTGTAAGTGTTGCACTTACAATCAGATTTTTAAATAAACCAATTAAAGAGCAAGCGCAGGGCCTTTGAAAGCCCCAAATTTGCTGATGCCTGTTAAAATCAAACCACTGAGCCTTTCTGTGTCGTGCTGAGGGTGCAGGAGAAGATCTTGTTGCATTTCTAAAACTTTGTCAGCATTTCTAAAACTTTTTCTAATGATCTGAGATCATTAAAGTATTTTCAGTGGAGCTTGCTGAAATTTCAGTGGAAAAAAAGAAGAAATGCAAGAAAAACGTTTTTCTCAAAGCTGGCCTGTTTTGATGAATGCCAGCCAGTAAGAATAATTTTATTTGCTTTAGGGACTGTAAATGAAGCAGGAAACAAATATTTAAGATTTTGTTATTGCTGGTTTAAACTAGTTTCCCCTAAGAAAAATGCCCTCATCTAGTTTTAAATTCTGTATTTCAGCAAAACAGTATAGGTATAAATCTATATGGAAGCATTGATGTCCTATGTAAATAACACACGCTGTATTACTTAAGCTTTTTGTTTTTCTAGGTCAGTAGCTTTCCTTATTGCTTTTTCCAGCTTTTTCAGCTGAAATTGGTGCATTCTGACTTTCTTGGTACTTTCCAGTCTGTGTGGATCCATGTGTTTTGTCAGCAAAGTTGCCCAAATTTTACTTGAGTCTCCCCCCACTCCTGGAGGGGGGGGGGGGGGGGTTGAGAGATGACTCCTGAGGGTGCCTGGGATGGATTTCTTTGCTTTATGGATCTTGTCAACTATGCTGTGGGCAGGCAGCTTGAGCTGGAGACACTTCAATTTCATGATCTCATGAATGTACTTGTACTTCCATTTCTGTCAGATCAGGGTCTCAAGTCCTCGCTGCCCCACATCTGTAGGAATTTAGGGTATAATTCTGTAAATCTAGCAGCATAGATGTGGTAGGAAAAAGGGGAAGGGGCTGCAGCCAAGGTGTAGAATGTTGTGCAGATAGGATGCTGCTGAAAACCAAGTTGTGGGGAGCTGGTAAATATCTTGGTAGAAATTACTTGTTATATTGGGGGAAAATAAATCAATATCGTGAATATAGCTATATTGGGGGAAAATAAATCAATATCGTGAATATAGCAACTCAGGATGGTTCTCCCATCTCTTCTTAAACAGAAAGATACTACTATGATTTACTTTACTAGTTTAGATTTCAAGTTGGAAACAGAATGAAAAGTTTTGGGGTAGTGCATAGGAAAAATGAGGATTTACCTCTGATTTACAGAGCTCTGTAGATTGTGTCCATAACATACCTTTTACCTGTAGATCTTTATTGGTAGGTGGCCTTTGCAACTGAGTGGTTGGTTACAAAATCATTTGATATTTTTCAGTCCAGGAAATTGTTCATGGTTGAAAGGCCCTAAGGAAAAGTCAGTGCACATTGAAGGAGGGAGGGAGTATGTGGGGAAATGTAGAAAATTCTGTTACAAAGTGTTTGTGTTTACTGCAGTCTGACAAAGGTCTTGGCTTTACGTGTCTCTTGGGACAGCGATTGTCGGGGTGTTGCATGGGCTAATTGGGCTCGTCCTGGACAAGCTAATGAGAAACTTTAAACTGGTGGTCAGCCCAGTTTTGTCTTGATCTAGAATCCTAAATTGCATCATCCTAAATTGATCAGTACTTGTGTAATAGGGTGCAATCTTGTTACCGGCTAGACAGAGAAAAAAAAAAAAAAAACTGTTAGCATGTTTCCTATAACCGTAGATTATCTTATGTGACGAGTTACTAACAATGCCTTTTTAGAGATTAAATTTGAGTTTCCATTATAATCCTTTGTATTTAGTTATGTATGGCTTCCAAAAGCTTTCTAGGGTTGCAAAATAAAGCTTAATTTGTAATTTTGTAGGTGGATTTCTGTAAGAAGAAAAAAATATCTTTTTGGTCAAGGTTTAAAAACATTTTCTTACAGTAAATCTGAAGGAGCTGGTCGTTTCTAGGAAACTTTGGATAGCTTACACTTGAGAATAGAAATCTTGTACTTGGCAAGGAAGTATTTCATCTTCGGCTAATCCAGGTGTAAACAGGTTTTGGCTTTGGTTGTGATACCAGCGTTTATCATGCTCTGCAGCAGTACAGGTATCTACAGCTGCAATTATCACTCTATTGCCTTGGTGTGGAAAATACACAAACCCCATATGCAGCTTTCTCTGCTACAGAAGCTGGGTAAATGCACTAATGTGAAAGATCCTCCCTTGTCGTCTCCTGGATTTTGCTTGAGGAAGCCGTGGAGCTCTCTAACAACATTTCTGCTCACTGGTGCTTCTGTGGGGTATCCACAAGACATCGTATGTAGAAGCATAAGTTACAGCAAGTACATTTCAGTAGAAAAAGCTGTGTATCTACTTGGAAGAAGTATGTATTTTAATTTAGATTTTGGTAATACTTGCAGAAAAGCAGTAGGCATAGCTCCATGCTATATTTGAAAATTGCATTGTAATAAAGGGCCCATTAAGATGGTGAAAATTTTGCTGTCGATTTCGAAGGTAAGTTAGAAAAGCAGGAGAATCATCTTAAACCTCCTCTTTTTGCTCCTGTAAAGGAAGCCTCAACTTCCCCATGAAGTCCTTTCAAATGGCAGCTCCATTATTTAGGAGGAAGTCTAGGGCTGTATGCACTGCTCAGCTGTGTGTACAGAGGAAGCCAAGTTGCAATTACACACAAATCCTCTAGTGAATTTGGTAACCTAAATTGGTACTTGGCAAATAAAAACATCTGAATCTCATTGCTTAATTTCTGTGTGTTTGGTGAGTCATGTTGCTCAAACTATTTTCTTTCTATTCCTGTTTTTAACAGTTTGGTCCATCAGTAGTTTATAGAAAGGAGTAGTTTTTAAAAAGAATCATTGTACAATGATTTTTTCCAAACTATAAATAAGGAGAGACCCTCTTTAAAACTAACTTAATTGAAGTTATATTGTCCTTATCTGCTAGGAATTTTGACTAGACTGTGTTAAATCTCTCAAAGCACTAATCTGACTCTTTTTTTAAGCAGATTATATCTAGTCCAGATGTTTAAAACACATCAGAAGTTCTGTGGCATACTCAGGGCTGATTGAATCAGATTGCTTAGAATATGGGTCTCATAATTGAGTAACGAAATTGCAAAGCTCCTAGCCTTCAGGGGAGGCAGATTGCTGCTGTGCTACACAGCTGCCTTGCAGGTTTCCTGCTGCTGAGAGGAATATTGTCAGGGAGGGATCGTTCATGGGCTCTGTTCCTCTTACCTAGGAAGAGGAACATGTGAAAACATCGTGTTTTGGGGATGGAACAAAAATGGATTAATTCAGCTTCTGCTGATCTTTTAATACTGCATTGTCTTCCTTTTTTGCTGTTGAACAATCTGTTAATTTTAGTAGAGTTCTTTAAATTACAATTAATGTTAAAAAAGATAAACTCCTCTTTCCTATTTACTTGTATGATAGCATCTCTCCAAAGTACTGTGTTCTTGTAGTTACTGTTAAATCAACATTAAATACAATTGCTTGCATTGTGTAATTGCCTGTGCAAATGCAAATGTTGTTTGTGCTTTCTTCTGTTCTCAGGTGGCATTGATTCTTTACAGCCTGTGCACTCCGCAAGCCAGAGCATTCAGTTTACCAAGCCTGGGGTTGGAACATCTGCTTCCCCTGCTGTGATCTCAGCAAGGACATCTGCTTCAGGACTTTCTTCACAGCCACGATCGTCCCCCTCTGTCACACAGTCACCTGAGTCAGCTCTTCAGGAAGGTACTAAACAGGAATGGGAGGTTATAATACAGACTTCGGTCCTGTTCCACGTGCACATGTGAATGCTGGAAGCTTTATTGCTCTTTTAAGTTTGTCTGACTAGAGTACTGCTCTTGTGTCATTGTCGGGCTCCTGAGAGTTCTCATTTTGTAGGTCTGTTTTGTCTTTTTCTTTTTAGCTCTTCTGTTTGATTTCCTAGCTGTACATTGTCATTGGCTTGCCTGTGTCTCTTCCTTACAAAGCCTTTCTCTTAGCTCTCTTTTTTTTCTAAAAAGTTTCTCACTACTTTGACTTCTTAGAAAAAGGTCCTAAAAGGATCTTTTGTAATCAGTTTGTTGCAAAATCAGACTTGAAATAATGAAATTGTCGTCTTAATCACTAGCTGCAAGCTCCTTTGGAAAGCTGCTGCAGGGTTTCTTGTTGGAGAACGGGGGGTTCTTACTGAGCTTCTTCCTATTCTCACCTTGGTAGCCTGTTGGCAAAGAATCAGTTGGGCCTTGAGCCTTCTTTTGCCATGCTAATTCTGCCCTGATATTTTGACTTGCCCTTTAGACTGTTAAATGTTTCTGTGTCTAGTATTCCAAATTTAATGTATTGCAGTGATTTCATTTTGCTGTGTTTTCTCTTGGCAATTTCAGGATTTAAAATTCTTTTGGAGACATAACTTAGTGTGTAGGGCACAAGTGGACAATGATTTTTGTCCAGAGCAAGTTGATTATTGCTGGCCTTCAAAATAATTCTCAAAATCATTTTTGATAGTCACAGCATGCTTTTTATTCTTAACTTTTGAAGCCCCCTGACATAAATGTCCTAGTTTCTCCTTTTCCTCCATTTCTGCTTTTTTTTTTTTTTCCAGTGGGGTAGGGACTGTAAAGAAATCATTTGCTTGTGAATTGGTTCTATTTATCTTACAAAAATAATTATTCATTGCTACCAAGACCTATGTACAGTGTACCATTTCAAGGAAAACAATTCAGTTTTTTCTAATTGTGCTTGTTTCTTGTACAGTTTTATAGTTTGCTTTGGTACAGGATAGAACTTAGTTGTTCAGTTGGCTCGAAACAACTCTTGCTCAACTTCCAAAGAAACAGCAAAAATGTTTCAAATGACAAAATGGATTTTCAGCTGTTTAGTTGTGCTTGCCAAGATGATGAAAGAGCATGCTTTACAACCAACCCTATATATATATGTGTCAGGAGCATACTGTGAAGTCAACAAGAGTTTGAATCCATCTGGCCATCACACGTGTCTCTGTACTTAGATGATATTTTTATAAAATATTAGAAAACTTTAATCTTTTTGCAATTGGATTATATTTAGGACTCTGAAATATATGATGTATTCTTGTAAAACTTTATCAACAATTAAGTGTGATAAATTCATTTGCTGAAATTAATACCCTGAAAAAATTGAACGCATTTGAATATTTCTCTGGGTTGTTAGAATTCCAAGTGTTTCTCAGGCAGTGATGAAATAGACGGATATATTTTTTTTTTGTCTTTTTTTTTAGTCATGTTATGCAGTAGTGTTGTCTACGTGGAAGCATTCTGGAAAAACAATTTGAATTGTTGGTTTGTTTGTTTTAAACCCCGGTGTGAGCATTCTTATGCAGTATTGAAGTATTGTAATTATTTAGTTGGCTGAGTTCTAACAGAGGGAAAAAAAAAAAACACTTAAACTGTATTAAATCTGTTTCATTCATGTTTCTTATATAAATATCCATACTGAGTTAATGCAGATAAACCTATCCACTTGAAAATGACACACTAGAAATGAACTTCTGAGTGCATATCTCCTGTCAGGACCTTACAGACTTCCTTAGGTTTTGTGATTATGGGAGGAGCTGTTAAGTAAATGAAAATAATGCAAAGCAAAAAGTTTAAGAGTGAAGAAGAGGGAGGGTTCATTTTGTAAAAATTACTGTTGGGAAGTGAATACTAGGGTGTTTTTAATGTCATGGTATATGCATTGGAAAATATGAGGGTTAATGAGTAGAGAGGCAGTTAAAGAGCTTTAGAATATAGTTCATTTTTGCATGTAGTTATTTCATTTTTGGTGGGGCTTCTATTATGAAACGTAACCCACATGAGTCTTTTGTGATGAGTGGTTGTTGCTTAAAATACCTAAATAAATGGTTTATTTCATAGACAAATGAGTCCTTAACAAAGTTTAGCCTTTTGCTTCCTCCCACAGATGTTTACAGGTGTCTGTAAAATAAGGTGGGATAAAGCATTAGTGTGCTATTACTGTAATACAGGTGCACTACTAACAGGGTTTACAGCTGTTACAGTTTACGTTTGTGGTTGCATTTTAAGTCAGATGTGTGAAGTAATCTCATTCAAAATAAGTAAGCATCTCAAAGTAAGCTTTCACGCTTTTAAGAGTGGAAGATTTTAACAAGTTTTGGCCATTGTAAAAGATACTAAGCAGAACTGGGTTGCACAGCCAAGCATGTGATTGGATCAATATGGTGGCACTTGAATTGCTGTGTTCAGCCACCCACGGGTGTCCTTCGGTTGCTTTTTCCTGCATGCTATCGACTGGGGCTGTCTTTGGGCTGTGGACCAGAATGGGAGGCTTCCCCATCTCAGCCTGACTTCTTAAACTAGTTTATTTTTTGGCCAGATCAGCTCTGAGATTTATTCTGGACAGCTGTGCCAGCAGAATGCTACAGTATCCTAAATGCAGAAATTGGGAGTGCTGCTGGCAACAAAAATAGAAATACAACCAAACTCCTTAGGCAGCTGAGA
>NC_048896.1:20834486-20841348 GCF_011077185.1 Oxyura jamaicensis | reverse complement strand
CTGCCTCCAGACCAGTCCTGCCTCCAGACCAGTCCTGCCTCCAGACCTCATAATGGCATAGTTTGTTACTACTTAATTCTGTCACTTGCATATTTTTTTATCACTTGTCTGTATTCTTTCTGCCTTATGTCTACTTCATGTCTATGACCAGTAACTAGAAAAGGAAGACTGTTAGAAATAGGGTTTTCTTTGCTCGCTTGTTTATTTTTCCAAAAAACATTCCTCTGAAGGGGCGTAGCAGAATGACTGATTCACTCCTTTCCTTCCACTGGCCCTTCCTAGGCACGTTTGCACTGCTGTGCCCTTTCTACTGCCTTCATCCCTTCTTGCCCTATTGGTGTGCTATGTGTCGGAGCTCTGTCTTTGCAGTCATGCATGGCTGAGCTTCTTTCGCTTGGGCTCTACATTTATGTTACACTGCGTCTCTTGTTATCCTGTTCTGCTCTGAATCTTCTTCCCATTACTTGCACATTAGTGGTTTTAAGTTGATTTTTCTCCTTCACCATAACATAGAATTCTCCTAGGCCTGAGAAGAAACATGTTCTCTTCAGCTGTGGTTTGGTTTGGGGTTGTTTTTTTTTTTTTTTTTTCCAATCCTCTGCATTGAGTGCATCCACTGCCTTTGTAAAAGATGAGAATATGAAGCAGTCAAGTTACTCCTGTGTGTTAACAGCACAGAGAAACGGAAGTATTGTGCCTTGGTTGCCTTCATCCTTGTGTCTTGTATTATGGAGAAGCTTGACCGGAGTCACGGAAGCAATATGCGCCAGATGAAGTGAAATACTGTCAGCCTCTTCTTCCTCTAAACTCTGTATCAAAGTTACAGCTTCCCAAGGATGTTGTGATAGGGTTTTGTTATATTTTCTCTTTACTTTATCTGTGAACAGATGCTCTTCGCCTTGACTGTTGTTTTTCTTAAGTGAAATTGAAACTGTCCTCTTGGGCTCATTCATAACCTCTTTTAAAAAGACATGAAAATAACAGCATTTGTAGTCTGTGCGTTAAACAAAATAAAGATTGGTGTAGCAGATAGAAGTTTTGGGTCGGGGAAGATGAATTACCACAGTAGTTTCAGATTGTTTAACATAGCTAAAATACTTCTGTAGTGCATTATATTGTTAAAATAAAATTAGAAAAAAATACCTAGGAGTGATGCTGACACAGTGTTTCTACAGGGGAAAAAAAAAAAAACAAAAAACTCCTGAATTTTGAAGCCTTAAGATATTTTCTTCCAATAATGGCCCATTGGATTGCTGGGAGAGAAAGTTGCATTTCTTCTTAGGATGCCTCTGCCTGACTGCAGACATGTATTAAAATATTTTCTAACACTGCCCCACACAAAGAGAAGCTTGAGATTTCTTGGAAGTGTTTAGGCTGCCATAGTGTTTAGGCTGCCTTGGAAGTGTTTAGGCTGCCTTAGTCATTACACTAATCATAAGCCATTGCTGTGTGCTTTACTCTGTTTAAAAATGGTATGTGTATGTGCTGCTTTTGTGCGTTGTTCACGTATGTTTGAAGTACATACTGTGTTAAAATATATACATGGTTTGGAGGTGTCTGTGTGTTGTCACCAGTGGACAGTGTATTTGGATGCTGAAATACGGGTCTGTGAGCGTGAATTTAGGCACCACTTTAAAATAACACTAAGTTTTCAGGTTTACCTGATTGAAATTTAACTGGATGTGTTGCTGGAGTGTACGTTTGTACTCTTAACACACTGCAGCAGCAGTTTGTTTCATTGATATCTGGCAACGTTCAGAATTCCAAAGTGAATGCCTGCTGCCTTAAGAGGGCAGGTGTGCAAAGCAAAAGTTGAATATCGGTGTTTTAATAATGCAACTTCAAATTACCTGGGAAAGAACACATTTATATATGCATAACACTTTATGAAAGTATTCCAATGACCAAACTGATACATACACATAGACTTTCTACATGTTTTACTAATTTACACACACAACTTCATGTTAACTTCTGTATGCTACTAATACTTAAGTAGCCCACTAAAAACTGCTTTTGCTCTACATAGTTCACATATGAACTATGGGTCTAGTGCTGTAGATGGTCAAGGGTTGTAGATTTAACTATCTGCATGTTGGGATTTTCTCTGCAATGACTGATTTCTCTCACTTTTAATGCAATGATTTGTGACTTTTGTTTTTCATCTTTCCTGTCTGTCTGACTCTTACATTTGTGCTTTCCACTTCACAGGCATGCAGTATGGTGGATATGTTAATAATCAAGCTAGCTCTGCACCAGCTCCCTTGTCATCAAGTTCAGATGATGAGGAAGAGGATGAGGAGGATGAGGAAGCAGGTTGGCTTTAGCTTTACACCAGTATCTTGTTCTCTTCCTACTCAAGTTTTGTTCCATATTTCCATCCTCTGAAATTATTTTTCTTCTTTTAAAGCAGAAAGTTGCTCTGACTCATCACATATCAAATTAACCAGAAATTTTCCAAATGTTACTAGTAGAGTAAACAAAAAGGGGTTCAGCAGTGGTCATCAAATGTTTTGGTGTGTTTTTTTGTCATATTAGTATCAGTTGTTTTATGCATCTCATTACATAGTATTCACAACTTAAAAGACTCCCTGAGTTATACCATTTCGATTTGCAGTAGGTTTTAAACTCTTAAGCAAAGGTACCAAGCCAGAGAAGTACAGACTGATAATTATTTGTTTTACAAATTAATCAACTACATACCATTTTTATCTTTATATTAAACGGTGTTTACCTGGATTCCCATTCTATATATGGAGAAGCCTGATAGTTAAGGTAGTAAATACTGAAAGGTGGTAAGTGTGTTTATTTTAAGGCAGTGAATTCATTTGTGCTGCTTTTCTTCCTCCTCCTATGGCACATCTCTGCAATTCAGGAAGATAGGTTAAGTTTTATCCTGCTTGCTTTGTGGTGAAATTAATAAGTGCATTTGATGTTTTCGAGAAGCAGTTTGTGCTGCTTGATTGAAATGTCATGTTCTTGGCTGCCAGGATTCTGTCTGTCAAAATTTCCTGGTTTTAAAAACGAGCTTAGTACTTCTTGCTATCTTAGTTTCTTGAGTTTTTTTTTTTTTTCTCTGACTAATGCAAAATAAAGTTTGCTTTGGCAGTTTTGATGCAGCTGCAGTTTGGACCAGTTCTTCAGAATAGGTTAAAAGAACTGGGAGAGTTCTGGTTTTATGGTCTCTTTCTTTTTTTCTTGCAGGGCTCCCTAGTGAGTTTTCTGCAGAAAAATATCTTTGTCTAATCTCATCCCAAGGCTTCTGTCAAAGGAGATGTCCAATTTTTGTCAGCCGCAACCTTTTTCTCTTTACATTGTTTCCTAAACCTACCAGAGACAGTTTTCATGCTTTCTGCCACCTGTATTTTGCAAGTTCTGTACTTCTGCTAAAGTCCTAGCCTTTGAGCTACCGTTGTAGTTAAATTTCTTATGCACAACAATGAAAGGGCACCCAAGCAGCCCATAAACTTCCTGGTTTATACCCTATCACCGGGGTGAATGTAAATCCTAACAGATTTCTAGCTCAGGATATGCAAGTGGTTTTATGAAAAACAGGTGTTGTACGTCTGGTTATCTCTGTTTACACAGCTTCTCAAAACTTTTTTTTAGTAGTTAAATCTTTGACTATGTTGCAAAACACTTTAACAAACTGTGTAAAAATGTAAGTCATATTGATGTAATTACAAATTACATAATCCTAAAAATATTTTACATGCATTGTTTCTGTTTAGTCAGTTTTCTATTTTTTTCCTTTATAAAATTTTTATTTCCCCTTTTTCCTAATGTGTTCCCTTTCTTGGTGCTTACAGTATTAAAGTAAATTGACAGCTGTCATAGTTTAATTTAATCATAGGACAATTGTTTCATTTTGTGGAAGTTCCTGTGTTTTTGTTTGAGGAAGAATCGGTGAGATTTCAGATACGTGTGGCCAGCTTAAAGTCTGAACCTAGTGTGCAGGAAACTGCACAACTCGTTTTTGTAGACAACCACATATTCAACAGGAGAAAACAGAATGGGTCATAATTATTGTAGGCATCAGTGCCTTAAAAAATTTGAATGATCTTGAGAACAAAAGCCCTTATGTGTAAAGTCTTTAAGTATATAGGATGCTCAGTAAGAATTCATGTTCTTTCATTAAGCAGACATTTTTATGTTTTGAAGTATCTGAAATTTTGCTTTGAATACAACTTATCTGTATGCTAAAAACGCGTTTTTTTTTGTTTGTTCATTTTATTTAGTAGAAATACGACTAAGCTGATCAATTATAGCATGCATTCGAAATATTTTCTACTTCTGCATATTTGCCAGATTATGCTGGAACTCTTACCTGTTCCAACAGGACTTGAAGTATATAATATTTCCTTTTTAGCAAGTTATTGTGTCGTTAATATCGTGTTAGGGAAAAGAATAAACTAATTTTACATGGAGCTGTGTTAGAGATGGGTAAGATTTTATGAATACAACTTATTGTGGATAAAACTGTCTGTAACCAGTGACATAATAGTTAAATCAGAAAGCTTGAACTAGTCTCAGCTGTTCCAGCTGTACATATATCCTTCTGGTATTTTTTGGAAATGCAGAAAAATTCTTCTGGTCAGATGAAAACAATTAGTTAGAAACTGTTAAATCTTGATCTTGTTGACCTAGTAAAAGTGTATTTTGGCTTTTCAGTAGTAGGACTTTCCAAACCTAGAAAAGCCATGTTCTTATTGACGATAATGCACA
Source organism: Oxyura jamaicensis (assembly GCF_011077185.1). Lineage (NCBI taxonomy): Eukaryota > Metazoa > Chordata > Aves > Anseriformes > Anatidae > Oxyura > Oxyura jamaicensis. The sequence goes on along the minus strand of NC_048896.1, from coordinate 20,836,623 downwards.
AAATAATGAATCTTTTATTTCACTTTATAGAATAAATAAATAATAGTAATTATAAATATTGCACTTACATTAATTTATAAAGCTCAAAACCAAAGGGAAATTTGAGGGTGCGGGGGATACAGGACTGGAAACTGATGTATAAGTTTCACAGTGTTATTTTATATATATGTGTATATATATATTTTTATTTTTAACGTAAAATCTATCATTAATTTTTGGACCTGTTTTTCTATTTCTTACCTGAATGCTTTAAAGACAGCATGCTCAAAAATATACAGTCATTATGTTGCCTTGGTATTAACAATGTTTCTCAGATTACAGTGATGTTATATTCACACAGCTGCAGCAGCATCTTTACTTGGAAACATCAGTTGAGGGGGGATTGAATGTTTGGCCACTGAAGTGTTTCCCTTGAAATAGTTTTGGCTTCGCAAAGGGATGTGTAATCACAGTTGATCCTTCTGAATAGAGCAGTATCAGCATCTCTCTGCTGCGTCTGTTTTGCTTGTCATGCCACAAAAGTTATTTTTACTTTTTTTTTTAAAAAAAATCTGGCATATTATTTAATTTCTGTTAAATTTCCTGGGCTGTTTTTGTTAAGGAGCACATATATTTAATCTTATTGGCCCTTTTTCTTTGGAAATGTACATAAAATGGCACCAGTAGAAATATTTTCAAATATATTTTCATGTAATGTTTTACAGTCAGATATTCAGAATACGTGCATAGGTAGGGTGAACTATGACTTAAGCATTAGCAGTCCCTCCAGAACCAATCAGCATGTGCTTGTCCATCTCGTCTTTCTAATTTCAACCGGTTATTTTAATTACTTTAACACAGGTACTTTTTACATATTTACTTTTGGCTGTACCAGACTTGGTCATTCCATTTCAGTAGAAATTAGCTTTACATCAAAAACAAAAGAAGCTCTGAATAACAACAGTAGAGAAAGGAAGAAAGAATTAGATGCATCTGTTTTGCCTGGAGTGGGAATGGTATGTGATTGTTCTGAAAACAATAGGAATCTTGTGTCATGAAGGAAGTCATGACAGAGACTAGTTTAACAATGTCATATGTTACTTCATTTCATGTAGTCTAGAAACACATGATAATTTATTAGAAGAATATTTGTTGTTTCAAGGAACAACTTTTTTCATTGTTTTTGTCCTCCCATTTTTCTTTCTTCTGATGTTTGGTGTGTTTGTTTTTGCTTAATACCATGCTGATTATTTATCTCTTTTTTTTAACCTCTCTTTTTGCAGTGATAATTGCTTTCAAGTCATAGGGTTGAAATGGTCTTTCCTTTTTCTTATCTCCCCAGAATCTTTCTTCAGTTTCTTATATAAGTTTTTTTGAAAATATCTTGGTCTTTCGTTAAAAAATTTCAAAAATTTGCTGTTTCTGAGTCACTTAACTATTTTTTTTCCTCCCTAGCAATTGATAGTTCTTCTACTACTAGCAGTGCCTCTCCTGTTTTGAACAATTATGATGCCCTGGAAGGAGGTGGCTATCCAGGTGAGCCATTAGTTGTTGCATGTTGATTTCGACTTGTTTGTTTAAATTGACTTAAATGTTTGCTATGTTTTTTTTTCCTGATTTTGATGTTGATTATTAATAATTAACAAACAGTTTAGAGGAGTTGCCTTTCACCTATGCATGGAAGGGGGCAAATCATCAGAGAACCAAGCTTGCTTTTTAAAATCTCTTCTCACAGTTTTAACTCTAAGGTTGGATAAATAATTTAATAAAGTCTCCCTGTATCATAAGTCATACTTTGTGTTGTAATATTTTTGTAATATTTGTGTTGTAATATTGAGGCTAGTGCTGAAAGTATGCTCTGTGTGAAAGCAGGTATCTTTCTCTAGGTTACGCTGTTTGCCTGATTGTGTTGGCATTAGTAGCCAATAATAGTTGACACACGCCACTGACGTTTTGAGAGACCAAAGATAACAGTTTGCAGAGATGCTTGGATCAGGTTACTTTCTTCTATTTTTTCTACGTATAAAGAAAATGTGAAAAATAGGGATACTATGTCACTTACTTTTATCCCTAGAAATATCAGGAATGTCAGGTTAATGTTATATGATCTTACTACCAGACTAACTCAGTCTTGAAATCTCATATTGGGAATAGGTGG
>NC_048896.1:20797736-20833486 GCF_011077185.1 Oxyura jamaicensis | reverse complement strand
ATCCTAACCGTAACACTATCCCTAACTCTAACCCTAACCCTAACCCTAACCCTCACCCTAACCTAAATCTAACCCTAACACAACTCTAAACCTAACCCTCACACAGACCTCTATCCTAACCCCTAACACTAACCCTCACACTAACCCTAAACCTAACCACCAACTCTAGCCTAGCCTTAACCCTAACCCTAAACCTAACCCTAAAAAACAGATCTAACCCTAACCCTGAACCCCTAACACTAACCCCGTAACCCTATTGGCGGATCTAACCATCACCCTGACTCCTTTCCCTTAACCTAACCTTAATCCTAACCCTAAACATAACCCAGACGTATACCTAACCCTAATCTGACACCAAACCCTGATCCTGACGTCGACCCCGAGACTGACCCCAACCCTGAACCTGTCCCCTAAAGCCTGAATCCTAACCCCTAACCCTAACCCTAAGCCTAATGGTGGATCTGACCCTAACCCTAACCCTAAACCTAACGCTAATGCTAACCTGAACCCTAAACCTAACCCTAACCCTAACTCTATTCCTAATGGCGGAGCTAGCCCTAACCCTATCCTAATAGCAGATGTAACACTAAACCTAACCCTAACCCTAAACCTAACCCTATCCCTATCCCCATACCTATCCCTATCCCCATCCCTATCCCTATCCCTAAAGCTAATCCTATCCCTAATCCTATCCCTAACCCCTAGGGTTATCCTAACTCTAACCCTATCCCTAACCTTAACCCTAACCCAAACCCTCACCCTCACCTTAACCGAAATCTAACCCTAACCCAACTCTAAACCTAACCCTCAGCCTGACCTCGACCCCAACACCGACCCAGACACTCTACCCTGACCTCGACCCTGACCCCGACCCCCACCCTAACCCCTAACCCCTAAGCCTATCCCTAACCCCTAACACTAACCCTGTAACGCTAACCCTCACCCTAACACGAACCCTAACCCTAACCCACAACCCTAACCCTAGCCTTAACCCTAACCCTAACCCTAACCCTAAAAAACGGATCTAACCCTAACCCTGAACCCCTAACCCTAACCCTAATGGCAGATCTAACCATAACCCTGACACCCTAAACCTAAACCTAACCCTAATCCTAACCCTAAATATAATCCAGACGTATACCTAACCCTAATCTGACACCAAACCCCGACCCTAACCTCGACCCCGAGACTGACCCCGACCCTGAACCTGTCCCCCTAAAGCCTGAATCCTAACCCCTAACCCTAACCCTAACAAGAACCCCTAAACCTAACTCCCTAATCCTAACCCAAACCCGAACCCCCAACGCTAACCATAACCCTAATGGGGCTCTAACCCTAACCCTAACCCTAACCCTAAGCCTAATGGCAGATCTGACCCTAACCCTAAACCTAACGCTAACCCTAAACCTAAACCTAACGCTAACCCTAACCCTAACCCTAACCTTAACCCTAACTCTATTCCTAATGGCGGAGCTAGCCCTAACCCTATCCTAATAGCAGATGTAACCCTAACACTAACCCCTAACCCTAACCGTAACCCGAAACATAATGGCAGATCTAACCCTAACCCGAACCCAAAACTCTAACCCTAACCCTGGACTTAACCCTTACCCAGGTCTATCCCTAACCCTAAACCTAACCCTTGCCCGTTACCCCTAACCCTACTCCCTATCCCTAACCCTAACCTTAACCCCCTAACCCTAACCCTGACCCCAACCCCAACCCCTACACCCTACACTGACCTCGTCCCTGACCCTGACCCCAACTTCGACCCTCACCCCTAACCCCTAAACCTAAAGCTAACCCTAATCCAAACCCCTAATACTAAACCCCGAACACTAACCCTCACCCTAACACTAACCCTAACCCTAAACCCCAACCCTAACCCTAGCCCTAACCTTAACCCTAACACTCGCCCTAACCCTAAACAGGCATCTAACCCTAACGTACTAACCTCAACCCTAACCCAAACCCCAACCATATCCCTAACCCTAATCGTAACCATAACTCTAATGTGGCCCTAACCCTAACCCTAACCCTGACACCCTAAACCTAAACCTAACCCTAACCTAAATCTAAGCCTAACCCAACTCTAAACCTAACCCTCAGCCTGAACTTGACCCCAACACCGACCCAGACACCCTAACCTGACCTCGACCCTGACCCCGAACCCCACCCTAACCCCTAAGCCCTAACCCTAACCCTTAAAACAAATCCTGTAACGCTAACCCTCACCCTAACACTAACACTAACGCTAACCCTCACCCTGACACTAACCCTAACCCTCACCCTAACACGAACCCTAACCCTAACTCCAGCCCTAACACTAGCCCTAACCCTAACTCTAAACCTAACCCTAAAAAACAGATCTAACCCTAACCCTGAACCCCTAACACTAACCCCGTAACCCTATTGGCGGATCTAACCATCACCCTGACTCCTTTCCCTTAACCTAACCTTAATCCTAACCCTAAACATAACCCAGACGTATACCTAACCCTAATCTGACACCAAACCCTGATCCTGACGTCGACCCCGAGACTGACCCCAACCCTGAACCTGTCCCCTAAAGCCTGAATCCTAACCCCTAACCCTAACCCTAAGCCTAACCCTAACGCTAACCCTAAATCTAACCCTAAACCTAACCCTAACACTAACTCTGTTCCTAATGGCGGAGCTAGCCCTAACCCTATCCTAATAGCAGATCTAACCCTAACCCTAACCCTAACACTAAGCCCTAACACTAACCCTATCCCTAACCCTAAACATAATGGCAGATCTAACCTTAACCCTAACCCAAAACCCTAACCCTAACCCCCTAACCCCCTAACCGCCTAACCCCCTAACCCCCTAACCCTAACCCTAACCTAAATCTAAACCTAATCCAACCCTAACACTAACCCTACCCCCACCGCTAAACCTAACCCTGACCCTGACCCCGACCCGGACCCTAACCCCTAAACCCTAACTCCTAAACCTAACCCTAACCCTAACTGTAACCGTAACCCAAACCCTAAATTGACCCCAAACCCGGACCCCGACCTTAACACCGAGCTTGACCCCGACCCTAACCCTTTCCCCTAAACCCTGAACCCTAACCACATACCCTAACCCTAACCCCTAAACCTAATTCGCTAAACCTAACACTAACAGTAACCCTAACCCTAACCTAAACCTAACCTTAACCCTAACCCAAGCCTAACCCTAAACCTAACCCTAACCCTAACCCCTAACCCTGACCCTAACCCTAAGCCTATGCAATGGAGCTGTATTTCTTGCCCTCGTGTCCTGGTTTCAGTTAGGACAGAGTTATTTTTCCTCCTAGTAGCTGGTAGGATGCTATGTTTTGGATTAGGATGAGAAGAATGCTGATAACATGCTGATGTTTTAATTGTTGCAGAGCAATGCTTACACTAAGCCGAGGACTTTTCAGCTTCTCTCTCTGTCCTGCCAGCAGGCAGGCTGGGGGTGCAGCAGGAGCTGGGAGGGGACAGACCCAGGACAGCTGACCCAAACTGGCCAAAGGGGTATTCCATACCATCTGATGTCATGCTGACCCATCACATAGGGGTGGCTAGTTGGGGTGGGGGGCGCGGCTGCTCGGGGTTGGGCTTGGCTTTGGTCAGCGGGTGGTGAGCAATTGTTTGTACATATTATTACTATTATTATTATTATTTTCTATCTTAATAAACTGTCTTTATCTCCACTCACAGGCTTCACTTTCCCGTTTCTCTCCCCCATCCCAGAGAGGGAGGAGAGGGGTGAACCAACGGCTGTGTGGTGTTTAGCTGCCAGCCGGGTTAAACCACAACACCTCGCTTCTGCATTGCTCACATAAAGAGCCTTCTGGAGGACAGGATTCTTCCTTCTTCTCCCGGGTTTTCTTCTGGAAGCGAGGATCGAAGTATTCCCAGAAGCCTTTCAGTTTCCTGATGTTTCTCCTTTTTCTTCTTTTTCTTACACGTGAGATTGGCATTGTCAAAGTGGATGCAGAGAAATGCAAATCATAAGGTCTGAAAGAAACATGCAAGTTACAAAGAGAGAAAAAAAAAAAAAAAAAAAAAGATGTGGCACTTGTTGCATATATGAAACTTTATTTTACCACAGGTGGTGATTTGCAGCATATCAGCTATTTTGTGAGCTTTGTCTTTTCTGTTCAGCCTTGAGAAAAGAAGACTGAGAGGGGATCTCATCAATGTTTATAAACACCTTAAGTGTGGGAGAGAAAGGGATTGTTTGCAGCATGTCAGCTATTTTGTGGTACTTTGTGTCAGTCTTTATTACCATGAGAGAACTTTCTTTCTCTACTCTCTCCTGTTGCATGAGGTGAATAGTAATCATTGTAATATCTACATTTTTCCCATCTCCGTGGTTCATCTTGATAGTGTCTTTCTCTGCTCCAACTTCTTTCCCCTTTGGAATGGTAATATCTATTGCTATTTAGGGAAGTGGCTTTCCACAACTTATCCAGCTTTGTAATAGACAAGTCATTAACAGGTACAGAGTTATTAGATATGTCCTTTGTATCTCGGCATTTATGCGTAATAGCTAAGGATGACCGGAGTGACTCACTGAGACAATCGGCTCCGGGGTGGACACGTTCTGCAGGGGAGCGGGGGATAGAGGCAGGCAGGGTGAATTGCGAAAACTGACTCCACAATAAGATTGTAAAGTAGGTATGTTTATTCAGCGCTGGGCAGCACGGGGGGGGGGGTAGTCCCACCAAAGTCGTGCGCAACAACTCACTCGCGTGCCTTCTCTTTTATCCCCTAAAATATTACATATGCATGAATTTTCGCAACACACCTATACATATTCATTTCCTAGCTCCGCCTAGCCCCGCTTCGTATGCTAATTATCTTATCAGTCCTTCTGCACTTGCATAGTATTCTCTGGTGGTCGTCCGGGTGGTCGTCAGGTGGTCGTCAGGATGAAGTAAGACGTCTTCCTCAGAGCTGAACTTTTAACCTCATCTCCCTGCACATGCTCCCTGAGCCCTTGGTCACAATCTGAGACATAAGGTTGGTTTGGTCCATTTATTCTTAATCAGTCACTCTCTAATTTCTAATCCCATGTTTCATGGGATTTTTTTCCTGGCATCGAGGCCACTCGAGGCAGCCGAGGGAGGCAGCAGGCCCCGGCAGCCCTCGCGAGGGAGGCTGCCGGGCTGTGGGGGGAGCCAGCAGCGGCAGAGGCAGGCCATTTACGTCGGGCGTCACCGCCATTTGGCCGCCACTCACCGAGGCGATCAGCTCGGGGTCAGGCGCATTGTGCAGCGGTGCTGGGGCTCGAGGCGGGGAGGGCATTTTTTTTTTCTTTTCCCGTATATTTCGCTTTTTCTGTAAAATCTATGAATGATTTTTAGAACTCCAGTGTCAGACTGTGAGAAACACTCTGTAGCCAATAACATAGGCTAAGGCAAGGATCTCAGTGAAGTAGCAATTTTATTCGTGATTGCAATGGCGGGCATCCCACAAGCAGTCACATAGTACAGTTTATCTACTATTTCCGGGTGACCGGGACCCTCTCCTGCTTCCCCATTGACCTGGTAATCCAGGTTCACAACCTATCCAATGCTTCACAGACAATACATGGCTTTCAGTTGCCAGCCTGTTACTTTTCAAATTTCTTTTAAATTTTTTACTCTTTGAGGTAGTAATGTTTCTTCACTTACCTGACTTGACACCATAATTTTCGCCCAAGTGCACTAAGGAGTCTGGTTGTCTGCCTTTACAAGGTATTTTACTTCAGTATCAAAGCATCTGGAGGATTAATAGCTGTGAATTCAGTGTGCTTAGGAGAAATCAGATCTTTTAGGCACAATAATTTAAATGATCAGGTTACAGAGAAAACCCTTTCACTGCAAAATAGATTCAATAAAGTATTCTACAGCTACGAACATTAATTCCAGTAAGAACTGGAGATCTCCATTTCCCTTGAAAAGCACCCTAAATTAGCAAAAGGACCTGACTAAGTATTTCCTTGTGTTTCAGTCAAATACAAGTGGGAGAAAATGTGATCTCCTCTCCTCAAGGAGACAAATGAGACCTCCCCCCAGCAGAAGCAGCCAACACCGCTGCAGTTGCTCCATCCTTCAGAGGGCTAAGCTGAAGCTGTCCCTCACTGCACTTTCCAACTCCTGCATGGCGGCTAGTTCCAGCAGTAGTTGTTGCCAGAACACTTAATAGACAAAGCACTAAAAAAGTACAGCAGTCAACATTTAAACTCCTTTTCTACATTTAAGCCCAGAGTTATTGATTAGACAAAACACAAGACACCAAATCTTGGAGCCAAAGGCCAAAAAAAAAAAAAAAAAAAAAAAAAAAAGCTAGATGCAGGACAGGTGGGTGTTTTCTTTGTCAAGATACTTAACATAACTGTTAACATAACTGTTGCCATAGGAATATTATGCAGGGTACACTTATGGTTTGGCTTTATAGTGTTTTCCATGTACCAAAATACTACTTGAAGTATTTAGTAAAACATTAACCTTGCTCCTTTTTTAGTGTCACACAGTGTGGAAAGCTACTGCTGAGCTTCCAACCTGTTGCCTGCTTTTGGAAGCTTTTAACTTCAAAGGAGAAAGAGTTCTGCATTCTTGTTTAGGCAGTTGAAGTCCCAAGTTACTTGTCTTCTCTGGGTCACACCAACAGCATCTTCTCACCTACTACTTAAAGGAAGATATGATTTCTTGGTTATCCAACACTCTGAAAGCTGTCAAGTCACATGACATATTGCATGTTAAATAACTCAAGTAAAACTCAAGTAAAAATCCATTTTAACTGTGCTGTATTTATATACTATATACATTTTGCATGCTATATACTTAGAGTGGGGCAAGTGCTTTTTATCTTTAAAAAACAAAGATCAAACATTAGACATCTCTGAACAACACCGTTTGTATAAACCAGACAGATTACTCAGACGAACTGTAGTTAATACAGGTTCCCCACTCGTCTCCTGACGCAGGACCGGTAAGTAATAAGTGCATCACAGTTTGATAGCATTTAATAATAAAAATAAATATCACTGTATGACTTTGTCTGTAACTAGAAACTTTAGAGGGACAAAACAGACAACTGAGACTGAAGACAAGTGGAGCTGTATAAAAAAAATGTAATAAAAGCATATGGAAGTGTATACAAATAATCTGAGAGATACATTCAGAACTGCATATTCTGGTCATTATTCCACAGCATTGAAAACCAGAACATTCTTCTGATCTTGAACAGAATTCAAATGTGAGGTAAATTAGTTTATAGTGTCAGGTGTCACAAAAAAATATTGCAAAACTCTTGCAAAACTCCTATTATATGAGAGTTTGTGAAGTCTTAAATAAGTCTTTAAATTCGGTATACAGACTGTCATTTGCAACTTTTATAATTGTGTGGTTTTCCTGGTCGTTCTTGCACCAGATGTCTAACTTGGAGTAGCATTACATGAATAACACACGGTCAACCTGAGTCTGTAATTAAGCAGCATTTGAGATGTTCTATTCCAGGACGTTGTTTTCAGTGAGATATTTACTTGGTAATGTACAGTGTTCAGCAGTTGTAGAAAGTTGCCACACTTTTGGATTAGAAGTACATTTTAAAATAGAAAGTCTCAAGTTAAAAGCTAAGAAAAGTTATTTCATGGTAAAAGTCTGTACAGACATTTGAAGTGCCACTGATGATTGGGTTTTGTTTTGATGGTAATTTTACAGTATTGATAAATTTTAAGTTTTGATAGTTTGTTCTGATAATGTTGAGTCATCGGTTGTGAAGGTAAAAGGTGGTCGGTTTTGACTGTAAAAGGTTGGTTTTGACTGTAAGAAGATGTTGGGTTTGATGGTAAGAAATTGTAAAAAAATTGTTGGGTTTTTGATGGTAAGAAGTCATAAGAAGTTGTTGGGTTTGAAGTTGTTGCGTTTGATGGTAAGAAGTTGTTGCATTTCAATGGTAAAAATGTCGTCGGTTTTGACGGTAGGTTTAGTCTGAGTATTGAAGGCTTCCATCAGTAAGCTCTGCATCTGAAAGATGCAGAAATGCCATTCCCTGTTGTGACACTCAACATGGAACTGTCTGGCTCAGTGGTCTTCTATCTAAAGAGAGAGTCACAACCCTGCGCATGGCTTGATCTGCTCTCTGGCTACAGGGCTGAACTGACTGGAGAAGGCGGCTTCCACAGCCCTCCCATTAAACTTACTGCATTTCAGTTCCATGCTTCAATTGGTGAACTGTACAGAATATTAGGACAAAGCATCCTGCTCTGATAGAAAATGGTAGACCTTAGGTAAGTTACATTCATTTGAAGGTTTGACTGGACAGCATCCTTGTTTTACTAGTGATCTTGTGGTCAAGCTGACCAAATCCTAGCCACAGAACAGAAGCATTCAGAAACTTGCTAAAGAGAGCACTTAGGAATGCAGGAATTTAACTGCTTTAATGCTGCTCTTTCTCTCGGTATCTGGAATGTCCTTAAATCACAAATTATCACTAGCTATCCTTGTTAATTTATTCAAAGTAACATGAGTCCAGGTGAAAAGGCACACTCTAACAAGTCCTCAGTTGTTCCTAGTCTGTCCCTAGCTTATCTGAGAGGTTCAAGACAGTAATAAAATAAAAATCATAAGTAAATAAATAAATAAACAACCTGCTGAAGTGGCCTTTTTTTTTTTTTTTTTGTTTTTTTTTTTTTTTTGAGATTAGATTCCACCATTCAGAAAATCCTGCTTAAGAGACATTTCTTCTTTCCTTTCAAAGACTGACCTTCCCCAAAATGAAACTAATTAGTATCTTTAGGCTTGATAAAATACTGAAATTCCTCAATTTAACAAAATTGCTTTGCACAGCCCTCCTATCCTGCTTATGTTGCAAGCAGCATATCTAAGTGGGGTACTGTTGTATTTATCAACAGACATCTCTTTCACTTATACAGCCCAGTGATCCCAATGCTCCGGACTCGTGTAATGTATGCAAGACATTTACTTTCTTCCTGTGCTTTAGACTGGTTTAGAAAAAACGAGTTTGCCATCTGCTGGCCAGAGAATTCACTGAAGCCCAAAGAGCATTAGAGCAGATGCATTTTCTTCTGTACTCATCCTGATTTATCAGCTAGAAGAGATACTTACAGTTTAGTATGATCAGGATTCTTTTGAGTTAGTATCATAAAAAGTCTATTTTTGCAACACTGGTATTTGAAAGACCTCCTTTCAGTCCCTAATTTTGTTCTTGATAATAGGACAGATTGTATTAATGTTTGCAAGAATGTGTGAACAAGCAGCCTCCCCACCATGTTGTCTTTTAAAATTAAAACTTCTGGTCGTCCCCATCTCAAAACACCAACATGCTTTGCAACAATTGCACTCCCTCTTTAGCTTGAAGAAACTTGTCAGTGCCAGAATCTACTGACTATGGCAATTTACTTAATCATCCAAACCGGGCAGAATTTTTGAAAACCTCTTTCAAGATTTCACTTCTCCAAACATTACGTAAAAGGCACTCAGCTGTAAAGCAAGAAGATGACGAACTTTGTTTCCTAAGCCAGAATGCCATTCACTGACTGTTAACTGGTTGTTAAGTTGTGGCTAGGTATAAAATGTAGAAAATGTTTGAAAACAAAAACAAAACAAAACAAAACAAAAAAGAAGAACAATACACTGCTCCTCAGTCTACGTCATGAGGTTGCTTTTTCTAGGTGAAAAAGCGGAGCCATAAGTGGCAGTACACTAAAGCCCTGGCATGTTGAGATCCAAGAGGAGAGTTGTTTGGCCCTCCTTTTCACTCCTGGGAACCACATACCTCAAAACCCACAGAGAACATGATATATCTCAGAGATATCTTGGGAAAGGAGAACATGAAGAGCATGTTTGTAAATTTATTTCTCCCTGGGCTTATGCTTCTCCAAGAAATAATTATTTGAATATAACTTTGGCAGCAGTACTTATGGTGTTTTGCACCTACCACATTTAAAACTCCCACAAAAAAAAATGAAAAGTTAGACTAAAAAGCATCTCTTTCCACACAGGCTGCTAACATTAATTACCACAGAGCCAGCTCACATTCCCTGAGACTCAATCTAACTTTGTTTCACAGTGAGCGCTAGGACCTTCAGGAACCTGCTGCTGCCTTCCACTCCAAATCATTCTCCATAACTCCTTGCTTCAGCTCACCACTACTTACTGGGCATGCCTTTTAACTTCTATGAAATTTCAGTGTGCAGCTACACACCTAGGGAGCTTGACAAGCCATGGTGCAGACAACACTATGAGAAAAGTCCAATATCAGCTCATAGCCAATCTTCTTAGATTTCCAAACCAGATGTAACGTTTTCAAGTTTGGTATTATTTCAGTGCACCAGTTGTTTAAACAAAATGAGGCAACAACAACAACAACAAAGCTGTGTCTCCTTATTTCTAAATGAAGTTAAAAGATAACTTATGCTCTAAGTCATGCAATATATAAAACTAATATCTAGTATTAAGACATAATTAGTAATAATCTTACTCTCTACATTTATAGCAATTCTCTCCATCCAGCTCTTCAGGTTTTACAAATAGTTCTAGAGCTCTGTGGGGGGCTGAGGAGGAACAGCCAATTTTGAAAATGAAAAAAAAAAAAAAAAAAAAAAAAAAAAAAAAAAAACACCCCATTTTTGTGTAAATTTTTGCCCATATTTTAGGGGAAAAAAAAAAAAAAAAAAAAGACAAAACCAAACCAGTAGAACAATAGCAGGAAGTTTAAATATTCTCCAGGTGTTAAACTGCAAAGCGTCCTCTGGAGGATCAATAGCTGTGAATTCAGTGTGCTTAGGAGAAATCAGATCTACTTCTGAAGCAAACATATTTCAGTATTATCACCAACTAATGTTACTCTGAATAAGCAGTCAGCACTGTTTCTATGTTATGAAATAGCATAGGACATAATATGTTATTCAAATTAATTATTCAGGCAGGTTTTTTTAGGAAAACTGTGTTTCACTATAACATTACTAGCCTTTAACTGGTCTGCCTAAACTGATGTCTGAGAGTACCTGTCTTCTCAAACTGAATTATGACAAAGCTAAATGTGCATAGTGGTTACAGCTTATGCAAATTTAGTGAATATGCCCAGAAATATTATACTTAAGTGATAAACTGACCTTTGGAATGACTTTTCAGCAATGTGACAGCCCTCTCTCTGTCACGATCTGGAACTGTGCATCTCTTTGCAAACCTTAGGTGCATGTTATCACGAGCTTCTTTCTTTCTGTCTTCAGAAGAAGCACAGTGAGTTTCCCTGCTACTGGGAGAACCAGCCAGTAGGCTGTCAGAAAGCCAACTGTGCTTTTCATCACACAAAGGGATGATACATTGGTGGACTCTTCTTACCACCAAGCAAGAGTGAGTTTAGGTCCTTTTTTTTAAGTACTGAAGAATTAATTTTGAATGTCACTTAGTGGGTGCTGATACTGTAGGAGACGTCAAGTAATCATTCATTTGTGAGTGCAGGAAAAGGTCTGCAGTCATAGGTGGTCAGCTAAACGGAGTGTACTGCTGGTATTTGTTTTCTGCTTTCATGCTCAGCTTCTCTCTGCTTTGTGTGATATTTGCCTTGCAGTTTGCTTTCTATTGTTTCATCTTTTGCTGAGTGGTAGGGAGATGTGTTGTATGAAGGGAAGTCATTGTCCATGGTGTAAACAGTGATGGGATGGGCAAAAGGAGATGCTGAATTCATTGTCTGTGCGGGTTATCTGCCTTACCTACCATCTTCTTGCATTGTGGTCAAAGTTTTAAACTGCCATATTACTGATGATCCTCCTCTTCCTCTAGCTAGTCTGCCTGAGTCTGCAGATGATGATTTGAAAGTGGCTCAGATGTCACTGCAGCAAAACAAACTTTCTGTCCAGTCAAATCCCTCTCCACAGCTAACAGGAGTGATGAAAGTGGAAAACTCTGAAAATGTCCCAAGCCCTACACACGCTCCAGTTGTAATCAGTGCTGCAGATGATGATGATGATGATGGTGAGCATGTTTTGGTTCTTGGAAGGAATTTGTGCGGTAAATAATTGTGTAAATCACAGATGACCTGAGGTCCCACTAGCAATAGGGCAGGCAGTCTGGTCAGGTCCCTGGTGGCTTTGTCTGGCAGTCAGTGGACAGAACCTGAAATGTTGGAGGAAAGCTTAGAACCACTCTTGGTTTTAGCTGGTCTGTTGTGTAAAGTTCTATGTGAAACTAGGAAAGAAATTTATTTTTTCTGTCTGAAGAGTAATATGTTGTGTAGTAGTTAAAGCTGCAGAGAGAATCTAGAGTCCTAGATGTTTTGTCATTGTGTAGTCTACTTACAAGTTCATCAGGTCAGTGTAGCTGTTTAAAAAAAAAAAAAATTATATGAACCATGGACTGAAGTGTCATTGCATGAGCTACATAATCATGATCAGTCTGATCTACGCATAAATTAATAGATTTTTCCCCTTCAGACCAGCTTTCTGAAGAAAGTAAAACTCCTGTCCAGCAACCAGCTACGGAAGGCCATAATGGATTACAGATAATTTCCACTTGGAAAGCCAGTGCTACTACTGCTAAAGAAGGTATTCCGGCACCTGTAGTAGGATAAATTGGAAGGAGAAGTTGACAATTAACTCAAAAGCAATGTGGTGTAAAAACACAATAGAATGTAGGGGTGCTGAATGGACTTGGTTATTTCCATGATCTCATTTCTACCTAATACCATTATGTGCCCATTGGGTCACAAAGGTGAACTCCTTTTCTTTACTTTTGGAGAACAGGACAGGGACACAACATGGAGTTTAAATGGCTGCACGTGCAGCCTTGCAACCACTGTTGAAAGCCATATTTAACAATAGAGGTATCTAATATCATGTAAATTGATTAAAATTAAAACTACAATTTTTACCCTGAAAGATGAAAGTGGGGACAAAATGCCATTGGTTCTATGGTTCTTTCACTTGTGAGGAGTGTTGACAGGGTTTGTTCTAAATACTTCTGAAAGTTCCTGAGCACTAAGAAGCCTGAGGATCTGTGGTCCTCAGTGAGTGCCTCTGAGCCTTAGTCTCTAACTGTTTTCTGTTTTCAGAGGGCAATCTGAATTTTGGAATAAAAACACTTGAAGAAATCAAATCTCAAAAGATGAAGGAAAAAACTGAGAGACACGGTGGTGAGTTAATATTCCCTACTTCCTTGTCCTGTTCACGGCAGGTGATGGTGACTGGGAGCTGCTTGAGGGATAGACTTCCATTTTTAGCTAGGGGCATTGAGCAACCTGTTTCTCAGCCAGCTGGTATTCTAGATGGGAATTCCAAGAGCAACCAGAAGCAAATTAGTCACCTCCCTTATTTATATGCTCTGGTCACTGTATGTTTGACAGTAATGAATAATGAAAGTTTTTTGTTCTTTGTGATAGTTTTTTTATGTTTGGTAAACTTCCTTAGGTTTTGCTTGCTCTGAACAGAAGATCCTTCAAGATCTTCTCTTCCTCCAGTCAATTCTATGATTTTTCCTGCTCCGGAAAAGGAAAATGTCTGGACAGTGGTGAGAACTGTGACACTGTCTACGAAGCAAAGTAAATGAATGCTTCTGTTTTGATTTCATTACTCCTAAACTGGAAGGTTAAGCACTAATTAAGACAATTCACCCATGTTAGCCTTCTGGTGCTGCCTTCTTCTGTTCAAAATGTGCTTTTATGCTGAAAGTCCCTGGTTGTACTGGAAAGATTTGGAGCTCAGGTTAAGTGCAGTAGCAGGAGAAAGAAAGGAAAAAAAAAAAAAAAAAAGTGTCAGTATGCAAATAGGAGGATAGCTGAAAAACAGGAGACTAATGAGAAGAAAGAACTGTAGAAGACAGTGCTATATAAGAAGCAATTTCTGAAGCATTAAAGAGGCTGACAGTGGCAGGTGTGGCAGTAGTGTGATAGGAGTCTGTATAAATTATATTGTTTAGAGCTGTGCAAATTCCTTTTAAAGGGAAAAAAGTGTAGAAGTACTTTTACTCATAGATGTCTACCTTGGAAAGTAATATTTCTTAGCATTTGTACCTAGTAATATTCTGCTTGTTTATGCAGCTTTGTTCTGCACAAAGTATAGCTGTCAAGCAGACTCAGATTCATTCTCTACTATCTCAGATGGAATTTGAAGCAAGCACTGAGACTATTACTGCTTTTTCTAAGTTAATTATAGTTGAAATATGAGTTTGTGTGGTTTAGCTGTCAAAACAGTGTCTTACTGGGGATTTTTGGACATGGGCTAACAAGATAATATTTCTGTTTGCTACTGGTTTCTGTGAAATAGAAAAATTTTACTTTTGTTTTAGGGGAGGATCCTGTAATTCAACTAGATCTGGCTGAGAAACAAGGAAAATGGAAAGCCTCCGTGGGTAAGAACTTTTTATGAGTTGTTATTTAGGTGCCACTTTCTTTATATGACTTCATTAAAGAGTATTTTTGACGTATGAGAGGAAAATGCATTGCAGTGGAGATCTGTGTTGACTGCAGAAATGGCAAAAAAAGTCATTTAGCAGTTGAAAGGCAATTTTATGAAAATATGCTTGAAAAATAGAAGCTTGTGGTTGACTGTTCTCAAATCTTCCTCCAAAGAAACGTTCTTAAAATATTCTTTGTTTTCTCTGTCTGAAGCTGATGTAAGCACTCTTCCAGTGAAGCGCAGCCTTGCTGAAAGGCTGGGGAAGAAGTTGGAGGTTCTGGGAAATGCTGACAAAGCACCCAAGCTACTAAACAGGCATCTGGATTTGATTCCCGGGTTTTGTATTTAGGCTTTCTGTTTGTCCTTTTCATGTGAGGTTTCTTTTTTCCTGTTGGCTGAGGTCTTTATCACTGGGATTCAGTTAACTTTCCTGTCTTGTTTTCAAATGTGAACACAAAGTTGACATTTATGCAGCCTCCCTAATTTATTCTTTTTCTGTTTTGCAGTTCAAGTTCCCAAGTCTCTGAAGGATTACCTTCTGAACAGACTAGTACTGTGACAGGTAACAACTAGATATTAAATATGCTTTCTCCTTCTTCGTTTCCATGAACTTAGACCTCTTTCATACAGACCTAAAAATTAATTTAAATGAAAACAAAAACTGATTCCTCTTGCTTGAGTGCTGAAGCTCTTCTGTCAGCCACTATCAGAAATCTGGCTCTTGGTGTGTGTTTATTTTCCAATTGTGCCTCGTCAAGAATTTATGCTGCTTCTGTGAACCATCATATACAAGTAGAATTGAACCACTGCCAGGAGCAGGAATTTGAAATGCAACCTGAAAGAGTAATAAAGTAAAGTAGCATTTCTGTGTAGCAATTCTCTCTGGATAGGGCTGGTCTTCAAAATACAAGTGGCTCAGAGGAGGAGGAGAATGTTACGATATTGTCCTAAGATGTGGTACAGGGAACACTCAAGATTAGTTTTCCTTAGTACTGTGACAGATTTTGAAGACTTAAAATATTGTTAGACTCTCTTTAAATGCTGGTGCTTCTCATTTCTTGACGATGACAGGGAAGGCTGATAAGCCAAAGGGAGAGATCCACGTGAAAACACTGGAGAAAATCCGTCGTGAGAGAACTCTTCAGAGACGAGAAACTCAAGCCAAAGGCCAGGCTGAAGGGCATGGTAAAACCAAAGATCCCAGCACAGGGGCAAGACCTACTCCTGCAGTTCACATCAAAACTTTCTCTGAAGCCTTGGCTGAAAACAAGAATAATTGCTTGGTAGAAGAGAAGAAAAAAGCAGGAGAATCCGATACCAAGATCAAAATTCAGGGTGAGCCCAAGAAGCAGATTGTGCTCACTCTGTCCAGGCCCAGCAAAGTGTAGTCTAAGGAGCCAGCAGGTAAAGTCAAGCCAGAAGGTGAAGTGTGTGTTAAAACCTTGGAATAAAGCACGAGAAAGCTCTGTGGATGCAGCAGAGTGGAGAAAATGTGCCAGCTCCCCCAGCACAACCTGGACCTGCCCCAGCAGGGCAGAAATCATTATGGATCACAAAGCTAACAGGTAATAAGGTACTTTAATACCTGCTCCGGTGAGGTGCTTCCCATATTGAGCAAGTTCAATTTGCTCAGGATCTGCTTTGCTTTTTCTTTCTATGCAGAGAATAAGAGTTTAAGGCTACAAAGTTAAGGAAGGGCCAGGATATGTAACCATGTGGGAGGTCAGTTTCTGTCAAATGACAGAGGATCAAAGGTCTCGTTGTTAAGATTATATAAACTTTGTAAAATGAGATTGTGTGATGGAGATAAGGAGAGCTTAAATGCTGCATGGATTGCACATTGTAGCCTTTCTTTCTGTCTCATGGGACACTATGAAATAAACTCACAAAGCAAAAAGTACCCAGCGTTCTTTATTTCTGCCATTGACAAAACTTTTTTTTTCTTTTTTTTCTTTTTTTTTTGTCTTGTTTTAAAGCACCTGAAAAAGAAGAAAAGAAGACAGTGGAATTGAACCGGCCTTTTGCTAAACTTTACTCTGTACCTGATGTACAGGTGAGTCCTTTGTGAAGACGCATACATTTGTACAATTTCTGATAAATTTTGACAAGTTTTATTACTGACCATGTGCCACCTTCTTGAGTGTGTTCTTACCTTTCAGTGTCTGGTAGGAGGTGCAGTGCAGTCTAAATCCTATCGCCAATAGCATTTCCAGACAATGTTGTAATCCTCAAACTTTGAAGCAGTCTGTTTATACCACAGCAAATAAGAAATCCCATTAGCACCAGTTGAAATCAACACAGTTAACGTGGAGGGAATTCTATTTGTTCTTACTGACTTAGTCTGTCAGACATTAAGGATATTGTAAAAATCCTGAGGGAAGTGATTTAATAGAAAAGGCCAGAGCTTTGTGTTCAAGGAAACCAATCTGTCAGTGGATACGGTATAGGGGAATTTGTATGACATTCTGCTGCTTAAAAAGAATGTAATAGATGTACAGCAAAGCACTCTAGCTTTTAACGAAGCTTGCCATGTGGGGAATTGCAGATATGTGAAACAGTGTTTCCATAGTCTTGTTACAGGCAAAATTTTATGGAAAAAAATGTGAGTAACCTGAACGATATTAATATGCTGTTCCACACTGAGACCATTTTGGAGGGATTGCTGATCAGATTTTCTTAATGAAATCTCCACCATTTTTTTTTTGTCCTATTCATGCACTACTTTTCTTTCTTTCTAGCCCCCTCAACAGAGTGCAACTCGCGCTAAATTTCAAGTGAAAAGTATCGACGAGATACTGTGGGAGGAGCGGCAATGGAGAGAACAACAAGAGAAGCTTCAGCAGGAGGCAGCTGCCGTCCCATCTGCTCCTGGCTTCTTTGCCACTGAGCAAGAGGCAGCTCAATTTCAGGAACAGGAAGCTAAAAGTAAGTGTTGAAGTTTAGAGTTACTTAGGTTGCCTTCTGAAATACAGGCAGAAGACGACAATACTCATGTTGTAACTCTGGCTGGGTGCATTTCAGCACTTAATGCTACAAAGCAAAGTGCGTATTTTTCTTAGTTCATTTCTTCTCCTGCCAGGCAGATGTTAGGTCAGGAATGGGAGGCTAGAAAATGATACCACAAATTTGGACTTTGTAGAATAACTTAATAAATTTTGTGGAACATCACTGCAGGGGAGGGGAAGCTGGTACAACAATTGCATACACTTTGTCTTACTATAATTACTGCTTTTTCCTTTCCTAGAGAGATCAAGACTTTAAATATAAAAGCTGTCCATATCTGTGAATCTTATTAGACTTCATACAATGTCTTAGA
This sequence comes from Oxyura jamaicensis, assembly GCF_011077185.1. Taxonomy (NCBI): domain Eukaryota; kingdom Metazoa; phylum Chordata; class Aves; order Anseriformes; family Anatidae; genus Oxyura; species Oxyura jamaicensis. Next base: position 20,815,770 of record NC_048896.1, on the reverse strand, counting down.
GTATTGCTTGCATTTAGGATTGCTCTGTCTGAGTTTCCCTCATCCTGGATTATTATTTACTGTAGCTATTCAGTTTCTTTGTTCCTTTGTATGGATTGTTGGTAGACAGAGTTTACTGTGTGGAAAATATTGCTGAGAATCCAGGCAACGGCAGTGAAATTCTGCTGGCCAAATATATTTAACTATGTAGAAGGATTGTAGAAATGATTAATATAATTTCTTGAGGCAGAGCAAGACTGTATCAGTTCTCTCTTCCTTTTACTCTAGCCAACTTTACGATGTTTACGAAGCCTTCGGATGGGAAAGTCACTTCCCCCAAGAAGAAGGCACTGAAACATAAGGCACCTGGGAGTTACCCCTCTGCTGTAGCAGCTGTGAAACCCATGACTGCCTTTGATGCTGACATGATGGGACCTCCAGCCAAAAAAGCAGCTATGGTAAGGATGGGCTAATGCAGAACTGGATCCCTTTTTATTTATACCCTCCTCTAGGAGAGAAGATGGAAAACTCAAATGTTCTCCAGGCCTTCTGTTTCATTTTAAATCCAATAGCTGCCTACAGAATGCTTGTAGTACATTTTTATAGATTAATTAGATTATTTACTTAGTACTCTGTGATGCTGTGATTTCTCTGGTGCAGAGGATTTTGTCCATTAATGCTGTGTTCTTAAAAGACACAAGATCATTAGTGTTGTGGTTTAACCCGACCGGAAGATAAACACCACACAGCCATTCGCTCACCCTCCCCCCTCCCTCTCTGGCATGGGGGAGAGAAATGGGAAAGTGAAGCCTGTGAGTTGAGATAAGGACAGTTTATTAAGACATAATAATAATAATAATAATAATAATTACAGACAGAATAATAATAATAATAATGTTATCAGCACTCTTCTCATCCTAATCCAAAACATAGCACCCTACCAACTACTAGAAGGAAAATTAACTGTGTCCTAACTGAAACCAGGACAATTAGCAACCTCCAAGTGAATATTAACTTTCTTCAGGAGCACCTTGGTTTTGTATTTTGGCTAAGGCTGCGCAATGCCAGAGGAGAAGCAGTGTGGAGAAAAAAAGCTATTAATGAATCTTTTACCCATGTGTCATAAATACTGTTTTGCTGCTTTCTAGGATGGAAATGAATATGCATATATGTGTTGCAAAACTTAATGCATATGTAATATTTTAGAGGATAAAAGAGAACGTGAGTGAACAAATCAGTGAAGTTAGATTTTGGGCAGACATGCCCCTAACTTCCAGCGCCTGATAAAAGCACCTTTATATAATCACTTTGTGGATTATGTGTCTTTGCAAACACTAACATTTTGGTGACCCAGATGGGACCTTGTGGTCACTGCTGAGGCGGCTCGCAAACTGATCATGCTCCAGCCGGCACCGAGGAGTTTCTCGGGGAGCCATCAGCCACAACTGACCCCTGCTGCTCACAACATGCTTCTGTAAGGGTAAGAGGAAAGGTGCTTTCTGGTAATCGATACCGGTCTGGGAGCCTGCCGGTCAGACACAGCGAAAGCCACGCATGGTTGGGCTAGGGAATTCCTGTGGTAAGCCTAGGCACCATCATCAGACAGTCACAAAAGCACTGCAGGTTCAGCATCAGTGGTCTGGTTTTGCTGCAGGCTCAGCATCTGGTTTGGCTCGGTAAGAGCTATAGCTGATAATGGAAAATCTTAAGGGTATTTTGGGTAATAATGCGTCCATTCCACGATCCTCTCCATTAGGTTGCTTGCTAACAAATTGGAAGGAGGGAGGTTTCGGGCAAGAGTTATGAAAGGGTAAATTGATTGACTATTGTAATGTTTGGTGGCCGCAGTATGAATTAGAAGATTGAGAGAGTTGGCCGGAGAATGGAACCTTGCAATATAATACTATTTTACAATTAATGTTATTTTGTAAGTGAGAAAGCAAGTGGGATGAGATTCCACATGTAGAGTTATTTTTCTATTTGTGAGATAAGCCTGAATGGCAACGTGCTTGCAGGATAATGATGGGTAAAATAACTATTAATGAGCAATGCAAAGCATGTACAGGAGAAAAGTGCTGTATCAAGCGTTAGAGAATGGTATGTTTTATAGGCAGGACAATGAAAATATAGATTTGGAAGTAGTACCATTAGCCCCATTAGAACAAGGGCAGGCTGTCAGGGAAGAAAGTGAGGATAGTGGGAAGGAAGGAAGAAGAAGGATCAGTAGCTTTGGCAACCTCGGTATCATATAGAATTTGACGACGAGACCAGAAAGGTGTTGCCGAGTGTATAATAAGAGAGAAAGACAGAATAACAAGGCAAAAGAAAAACATAATTGCTCCTTTCAGTCAAGGAATAGGGACAGAAGGGCCAGTATATGTTAAAGTACCATTTACTCCATGAGACCTAGTAATTTGGAAACAAGCAGCAGGAACATATCAGGAAAACCCTGATAAAGTTGCTAGGGTAGTGAAAATGATCATTAAAATCCAGAACCTGGACTGGGATGACCTTCAAGTAATATTAGATACATTAATGGATTCAACAGAAAAGGATATGGTGTTAAGGGCAGCTAGAGAAAGAGCAAGAGAGGATATCCGGAATGAGTTAGTCCCAGGAAACATAGATCAGAACTTCTTGACAGAAGATCTGCAATGGGACTATAACACAGGGGGAGGTATGAGGAGATTGAAAAGGTATCAGGTTTGGGTACAAATAGGGGTGCAGAGTGCCATGTCCAAAACTATAAATTGGTCCAAACTGTATAATGTTAGGCAGGAGAAAATTGAATCTCCCTCTGCATTTCTGTAAAGGCTTAAGGAAACCGCAAAGAAATATACTGACCTAGATGTAGAAACAGAACAAGCTAAAGCGTAGTTAGCTCTTACCTTTTTAGGACAATCACAGGAGGATATTCGGAAGAAATTACAGAAACTGCATGGAACCTGAGAAATATGGATAGGTTGTTAGAAATAGCCTGGAAAGTATACAACAACAGAGAAAAGGAATCCACTAGGTGGCAGCAACAGAATTTGTTAGCAGCGATTCAAGGCAAGGGAAACCAGGGATTCAGGGGGAGAGAGAGGAAGAGGATTTGCTAGAGGACGGGGAGTTAGTATAGGAACGGGTCGTGGAGTTTTTAGTGGAAATCCAGGAGGAAGATTAGGATTGAATCAGTGTGCTTATTGTAAAAAGGGAGGGCATTGGAAAAATGAGTGTCCGTTTAGGAGAGATCAATTCTCGGGAAATTAATTTCAGAATCAGGAAGCTGTTAAGGCAATGGTGCTAGGAGATTTTAGTAGCTGACTAGATACAGAACATAAAGCAGCCAAAGAACCTCTCGTAAAGATTCAGTTAGGGGATAAAGAAGTGAGATTCTTGATAGATACAGGAGCAACATAGTGTTAAATAGTTTAAAAGGACAATTGGGAAATAAGATGACTAAGTAGGAGCCACGGGGAAGGAGGCACAGACATTCCTACAACCCCTTGATTTGCATTTCAGAGGTAAGGAATTAACCCATGAATTTCTGTATGTACTGGAATGCCAGATTCCACTGCAGGGACGAGATTTATTAGCTAAATTAAATGCAACAATAACCTTTGAGGTTGGAGAATTAATAATGAAGATACCTGAGTCCAAAACAGGACAAATCCTGATGATCAAAGATAAACCCCTTGTTAAAATTCCAAGAGAAGTAGAAAATGCAGTTATACCAATAGTATGGGAAACAGATGTACCAGGGAAGTCAAAACTGGCACAATCGGTAAAGGTGGAATTAAAGGAAGAAGCCAGACCTGTTCATATCAAACAATATCCACTTAAGATAGAAACTAGGCAGAGGATAGTGAAAATTATTGACAAATTTCTTAAATATCAGATTTTGGAAGAATGCAAATCGGAATATAATACTCCATTTTTTCCAGTAACGAAGCCAAATGGTGAATATAGATTGGTACAAGACCTTAGAGCAATAAATGAAATAACAAAGGACATTCGCCCGGTAGTAGCTAACCCTTACACATTGTTAATATCTGTGAGAGAGAAATATAAATGGTTTACCATGATAGTTTTAAAGGATGTCTTCTTTTGCATACTTCTTGATAAAGATAGTAGAAAATTATTTGCCTTTGAATGGGAAAACCCGCAGAATGGATGAAAGACACAATTAACTTGGACAAGACTTCCACAAGGCTTCAAGAATAGCCCGACCCTCTTCGGGAGCCAGCTGGCCAAGGAACTGGAAATCTGGACAACACAAAGACAAATGCAGGCACCCAGAAGTCAGTATTTGTTGTTACAATATGTAGATGATATTTTGATTGCCACAGAGAATGAGTCACTCTGCACCCAAATAACCGTTGAGATTTTAAATCAGTAAGGAATGGGTGGCTATAAAGTTTCAAAAGAAGAGGCACAAATAGTTTGCTCAACTGTAATATATTTGGGGTATGAGATTCCTCAGGGACAAAGAGGTCTGGGCATCAACAGGATAAGAGCCACCTGTGCTATCCCTGAACCCCCAAATCTCCATGAGCTAAGGGCCTTCTTAGGAATGGCTGGGTGGTGTAGATTATGGATAATGGATAATGGACTCATAGCTAAACCCCTTTATGAAACTCAGAAGGTGCAGAATTTTGTTGGGGGAAAAATACAGAAAGAAGCTTTCAAGAAACTTAAAGACTCTCTAATGAAGTCACCAGCTCTGGGTTTACCACTTATCAAAAGACTTCCAGTTACTTGTACATGAAAGACAAGGGATAGGGATACTAACCCAGCGGCTGGGAAGCTGTGGGATACTTTTCCAAACAGTTGGATGATGTAAGTGCAGGATGGCCCTCATGTTTTCAGGTGGTAGCAGCAGCAGTTCTTTTAATTCAGGAAGCAAGGAAACTTACCTTGGGAAAACATATTGAAGTTTTTGTACCACATTTGGTAACAACTGTTTTAGAGCAAAAGGGGGGGGGCACTGGTTATCACCCATGCGGATGATGAAATATCAGGTAATACTAACTGAACAAGATGATGTAACCTTGAAAACGACTAACTTGTTAAATCCAGCAGTATTTCTAGGACTGTTCCAGAAGAAGGACCATTGGAACACAATTGTGTGGAAATAATCGAACATACTTATGCTAGCCATGAGGATTTGAAGGATGTACCCCTTGAAAGGTATGACTGGGAACTTTTTTACTGATGGTAGTAGTTTTGTGCAAAACAGAACACGATATGCAGGGTATGCAGTGACAACTCTGAAAACAGTGATCGAAGCAAAACCTTTACTGCCTGGAACGTCGGCACAGCGAGCAGAACTGATAGCTCTAACTCGAGCACTGGAACTGAGTACAGAAAAGATGGTAAATATTTGGACAGGTTCAAAGTATGCATTTGGAGTGGTCCAAGTTCATGGAGCATTATGGAAAGAAAGAGGGTTGTTGTCCTCACAAGGGTCCAATATAAGATATTAAGAAGAGACGTTAAATTTGATAAATGTGGTACAAAAGCCAGAACAAATGGCTATCATGCACTGTAAAGCCCATCAAGGAGGAACCTCGAAGATATCAGAAGGGAATCAGTTGGTAGATCAAGCAGCTCAACAAGTTATTCAGAAGGTGTGGAGTGTGATGGCTTTAGTACCACTCAAGGTAGGCCACACTCGTTTTAATCTTCCCAAGGGATCCAGATATTTGCCAGAGGATGAGAAATTAGCAAATCTCCTAAAGGCCCTAAAGAACTCTGATGGATGGTATGTAACCACTGTGGGCCAGGTAGTACTACCCCCTTTGGTGATGCAGGAAATACTTCAGACAAGACATAATGAGTGTCACTGTGGTGCAGAGGCAATGGTAACATTTTTAAAACGTAGCATTATCTCTACACATATGTTAACAATGACAAAAGCAGGAATGTCAAAGTGTGAGATTTGACTGAAAAATAATCTAGTAGCAATAAAATATGCTGAAATGGGAAGAGTTAGAGTAGGAATAGAACCCGGAGATTACTGGCAAGCTGATTTTGTAGAGTTACCTAGGACTAGGGGATATAGGTATTTGTTAGTAACGGTTGACACCTTTTCTGAATGGCCAGAAGCCTTTCCCTGTCTCACCAATCAAGCTAAAGAGACGGTAAAATGGTTATTGCGTGAAATCATTCAGAGGTTTGGGGTACCATTAGGAATATCCTCGGATAGGGGACCACACTTTATTGCATCTGTGGTTAAAGAAGTAACCCGGCTGTTAGGAATTTCTTGGAATTTACATACTGTATGGAGACCCCAATCTAGTGGACAGGTAGAGAGGATGAACCAAACACTGAAGGGGCAGATTAGTAAAATCTACCAGAAAGCCAAAATACAATGGCCACAAGCTTTGCCTATAGCCTTATTGAGAATAAGGATAAACCCAGGGAATGTCAGTGAGCCCATACGAAATTATGTATGGAAAGCCTTATGAATCCCCAGAACCAAATCCTAATATGCACATAACAGGGAGCCAGGATATTTATAATTATGTGTTATCTCTTGGTAAAACCTTAGCTCGACTTCAAAGTGTTTTGGTGTGGAACCAACTGTTATCACTGAAGAACCCTGTCCACAATATTCAGCCGGAGACTGAGTGTACATTCAAAACTGGAATGAAGAACCCCTGAAAGAACGGTGGGTTGGACCGTATCAAGTATTATTGACTACTTTTACAGCTGTAAAGGTAGAAGGGGTAGATGCTTCAGTTCATTATACTCAGGTGAAAAAGGTTCCTGAACTTTGGTCAGTGCAAGCAATAGGAGATACAAAACTACAGATGAGGCGCGTATAACCACACAATGTCGAGGTTCTTAACAATGGTAACGATAACAGTCATTGTTTTGTGTAAATACCTTGTAATTGGGTTCCTAGAAATAGCAGAAAAGTATAAGAAAGAGGAAATATTCAAGCAAGAAAATGTTACTTTGGAATGTGGAATGCGAGAAGACAAACCAATAACAATTAGCTCTCTACAGGTGGTCTGGGAGAAAATAAATTATTTCAGACAGAGCCAGGAAATATATGTGAACACAATCAGGGACAATACAGGATTGAAAGCTGGATGGAAAGGAAAGGCATACGTAAGTGATACCCTAGAACTGGGCCAACAACTGAGAGGAACTACTACCCTAACTCTGTTTAATATAGCCAAGGTCGATGAAGGAAACTACCGGTGCATAGTAATACATGAAAATAGCACAGAATATGAGATAAGAGAAATATTGGTATATCCAAAACTGGATAAAGAAATATTGGTTGCCCAACAAAAAGGATCTAGAAGAAAAGGGGAGGACCAAGTACCATGGATACAAGTGGTACAGATCCCACGCAGGCAGCCAGCAGAGAATTTATTGGTAAGATTAATTAAAGATTTTGCCATAATGAAAGGAACTGATAGAATTACTGCTTGTATGCCCATTCCAAAAGCAGCAGGGGACCCGCTTGAGTGGGGTATAATAACTTCCCCACTACCCCAAGTAGAAGAGAAAAAAACTGTAAAATGTAAAGAGATAAAAGTCACAGAATGGACTAATAAAACCATTTATACTAACAAAGGACCTAGGACAAACGTAATGACGAGACAAGACTGTCAGCAAAAAGGAGGGAAAATTACACTTGCCCATTTGGGGGCTACTTCGTGTACCTACACTGACTGGCAGCCACAACCACTAAAGTATCGACTGAAAAGGTTACTTGGGAATGTCAAGAGGAAATTGAGCCAAAAGGAACAAAGGGATGGGATAGTGCTTGGACAGTAAGTTTACTGCAGAAATTCCAGTATGGAGGGAATACATCATGGTGTATTAAATGGCAGGGAAAGCAGAATGGAACTGAACAATTTTATACAGTAAGCTGGGTTGACAGTAGTGGTAAACATGAATCAACAAAGGTAGCTTGGTGAAACTGTGAGAAGAGATATACTTGCGACGTAATAATGAAGATATCAAACACTTACCCCCAGTATTGATAGCCCTTAGGACAGGATGTGCTTGCCGAGGAATTAAGTATAATTCGGAAAGAAGTAGCCAGGCAAGTCAAATTGCAGTAGATTGTAGCTATACTACAATATAAAGTCCGGGACAATTTGTATGGGCAGCCAGTGATGGAACTTGGACTACACACCTGCCGATAAACGGGGAAATAAAAGAAGTAACTTTAGGACTCCTCACACTGTGTCCAATATGGAAGAAAAATCTCCTTTTAAATTAAAATTGGAAACCCTACAAATTAGTAGAGCAAAAAGAAGTTTAGAAGAAGGGGCAGATGAGGATATATGGCATGAACCCTCAGATGAAGTAAAATTCAGCTGGGCATTAGAGTCTCTGTTCGCACAGGTAGCTACTTATAAAAACAGGGAAATGACTTACAGGACAATAAGTAGGCTTGCGAGAGCCACGAAAGAAGGCTTTAGAGATATTAATATCCAACTACAAGCTTCAACTAAAATGGTTCTACAAGATCGATTGGCATTATTGTTATTGGCATTCGATTGGCATTACTGTTATTAAAGGAACATTGAGTATGCGGATTTCTAAAAGACCATACTGATCATTGCTGCATCCACATTCCAAATGTGACTTTCGATGTAGAACATGACATAGAACAGCTGGCTTGAGTGGAACAAGATGCAGAACAGGAAGAGAAAGATATGACAACAAGCTGGATGGATAAAGTTTTTAGCAGATGGAATATTAGTAATTGAGTTAAATCCTTACTGGAGATGGCAATTATATTGGTAATTGTAGGGGTATTAATTTGGTTAACATTTGTAATGCTGAAGAGTATGATTTTAAAAAAAAAACAACTTGGAAACGGAAAGTGATGCAGACCATTGCTCGGTATATGGAGCCACATCCGCAATACTGTCCACTGGCATATGACAACCTCAGATTTCAGAGAGAGTCCAAGGAACCCAGGAGGTGAAATGGAATGAAAACCGAATAGACAAGATCTATTCCAGATCAAGTGAACCTGACTGGAAGAGCGAATGCAACATAAAGCAGAAGTGGTGGACTCACAGAATGTTGTGACAATCCTAATCTTTGTAATGTTCTTGATTATGTTATTGACGTATGCTGTGAGAAATTTTAATTAGTTAGTGAAAGCATGTAGCTGTGAGAAATTTTAATTAGTTAGTGAAAGCATTTGCCCTCCTTGAAGGAGTGAAATACTTTCAAAGGGGGGAAATGTTGGTAAGAGAAGATGAAATATACATTTATCCAATGAATATTGCTTTAATAAGTGTTACATTTGTGATGTACTGTGCTTGTGCTGCGCTGGGAAAATACAAAATGTACGTGGAAAGATAGCATGAGAGAATGCACAGATGAGGAGTAAGGACGAGGACTAAAAGCTGCCAGCACAAATTTATGATAAGGAGTAAGGAGGAGGACTAAAAGAAGGCCACACTTGCAAGGTGCCTAGATAAAAGGGGCCCCTCGGACCCTGGGAACCAAGACAAAGCAACCTTACATTTTGGACTGAGACCAAGGGCTCAGAGAGCATGCAAAAGAAGATAAGGCGAAAAGTTCAACTCTGATGAAGACATCTTACTTCATCCCCATGACCACCAGAGAGTACTACGCAGGCGCAGAAGGACTGATAAGATAATTAGCATATGAAGCAGGGCAGGGCAGAGCTAGGAAATGAATATGCATATATGTGTTGCAAAACTTAATGCATATGTAATATTTTAGGGGATAAACGAGAACGTGAGTGAACAAATTGGGGAAGTTAGATTTGGGCAGACATACCCCTAACTTCCAGCACCTAATAAAAGTACCTTCATATAATCACTCTGTGGATTATATGTCTTTGCGAATGCTAACGGTCCCACAATTATGTAATTAGCACATCAACTTCTTTCACCTTTGTAGTTTTATTTCACTTTGTCACTTCTCACACTTCAAGCAGATTTTTTAATTTCTGCTATTTATTTTTCAAAGTGTTTGTGACATCTGCATCCTAGCTTTAGATGTTCTATATGATACAGTATTGCAGAAATGAAAACTTCAATTTTTTTATGTGTCGTTTTAATACAACTCACAAGCTGGTAAAATTATCATTTTTCACCTCACGTCATCCTCTCACAAAGGCCTTTATCACCACTGGTGCCTTGTATGGGTGCAGCAAAGAAGGGACAGTGGTCCCCACAACTGCAAGAACATGCAGAAACCAAAGCTTTTGTCCACACTTCACAGAAGTTGCAGACTATTTGGGTTTATTGCATGTTAAGAAGATTATCAAAGCTAAGATTTTCTTAAATATCACAGTGTGTCACTGTACCCTAATAACCTCTTTTGAAAACAGACTTACTGGGGGGGAGAAATGAGTTTACCAGAGTCAAATTAGACATGGGAACATCCCCATCCCAAAACAGTGGTCATATGCCCGCTCTCCTCCTGCTGTACACCGCAGCCTTCAGCCTCAGCAGCACGTACCCGCTGCTGAGTATTGAAAATATTTCTGTGTTTTACTTATACGAATTCTATATGAAGTGTAGAAGGTTCTGCTGAATGACAACGAAAGGATCTCCCCTTTCCATTGACAGGAGATGAGCACCATAATCTTAATAACAGACTAAATGAATCTGTTCTCTACAATTGCCCTACAGACTCAAGGTCTGATCATGGTGAATCCTTGACTCAAGCTGCTGGTGAAAGGCAGTGACTGCAAAGTTAGCAGCTGCTACCTCACCTCAGCTGCTGGCTGGTTGCCCTTTTGACTTGCGGAAAACGGATTCCACAATCAATAAGATTGTAAAGTAGGTATGTTTATTCAGTGCTGGGCAGCACAGGGGGTAGTCTCACCAAAGTCATGCACACCTGACACAGCAATTTGCCATGGTTCTATGCAGCAAAGAGTTACATATGCATGAAGTTTCACAATGCGCCTATTCAGGGACAGGTTATGACATATTAAAATATGTCATATTAAAATTAGTGCTGCTAATTAAAAACTGCTTCATATTAAAATTAGTTCCAAGGAGTCATTTCCATAAACTCCTCCCATCTGCGCTTGCACAGTGTATCCTGGTGGTGGTCGTTGGGGGTCGTGGGAATGAAGATTGATAACTCTTCCTTGTCACCGCTAGTTGACCTCTTGTCTTTGCGCAGACTCAGTTGCTCCTTGGCTCTCGTCCATCTGCAGGACCAGTTTCTTAAGATGGGCTCACACTCTTATTAGGAGACTGATCTTGGTAAGCGGCCCAAGGCTTCTTGCTTTAGTTAATTTGCACAATGCACCATAGTTAGAAAAGACACTAAATAGCATCCTAGTTTAATGCTGTCAGCACTCTATTTCTACTTTATAAGATTCTCCTAACTCCCTCTCTCAGTCCCCCCTTTTCTAAAAAGTTAGTAAATTCTTCTACTATTTCTACTTTCAATATAGTGTTTCTCTATCTAACACTCCTTCAAAATATGTTAGACTCCAGTTTCTGTCTGAGTCGGTTCTTTTTCCACTTGCTGTTGGAGTTTCCTGTACTCTTACAACATCATAAGGTACACTGGATCACTACACAAAGAACCATGGACAACACCACAATTATTGTGATAAACTACTGTTTCAGCCAGGTTAGGTTTGACAACCAGGAAGTTAATTTTTCTACCAAGTCTGTAAATCCCCAGGATGTATCAACCTGACCTACTGCATGCAAAAGTTTATTCTTTTCCTAAATCTTCTCCAGGTCAGTCTCCATCTGTTTTTGTTTGTTAACATATACACAGCAAGTTTGGTTTATTACTGTACACAATCATCCCTTCTTGGCTAAAAGCATATCTCATCCCATCCTATTCTGAAGAACTACTTTGTGTAGGGAGGAAATTTCTTCCTGTAATGCTGAAAGAGCATCGCCTGTGGTATTTTCAATAATTTCTAATGTGGCTGAAATATTTACGATATCTTTTTCTAATTCACTTATTCCCAGGGATGGAATCAATCACCTTACAAAACTATGGAATCCCATGGGTCTCATCACGAGGGGGTTATTCGAAACAGTACATGTTTGTCTCCATAAAGTCCAGATTATTCCTGAAGGTGGTTCAGTGAATATACTCCCTTGACGGCTAAGATAGCCGCCAATACAATGACCCTTCTAATTTAAGGGTAAGCTTCTCTAGCACACCCATCTCCACATAGCCAATAGAATCCTTTTTGTAGCTTGCAAATTTGCATGAGAGAATTGAGGCCATGAGATCCTGTGTTCGTATCCTTTTTATCAGCACATAGTGTGACACCTACACCATAATCTCTAATTTTAGTAAGATTAAAAGTTCCTACGTATTCTGCCATACTACAGTTGTCAGGTTCCTGGGCTAAATAACTAAGTGGACCTGTACCTACACATGGGTTTTATTGTTTAAGCATCTGGTGTATATGTTAACATTTTCACGTGGGAGTAGTTCACATCTCTCCCCTCACGATCATCCTTGCCAAATTGACATGTTCCATTTCTTGGGTGTGCAAAGGTCAATATCCAATTCATACTGGGTATGCCCCATACGGGCAACTCTAGGCTGCCTCTAGGCAGCAGTGTACACAGCCAACAGTCAGAAAGGTTGAAACTATCACTCATTGCCTGAGTAAGTTTCACATAGGTATTGTTCCCCCACTGTTCAGTTTCCTTGACCAATGAGAAATGGTCATTAAGACCGTGAGAAATGTAACCTTCCAGGTCGCACCTGATTAACCTTCCATGCGGTCTTGGGTGCCTTTTTCACTCTGGTGTGATGGATCCAGGGATTCTGTTCCTTTATTCTGATTGCTGTGAAAGAGGTAAGGAGTACCTGGAATGGTCCTTCCCACTGTGGTTCCAAGGTCTTCTCTGCAAGAGACTTTACATACACATAATCTCCAGGTTGTATATCGTTGCACTGGTTTGCACTGGTCCATCTAGCCCTCTACCCAGAGTCCCACTCACATGCTTTCCAATTTCATTGAGCTGTTTACCTAAGGCCACCATATAGGAGGTCATAATTTCACCCCCAAGTGCATGGATATTCCTCTTTGTATTCCATAGGGTTGTCCATCTAAGATTTCAAAGGAGCTTAGCCCTTCCTTTGCCCTTGGTATACACAAAAGGGCTAAAGGAAGAGACTGAGGCCAGATCAAATTTGTGTCTTGTCCCAGTTTCACAATTTGCTGTTTGATGAAATGGTTCATTTTTTCTACTTGGCCATTCGACTGAGGGTGATATGGGGTATGAAGTTGCCAGTCTATACCCAAATGGTGGCTAATTTGTTGTACCACTTTTGAGATAAAGTGTGGTCCCCTGTCAGAGAATATAATTGCTGGAACTCCAAAACAAGTTAATATCTTAGTTACCTTCCAAGCCTTGGCTGTTCTGGTTGGGAATGCTTCTGGCCATCCTGAAAAGGTGTCAGTTAATACCAATAAATATTGATACTCCACTTTTCTTGGGAGTTTGAAAAAAAAATAATTTACCACTGTTTGGAGCTTGATTCCTGTCTGTGGTTTACTTTGCAGCTCCTCAGCATGCTCTGTTATGTTCTCCAAGTACCATTCAATTTAATATCACAATTCTCCCATCATTTATTTATGTTAAACCTGTAGGTAACATTTTCCGTTTACATCTTAGAATATTCTGCTTCATTTTCTAAAGCTTTTGTTAATGCCTGGTTTTCTGTTCCTGGTACTAGTGCCAAAATTTGACTCTCAAATTCCTGTTCTGCCACCCCTTTGGCTTCTGCATCAGCCAATTTATTTCCCCTTTCAATATCAGTATCCCCTGCTTGATATAACTTTAGTAGGCAAGTATACTTCAGTAAGATAAAAGTCTTCCCTCCTTCCAAATTACCCCGTGTGCATGCACCACACCAAAGGCATATTTCAGATCTGTCCAAATGTTTGCCAGCTCAAGAGCTCTTATCAAGGTGATGATTTCCACCTTTTGGGCTGATGTTTGTTACTGCATATCCTGTGAGGCGAAGTCCCTGGCAGATGAAGCTGCTGCTGTCTATATACCAATCCTCCACATCTTCTAGGGGTGTATCCTTTAAGTCTGGTCAGCTGGAGTATATCGTGCGCATGGTCTTGATGCAATCATGAATGGGTGATCTGGAAACTCTGTTACTAAGGAACAAGGCTGGGTTCACAGTGTTAGTGCTGAAAAAATTTAGTAAACTAATACTCCATTATACACATTCCTTTTCTTCTTCAGTGACTATCATTTGTGTATTGCAACAGTGTCCCCCTTTTCCTGAAGCTTCAAGATCACAGGCTAGGTGTTTCCCAAATACGGTGGGGCTATTCTTGAACCCCTGTGGTAACACTATCCAAGTAAGCTGAGTTTTCCATCCTCTATTAGGATTTTCCCATTCAAAGGTGTTGTGGTTTAACCCAGCCACCAGCTAAACACCACTCCTTCACTCACCCTCCCCCCTCCCTCTCTGGGATGGGGGAGAGAAACAGGAAAGAGAAGCCTGTGAGTTGAGATAAAGACAGTTTATTAGGACAGAAAATAAAATAATAATAATAATAATATGTACAAAACAAGTGATTCACAATGCAATTGCTCACCACCCACTGATCGATGCCCGGCCTATCCCTGAGCAGCCGCGCCCCCCACCCCAGCTAGCCACCCCTATATATTGTTCAGCATGACGTCAGATGGTATGGAATATCCCTTTGGCCAGTTTGGGTCAGCTGTCCTGGGTCTGTCCCCTCCCAGCTCTTGCTGCACCCCTAGCCTGCCCGCTGGCAGGACAGAGCGAGAAGCTGAAAAGTCCTCGGCTTAGTGTAAGCATTGCTCTGCAACAAGTAAAACATCAGCGTGTTATCAACATTAGTCTCGTCCTAAATCCAAAATATAGCATCCTACCAGCTACTGGGAGGAAAATTAACTCTGTCCTAACTAAAACCAGGACAAAAGGCAAAGAGTTTCTGGCTTTCAGTTGCCACGGGCAGGCAGAAAAAGGCATCCTTTAAATCTAGTACTGTGAACCAAACTTGACTGTTTTTCTCATTTTGTAATTTCAATCATTTTTCCCAATTAAAATTTCAAGCATTGCAAAAAACGCCTTTTCCTGTTGGCCAGTTGCTCCTAGTACATTTACAGACTAATTAACACAGAGAAAGAAGCTCCCATAATCAACAAAAAATGCAAGCCTCTCTCTTCATTCCCTAGCTTTATTTCAACCAGTGGACCTGGTGGGGTAGATGCCCCAAGTCCCTGTCATTCCTGCCTGCAGCCTAAGACAATTTCTTTCTGATATCAGGGGCCGATTGCCCTAGAAAGAGGCTAGCCAAGTGCCTCTGTTTTCTGAAGCCAGGTCCAAATTATTTTTGTTTGTTTTGTTTTGTTTTTGTCTTCATTGCATTTCAACGTTGGTCCAAAAATTCAAAAATTCCATAGGGGTTTCTTTTGGACCTTGTTGGAACAGATTCTCAATTCCCAATTTAACCAGATTTTGGTGTTTACATAACCATTCATAATTTCACGGGGTGATTAGGGTCTCAGTGGGGGGTCGGTCAGGGGAATGCAGTCGTTGACAGTACCCTGAGCGGTCCCATTTGTGCTCACACATGAACTCAGGTTGTTTTAAGAGTTAGCTGCTTTTCTGTTTCCATGACAACTCTCTCAGACCCATCATGGTCTCTATGCCCCAGAGGGCTCACACCCATGACTTTGAGATCTCAGCCTTGGGTTGAGGTGGAACTATTAACATTCCTACATCCTCTTTCCCTGCTCATCTTCAAACAGCTCTGTCTACATGCCACAGCTTTAACACCTTCAACAACACTTTTAAAACTTCTTTTATCTTTCTCCATCTCCAGCCTGTACATTTCTAATGCCAACACCAAAGGCTCAGTTAGGGGCCAACTTAATCCATACCTTCTCCCTCCAAGATGCTGAAAAAACATATCACTATACAACATTTAATCCTATTTTCCTTCTCTCCTCAAAAACAACATTAATTGCAAGATAGTGTTATAGTCGACTGATCCATAAAATGGCCATTAGTTTATATAGTGGCCACCATTGATTGCAATACTTAGTGAAAGTCCTCTTGCTTTCTGTGCCCCCAGTTCTAACAATATACTTCCAATGTGCCAATATGCACCCAAGGAGGCTTTCTTTAAAACATCTTTGTTTTGGATATTACCCATTTCATTGATATCCCATTCCCTTTCATTTATTTATATTAGTTACTGTCCCTTGTTTCAATTTCCATGCAAACCTTTTTACTGCAGGTTTTTACTATCTTGTCACACTCAAAACATTTAAGAACAAAAATAGGATTACAAAATACACCACTGGGCCCGTATACTGGACACCACCAAGCAACACTTGGGTAAGACAGCACTTCCTTTTGATCTGTATTGCACTTCATTCATCTCCGGCTGCTCCCCTCACAGAGAATACAGAACCGCGGATTGGAACTCCGCACTCACTTCACAGCGATGCTGCATCTCACTCACACAGCACAATCACGCAATCACACAAAGAAGCCCCTTGCACTTCTCATTCATACCACAAGACTATATCACTTAAAACAATAACCAAACTTGTTTGTATAATCTCTGGCTGTGTTCTTTGTGGAGTAACTCACTTCACAACAATACTTCATCTCAAACACATACACTTACACAAATACTTTCAACATAAGATACCCAGACATCTACAAATGAGACATACGATTATTACCACTCCAGTTAATATCCCTCTAGCAGCTGCAGATAACCTTGTCACAACTGTGAGAGGCCCGCTCACCCTTCTCCTGCTTCTTATACAGGTCCGTCCTGGCTCCCAAAACTGAGATGCAGCGGTAACCTCGGATTTGCTCAATCTACTCCCAGCATCACTAGTGGCCACTCTATCTGTCAGCAAATGCCCCTTGACCACTTTATTGATCAGCCCTTAGACTACCCTATCAGTCAGCAAATCCCCCTTGACCACTCTATCGGTCAGCCTGTAGAGTACCCTCCTCCCATATGGGGACTACGCTGTACGCCAGATGTCTCTGCATGATTTACCAGCTGCCCCGGCCATGTGTACAACTTACAGGCCCTTCCTGTACTGTAAAACATACAGTTTGTTCACGGCTTCAGGAGGTCTTTGCTCCCACGGTGAGTGGCTGAGAGTGGAAGCTACTCCGAGGAAAATACTCAGGGTGCACCTAGGGGTGTCCACTCTGCAGTTGAGCCCACAGCCGAGCAGAGCGTCTCCTGCCTGGCTCACCAAACTGACTTGCGGAAAACTGACTCAACAATCAGTAAGATTGTAAAGTAGGTATGTTTATTCAGCACTGGGTAGCATGGGGGGTAGTCCCACCAAAATCGTGCACGCATAACACGGCAACTTGCCATTGTTATATACAGTAAAGAGTTACATATGGGGTCATCTGAATGAGGCAGGTGGAAGCTGCAGTGGCTTTAACTTTGCCAGCTGACTGCACTGTGTGAGGTACAGCTCAGGACCTTCCTGCCTCAGGGGGAACCTGCAGCCTGGGGTGATCCCCAGCACCGAGCTGTCCTCACAGGCTGCCTAAGTTCATCTACCCCTGCGGCATGTGAAGTCAGATCTCCCTAGGAAGAAGTCCAGGCCGCTGTGTACTCCCAGCACCGGCTACATGAGTTCATGTCACCAACACTCCAGACAGATGCCTAACATAGGGACCTGTTCACGTGGCACGTGAATGCACCCCTGAGGCCTCAGGTAGGGCAAACGGTGCAGCCAGGCCTCCCCAGTCTCCCCCCTGGCGTTTCAAGAATTTGAAGTTCCACAGTGGAATATGTCTGTTCCTAAAAGTAGTCTTAGCTAGGATAACTGTTGAATTTTTATGTTATTGAAGTCCCCCAGTGGAAACTCATTGGCTTGTTTATCCAATGTAATTTATTTTAATGTAAAATACACTTTTTTATGACAGAGAATGTTTCTGTCTCTGATTTATCAAGTCTTTAAAACATTTTTTTTGTTCCTGCAAGCTGCCTTTTTAAAAAAGAAGAGAGCTCTTTGAAGGGCTTAACTGAAAACTTGTTGCTGGGTTGTGTATTTTCTTGTTCCCCCCCCCC
>NC_048896.1:20796391-20797636 GCF_011077185.1 Oxyura jamaicensis | reverse complement strand
TTAAACATCACTTCTTGCAATTTGTACTTGTAATTTTCAGAGTCTCCATCCAGAGTTTCTTTGGATCACTGGTAGGCATTAAAATAAAAGTTGGCGTTGTTTCTCTTGCCTGTATTTCCAGTTCTAAGAACAACACATTTAATTAAATGTTGTAGATTATTTTCTTGTCAATATCTTAGAAAAAAAAAAATGGTTCATTTAATTTGTCACTACATAAATTTTTACATAAATTAAGTCACATAAGACTTTCTAGGCTAATCAAAAAAATAAAAGGCAGAAAGAAACAAAACAAAACTGTAAGAGGTGCGTGTCAGACAAAAAAAAAAAAAAATGCATTGAAATTCTGCATTGAGGTGCAGGAGGAATGAGAGGCAGCTTCAGTAAATTTTTTTGAGCTGGCCAGCTTTTAAAATTAAAAAAAAAAAAAAAAAATCACTCTGCCCTGCCCACAGTGAGACAAAAGCGGAGTTCAGATTTTACTTCTGACCTAAGAAGCTGCCACAGTGAAAAGTTTCAGAGGAGCAAGGGAAGTCCAGGAGATGATGAGACTCGCACAGCTAGCCCATCATGTTTTACATGAGATAATGCCTAAGGGTAAGCAGTTCAAACCTGACTTTTGTGAGCTGATGATGCTTCAGGAGCAGGGCTTCTTCCAGCTCCATGCTCATCTGAATTTTCCTGTTAGTGTTTAGAAAGGGAATTGACAATGAGATGAAGAAAAATCCCTAAAGCTGAGGGGTAAAAGGCTAAGAGATGGTTTAATTTGAACCACTGGATGTTTTTGGAGGAAAGAACAGTGGACTGTATTGTAGTGGATTGTAGACTTGAAACAGTCGTAGTGCTATTTTCATTTGATGTGACCTCCTGTATCAAGAACCTTTACCAGGAGAGAACCCAACTGCAGGGTTTTATAAGGCAGAAAGCCAATCTTTCCCGATTACTCTTTTCGTTTCTTCACTGAACTGTCAAGACAAGCCCAGAAACAATCAGGAACTGGCTCTGCAGCCTTTCAGACCCCAGGGATCCGTTGGAGGAGCCGTTTTTCCTCCTGGCTGCGAGAGCCCCGCAGCAGTACCCCGACAGCGCTCGGTCAGCGCCACACAAGGGCGGCGGGGCGCGGTGCTTCCCGGGGCGGGAAGCCAGAAAGTACCGAAGCCGCTCGGGCTGGGAACCGAAGGGCGCCGAGGCCGCTAGGGTCGGAGCCGAAGGGAGCCGAAGGGAGCCGAAGGGAGCCGAAGGGAGCCG